>NW_027362767.1:68431088-68928588 GCF_046119375.1 Phyllobates terribilis
CATGAGATCCATCAATCTATCCATCGTCTCATATCTATCGCTTATATTTATTGATCTCTCATCCATCTCTCCCCTCCACCTCTCTCTCCCCCATCCATCCCTCCTTCCCTCCCATCCATCCCTTCCCTCCATCTCTCCCCTCCCTCCCCCCCTCCATCCATCCATCCCTTCCTCCATCCCCCCTCCATCCATCCCCTCCCTCCTTCCATCCCTCCCCTCCCTCCATCCATCTCTCCCCTTCCTCCCTCCATCCCTCCCCTCCCTCCCTCCATCCATCCCTCCCCTCCCTCCATCTCTCCCCTCCCTCCATCCCCTCTCTCCATCCATCTCTCCCCTCCCTCCATCCATCTCTCCCCTCCCTCCCTCCATCTCTCCCCTCCCTCCCTCCATCTCTCCCCTCCCTCCCTCCATCTCTCCCCTCCCTCCATCCCCTCTCTCCATCCATCTCTCCCCTCCCTCCATCTCTCCCTCCATCCCTCCATCTCTCCCTCCATCCCTCCATCCCCCCTTCCTCCTTCCATCCCTCCCCTCCCTCCATCCATCTCTCCCTCCATCCATCTCTCCCCTCCCTCCCTCCATCCCCCCTTCCTCCTTCCATCCCTCCCCTCCCTCCATCCATCGGTCATATACATCTCTCTCCCTATCCATCTTATATATATTTATCTCATATCTATCAATGTCATCCATCAATCTATCTATGTACAGTATATCTATCCCATATCTCACAAATATCCAGTTCTCAGGAGGATCAGTAATGTAACATCTCCCAATGTTAGATTTTTTGCCACCACTACTAATGGCCGGGCTTCCTTGTGGAGTTTGTAGATGATTGATGGTCCCCGGCCTCTATACAGTGTGAGGAGTGCGTGACTGGACTGTATGGGGATTATACAATAATGGGAGACGGGATTCATGACAGACGTGCATTAAACTATTTATGATCGTGTGTCTTTCGATGATCTTTTGTCTTTTAGAGGACAATTAAAGTTAATATATCCCAGCAGACAAACTCTGTTTCATTACCAAGCAGAATTCCTAAGACTTCATTAATAGGGCGTAAAATGACCAGGGTGGTACAGTATACGGGGCCCCAAGTGGCACTCAATATAGAGGAGTTTTTCAACAAAAAAAAGAGAAACTTTTGGGCTAACTTTTCCAACATATCCCAATGCGTGCCATTAAATTATATGAAGAATCCATGATATCGAGATACTCTAAACTTTTAAAATTATGGGACTTTCAAGTGCCCGCACCACCCTTACAATCTGATTTTGCTTCAATTTGCCACCTAGCAATGAAGCTGGCTGTATCTATCATACATGAAGTGCACATGCTCCGTGAATTCCACCCACCCGATGCCTCTGTACCCCAACATAATCTGTTGGTGGACAACCAAGAGGCCCCCATACATATTAGATTTCCCACCAATGTGTATGGGGGTCTTTAAAGAGTGGCAATAACAGAGGAATTGCACAATATAGAGATTCTGATGCTCCACAATTGTTATTTTTTTGAGGAACACAAGCACATAATAAATCACATACGTCAGGGGAGATGACAGGTTTAAACAAAGCATTAGTCCTTGGTTTGTCAGAACTGCTGACAACCTTTAGGCATCCCAAGGAGAGATTTTATTATGAAGCAGCACCCTTTATATAAAAAAGCTGACTTCCAGCCTATATTACTGAGAGGGTCACTCCCACAAGAGAAAAAACTGAAATCAAACTTCGTGCAATATTATTAACTAAATGTCACTACTAACATATGTAGGTATAAATATTTTTTTCCATGTAAAACTTGTCCATAGCCTTTGAGACCATTTGGAATAATATATTCCCCTTTAATCATTTTTTCTATAAATGAGTCTGAGCTTCTGAAGGTTTCCTGTTCCATTCTCCTATATGTCAAGCTCCCATCCTGAAAACTTTGTCAAGTTCACACCCAGCAAGTAGCTACATGCTGGGTGTGAAAAAGTTAGATAACGTCTTATGTCTCATCATCGATGCCTCTCGTCCCTTAGAAAAGGGAAAGAATTTTGCTGCATTTGTGGAAATCCCATTTTGGATATAAAATCAGGAAAGAGGAAAATCTTGGCGTGCCAACATCTTAAGAACATAAAAGCAATGGAAGATGTTAGTAAGGGACTTACAGCCTGCAGAATTCCCACCGCATCCTGGGAGAGCCACGCCGGATAAATAACCTCATCATTCAAGATCGCTTCGAAAAGATCATCTTCATTCTCCGCTTCAAAGGGGGCATGACCACAAAGCATCTCGTACAGAAGAACTCCCATGGCCCACCAGTCCACCAAGGGTCCGTACTGCATCTCTTGTAATATCTATATATACAGACAGAATATAGCTAATAGCAAAGTACGAGAAGGAGATAGACAGACTGGTGTGGTCCTCTTCATGTGCAAACTACTTTGTTGCAGTAGTATGCTGCAGATGTCAAGTTGGCCGCTGCTACATTAGTATTCACTGCGGAACCTTGAGAAACACGGTTTGGTGGATCCATTTTAAATATTGTTCTAGCTTATTTAAGGGCTTCTCCAAGGATATGATGCTGATGATATATCCACAGGATCATTGGGGATCTGACACCTTAAAACCCATCAGCTGTTAAGAGCTGATCTGCAGTACTCAGCAGTGGTCACTACACTGAATGAAGCAGCACAGCTAAGCTCCATTCAATGTGTACGTCTGCCTGCCGCAGGAGTAAATCACAGATGATCCGTGGGGGTGACGGGTGTCAGACCCCTACCGATCCGATGATGACCTAAGGATAGGTCATCAATATCATATAACCTCTGGAAGATGCTTATCCGCTTTAGATAACAGTTGGACAAACATTCGTCAGCTGGCAGCTGTTCCTGTTGTGTATATGGCTTTTGCCAGACAACTATGCAAATTGTCTCTTCAGAGAGGAAGAGGACTAGAACTCTAGTGCCACCTATAGGAAGTAACAATCCTAAAACTCAATATCGACTTTTTAACGAGCCTTGTCACATGACTTAGGATAAAAGCCAGAACCTCAATTTGCAGACATTGTTTCGTGGTGTTGCCCCTCGTCAGTGCTAAGTGTGAGATCTGGTTTGGCTGGGTGAGAGGCATCTGACCGGCATGCAAGGGGTAACGTTTCTCGTTGTGGAGAGTGACATGTTAAGCATGTCAAGGTGAGGACACTTAAGCGCAGTATCTGCAAATTGATATTTTGGTTCTGGCTTTTATCCTACGTCATGTGACAAGGCTTGTTAGAGAGTTGATATTGACTTCCTATAGGTGGCGCTAGAGTTCTAGTCCTTTTCCTCTCTGAAGAGACAATTTGCATATTTTCCAGAGGAGCACTGCGGATTAAAAGTCTCCTCACCTTGACACGCCTAACATGTCACTCTCCGCAAGGAGAAACGTTACCCCTTGGATCCCAGCCAGACAACAATGAAATCCAAAATGCCCATCAAGTTGCAGAACTCCTTACACCTTCATCTAATGTGTATGGGCGCCTTTAGCCCGCTACTGGTTTTAAATACCTCTGGTGCAATGTAGTCAGGAGTCCCGCAGAAGGTGGACGTTGTGTATCCTTCACGAATCCCCTCTTTGCACATCCCAAAATCGGCCAACTTGCAATGACCCTCATGATCTAGCAGAACGTTGTCCAGCTTCAGATCCCTGCAAGAAATTAAAGCATTTATAGTAAGTAGCAACAAAAGAGTAACAAAAATCCCCCCAATGTCTGATGTTCTTGGACGAATCTGCCTAAAGGAGCAAAAAAATGTTAAATCTTTTTTTTGCATCTGATTCAGGAACTATAAATGTTCACATTTCAATTAAAATGACACTTCGTGACCAAAGTGCCAGGGCGACAAAAGGTGTGGGCAGTGATGACACCAAGAGCGGTATATCACAAAATGGATTATTTCAACCGGAAATGTCTCAGGATGGGATTGCAACACAACAAGGAAGAGTTTCCGTTCACAAGTTTGGAAAAGTTGGGTGTCATCTCATATGGAAGCTAGAAAACTAAGAAAATCGGGAACTGTAATGGGTTAAACAAGAGGTGGCTTGTAATGCGCTATGTGACAGTTCTCGTAATGGCTCCTAGTCAGTGCCCGGTATTCTGGTCTGTGGTCACCAGCATATTGGGCATATCTCCCAGACATAAATCCAGCAGTAAAGTCTTAAGACTCAGGGTTGCACTGCGGCTCTGACCTTGGCGTGAGCACAAAGGATCCTTTTCTGTCCATAAGCTGCATTCCAGGAAAATCTCCTTTACACCTCACCAGTTTCACATCAATCATTTTTTCCTTAGCAACAAGACTTCATTTTTTGTACAGCCGGGTGTTTTATGAAATTGCTGCCTCATGCAAAGAGATCTGTTTTCACATCGGCACGTCCCATCGCGCCAAGAACCTTGGTGCTCTCTCTAGTCATCATGGGAGATGTAGTCCAGTAATGGATGGACTTTACATTATTGCACAACGCAAGGATTAATACTGTCGGAGTCATAAGCCCCATTTAGATGGGCAGATTGGTCCAGTATTGAGCCTCCTTTGACTATCCACAAGTCGATTGCCGCTCGTTTATGGTCTGTCCACACTAGCCGAAAAAAAACTGCATGGGGAAGACTAAATCGGTAATAAGATGTCTCTGTCCCCATAGAGAATGATTGTCAGCAGAGTATCCACTTTTGTGCTGCCCACAATAATGATTTCTATGACGGCATAAATCTGATCATCTGACAAATTAGAGTTTTGCATCGTTTGTCAGGAGATCGGTGGCATATATACACTGACCAATAACTGGAAGAAGAGTCCTTATGATTGCTCATTAGTCGACTATCAGCCCATGTAAAAGGACATATCGGTTTATGCACCGGTCGCATTGACATCTGGGTCTCGGTGCCATAGGGTGCTCAAAAACTCTTATGCAGCATCCTAAAGACCCCCCCTACACATTGGATTAAAGTCTGCCAAACCTGCCGATTTCAGTACGACTGGCCGACAGCCTATTGTGCATAGGGCCTCCCAACTCTTCCCCAACCAATGATGTTGGGGAAGACAAGGACCAGAAAGTTGGAATTTCAATGGCTGGTTCCTTTGTTCTCCAGGAAATAAGCTTCCGTAAGAGGAGTCAGGCAGTGACCAAGCCGAGCGTTCCTGTGTGCCGGTAAATAGCGAAAGAAAGCGGTCGGCCAAGCGATCCGCTATGTAATTTGTAAGGCCAGCTTAGGACACCAGTTTTATAAAGGCAGTTAGTAAGCGGTGGCTCTCTTACAGATTTTGTATTGGCGCCCAAGATATGCAAGGTGCTCCACCTAACGCTACACTACATTCAGCTCCTACAGAAGTTCTATGGACCCAAGAGTTAGTCCTTCAGTTTAAGGAGTTCTACAGCTGAAACTGGAAAGTTAACAGCGCTACACAAGAAGGTGAAGGAGAAGGTGATCATACACATCAGACAGGTGGTGGTCAAAGTCTTGGACAGCCGACACCTATCCCTGCCTATATCCAAATATATATATGCACGCTAGACTGTGCATCCATGTGTACGGGGAGAAAGTCACTGTCAGTGAGAAAAAAAAAAAAGGATCGGGCAATATTTTTCTCCTCCAAAATCATCCGTCAGGAAAAGAAAACATGAGGTCCTCATGCACAATAGATAGTTGGAGAATTTGGACAACTTTTAACCAATGTTTGTGAGTCTGTATTGGAGCAGAGCTACAGTGGCATCATGTCGCTACTACGATCATTTGGGCATGGTAGATGGAGGGATCTCACCCTACGAGTGAATAATGTATGGATACAAAGTGGCATCATCCTATACATATGTTACACGCACGCCGCTAGGTTCAGATAGGGCGAGACGGGTTTCATGAATTCGTTGGAATCCTGGGGGAACTGTCACTCAGGGAGACCATAGGCTGCAGCTTCTCTCAGGCACACGATAGATTCAATTGCTGACCAGACACATCTGACAAGAGTCTTTTTCAACATTTTAACAGTGGAATTTAATCTGAAGCACGGCCAGTGCAATTCAGGGATATTACAGCAACAATCTTCATTATAGTAAAGCCTATAAAAGCAGGCACAGTATTACACAGTCTCTTCAGTAGCATAATTCAGTATAGATTAGATCTCTTAGCAGCACACTTCTATGCATACACAACCACAGGCTTTTTCTTCACAAGGCCTCAATAGTAAACAGCATTCTTTATCCTGCATTGAGATGGAGGGGGGAGGGTTTGATGAGGGAGAAGATCCCTATGACACGATTCCTTCCAGTCCTTATCTTCCTGGCCGATAATACTCCATACTGTTAGCTCAGGGAGTCTAGCTGACCTGTGTTTTGCTTCCCTCCTGACTTGAATTCTGTTCCCTTGCCTTCTGTGAGATACAGATCACACACTACCTTTCTCTTCGGCTCCAGCCAGACAGTAAACAACTTCCCCACAATCCCCCTGGGGCTCTGCTAAAACACTCCCTGTGACTCTGTTAACCCTTCTAGTTGCTGGATGCTTCTGGAGCACAACACTTCCTGTCTCCTGTGCTTCTCTTATTTGTAATAGTTGTTGGATGCTTTTGAAGCAACAGCACTACTTCTGCATGTCACACTCTGCAACAGCACTACTTCTGCATGTCACACAGAGATTTGATTATAAGTACTAGACCCAGAAGATTCAAATTGTACCTTGGTCTATAAACATTTTAGGACACGTCCATGAGTAATTTTGGTTAAAAAAAAACCACGGTCCAGAGATAGGACATTGCTACCGTCTTCCTCACTGACAGTTTCAAGAAGAAGCATTGATGGCACATGCCGGTATACCCAATCATCCTACTACTAGATTGTGTCACAGTAGGGGCGAGAGTGCACCCACTTTAATTCTAAAATGATGAAAGACAAGTATAAAGGAACCTGCGTCTTTCAGGCACTTACTGAGAAATAAGGACAATGTTTTATAGCGATACCCCTATATCCCCCACTTTAGTCTTACATCAGTGCATGCCAATAGTCCGCACAGCCAAAGGAAACTTTAGTTTGAATTAATATCCTATAACTAAAGCCAAGCAGATGCCCGAGCTTGTGAGCAATTACTGTATAGCCGTATGGAAAAAGAGGAAAAACATTCCACTGTTAAGAGAGAAAACGGAAAATGGGTCAAAATGGTGGATACTGCTGGTGTGACTGCCAGCTTCTAATTTTTCCCCTCGTCTCTTGCCAGGAGGCATCATCTGATCTAATAGAGCACAGGGTCCTGTTCTCTGGATGTCGCATTATATAACACCATCCATCCAGACACTAAGGCAACACACAAATAATCCTACAAACAGCAAAGGAAACCTGATGGAAAAGAAATAATGCCATTCCTACAGCACAAAACCCCATCTAGCCCTCTGCGAAAGTAGATTTTAGAAAACCGTCAGAAATAGAAATCGAGATTACTGACTGTTAATCATTTCTATGTATTTGGATCTTCCCATAAATTTGCTTCATTTCCACCAGTAATGTCGACCAAGGAGACCACAGCTTCAGGGGAAGAGGGCCAGAGTTTGTAGATATATTTTCATCCATTTGGACTGCCATCGATTGGGTGCGCTCATCACTCCTGGAACGTACGATTTTCCAACCACCTGCATTTCCCATTAAATAATTCTAGCCCATCTTTTCATCACACTTAGCATTATGTCATTCTTCTGTTATTAATCCTGTCTCACTTTCAGCATGGATCAGACCATGCACTCCACCTTCAACATGGATCAGACCATGCACTCCACCTTCAGCATGGATCAGACCATGCACTCCACCTTCAGCATGGATCACACCATGCACTCCACGTTCAGCATGGATCACACCATGCACTCCACCTTCAGCATGGATCACACCATGCACTCCACCTTCAGCATGGATCACACCATGCACTCCACCTTCAGCATGGATCACACCATGCACTCCACCTTCAGCATGGATCACACCATGCACTCCACCTTCAGCATGGATCACACCATGCACTCCACCTTCAGCATGGATCACACCATGCACTCCACCTTCAGCATGGATCACACCATGCACTCCACCTTCAGCATGGATCACACCATGCACTCCACCTTCAGCATGGATCACACCATGCACTCCACCTTCAGCATTGGATCACACCATGCACTCCACCTTCAGCATTGGATCACACCATGCACTCCACCTTCAGCATGGATCACACCATGCACTCCACCTTCAGCATGGATCACACCATGCACTCCACCTTCAGCATGGATCACACCATGCACTCCACCTTCAGCATGGATCACACCATGCACTCCACCTTCAGCAGTGGATCACACCATGCACTCCACCTTCAGCAGTGGATCACACCATGCACTCCACCTTCAGCATGGATCACACCATGCACTCCACCTTCAGCATGGATCACACCATGCACTCCACCTTCAGCATGGATCACACCATGCATTCCACCTTCAGCATGGATCACACCATGCACTCCACCTTCAGCATGGATCACACCATGCACTCCACCTTCAGCATGGATCAAACTCTGTCCATCACCACGGGTTGCACCATGCCCATCACTACAAGTCGCACCGTGCCCATCACCATGGATCGTGCCCATTACCGTTGACACGGATCAGACCATGCCTGTCATTGTTAATATGGATCGGGCCGTGCCCGTCACCATGGATTGGACCATACAAAGCCCCACGGATCGGACCGTGCCCGTCACCGTCAGTACAGACAGACACGCCAGCATGGATAAGGCCGTGCCAGTGACCGTCGGCACGGATCGAACCATGGCTGTCACCGTCGGCATGGATCGGACCATGGCTGTCACCGTCGGCACGGAACGGAGAGTGGCTGTCACTGTCACCATGGATCGGACCGTGGCTGTCACCGTCAGTATGGATCGGACCGTGGCTGTCACCGTCAGTATAGATCGGACCGTGGCTGTCACCGTCAGTATAGATCGGACCGTGGCTGTCACCGTCAGTACAGATCGGACCGTGGCTGTCACCGTCAGTATGGATCGGACTGTGTCTGTCACCGTCAGCATAGATAGGGCTGTCACTGTCACCACAGATCGGACTGTGCCTGTCACCGTCACCATGAAGGAAGGCACTAGCTCTGCACAATGTTTAGACAGTGTGAAATGCGTCGTCCCATCTACACGATGCCAGGAGTTGCCTGCAGCCCATCAGGACGGTGTGAACGGAGCGCGGCGTGGTGTGTAAGATCTGCAGCAGGTTCAGTACATGAAACCCTCACAGATGGCGGCAGAAGAGACGGCTTGTAAGAGAATTACTCCGTTATGTAACGAGGATATAAATAGCGGCCGACAGATCTAAGCCCAGCAGAAATCTTAAGCAGCTGAAAACCTGGATGTCAGTAATTCATTAACATGTGACGGCCGAGGTTAGAGCCAAACAAACAAGTTATCATCAAATATGGATGACCTGGAGGAGACGCAGGCAGGACTGGATTAGAAAATCTATAATGCAAAGACACTGGAGGCAACGATGGCGTCCACTGCAATTAACCCATTCACTCATAGTAGTAGATAGAAGCAGTGAGATAAAACATTGTATATACCATTACATAACATAAAACAACTCAGGACACTACAGTATAGACTGCCTCGTCTTTGACCCCTATAGTCAGCGGCTACTGTATGTACAGTATGTCCCCCCATATACAGTGCCGCCACTTCCTAATATTCACACTCTGCTCATTTTCTTCATCTAGGTAGAGTTTCTCCGCTTTGTATTAAATTGCCACACTTTCAACATGACTTTTAAAACTAGTAATATTCACAGCAGGAGTCAGCAATCAGCGACAATCCCACTGCTGTGAAACTACAACTCCAAGCATTCCTGCAGGCGGCTGTCAAGCCATGCTGGGAGTTGAAGTTTCATTACAGCTAAAATGTCGCCGTTGGCGGACCCCTGATACACATTGTCTGGTGTAAATGTGACTTGATGTATAAATCTGGGCACGTTCAGACGCTGAAGTAGCAGGAGATGTCGGGAGATGTGAACTCAGCAGCGTGTATAATGGACGAGGAGGGACTAGAAATGCAAAGCAATGTCTGATAATAGATCTTCTATAGCTGGGAGGCATGTGCACAGTTTGCATGTTCTCCTCGTGTTTGTGTGGGTTTCCTCCGGGTTCTCCGGTTTCCTCCCACACTCCAAAGATATACTGATAGGGAATGTAGATTGTGAGCCCCAATGGGGACAGTGCCGATAATGTCTATAAAGCTCTATGGAATATGATGGCGCCATATAATCAACGCATAATAAATAGTTGTGCTGTATATGTCACTGGTGGATTTATAGGATATTACCACCTACAAAGGGACATTCTTAATCATAAATGAGGCTGTGGTCCCTTGAATGAGTCCACAATGGAGGAAACACAAAGCCCAATGCCATAAAAGTTGCAAACAAAGGCACAGGACCCCACACCTCAGTGACAACCAAACAGCATTGTTGTCCTAATGTTTCCACCATATTGTCTGCACAATAGGAGGAAGCCCCCTGCAGAGCCGGGCAGCATTCCTACAGGGTCACCGACATAATACCCACAACACTATATTAGTCGGGGGTAGGGTCTTTTAACTGGCAATGACCTTTGTTGCTAATCTACTTGAGGGTCATACAATGTAACCCCCTTGTTGACGTTCCTACACCCCAGTAGGATTTATGCATGGGGACCGTCCTTATGAGCAATACTTCTTTTCCCTTCTGGTGGCGCTATAGGGAACCTACACACTCGCTGTATGGCTTGCTCACCGAGAGCTCAGTTGGACACCAGGTGGTCAGCATATGGTTTTCACTGCGGATTCCCCACAGCGTCGCCCCTGACCCCTGATACACATGCACGCCCGGTTTGGCTGACTGTGCATGTCTTCTCAATGGAGAGAGAAGAGCAATTTGCCGACCTGCATCTTTTCTCCAATCAGGACAAAGGGATCTGGTGCTTGAATTCAAAGTGCCTGATCCTTATAGCCAGAACGCCGCCATACACATCAGATGATCAGAAGGTTTGGTCGACCATGCCATTAAAACTTCTTCACTGTTTAATGAATTTTTAACTTTCCCAAAAGTGGTTCCAAAGCAGTTGTAAAACAAAGATGATTGCCCTCACCCTCCCCTGGTCCAGTGACGGCTCTTTCTGTCGCTGCTCAAATCCCTGTGAATTGGCTGCGGACGTGATGTCACTGCTGCAGACCGGAGAGAGCCGACGCTGGACCTGGGGAGGGTGAGGATAATCTGCATTTGTTGCTTTACAACTAGGCATTTATTTGAGGACCACTTTTAGGAAAGTTAACCCCTTCTGGCCTTTTAATAAATCTATGAATTGCTCAAGTCCATCGGTTTTTAGTTGCAACCTTTCTTGGGAGGCTAACTGGGGGGGGCACTGCAATGTTAGCAGGGTTTGTCATCCAGCTTTCCTCGATTCTGAAAGGAAACTTCCCAGCCATGTAATTATACAGAATCTGCAGAAAAAAAACCCGGGTGACAACAGTTGATAGTTTTACTGTGACCATTTTCACTGTCGCCCAATTACCCCCCCAGTGTGAAGAACAGACCGTCCTTTTCTCACTCTTGCTCATGGCAACAATGTATTTTCTTTGTTTGGATTTTCTATTTTTTGTGAAAATTGAAAAATATTAAAAAAAAAATATTGTGACAAAAAAATAATAAACAGTATTTCTGACTGTACATGGAACCCTCAGGCTTGTAAGAACATGATGGGAGTTGTGGTTACACAATTATGCCATGCTGTAGACCACCGCTTTGCACGGACGACCGTGTTTATAGTTCATTCATGTTGTTTTCTTGCTTTATTCCCCCAGACACAGAATTGAGTCATCTTTGGCTATAAGAAGCCAGGTCCAGCCTGTGTCAAACTTTTAAGAAACCGCAACCTCTGCCTTCTCGTCAGTGACATGACAACGGACGTCAAAGATCAGATAAACCCATCCCAGGGCCAGGCTGCTGCTACCACTTCTCTGATTTCTGGGAAATCCTACTAACCATGTGGAGAAATTTTGGGATAAATGTCATTGTTTCATGCATTTTTAAAAAAATAAATAAATAAAGGAGTTTTATTTTGCATATGAAAAAAAATGGATAATTTCTCATCATCCTTATTATTTTTATTTTTTACCATCAGTGTGCTGTATGCAAAAAAAGAATAAAAAAAAGAAAAGTTTCCAAACTTCTAAACAGCAAAGAACAATTTATTTTTCATGGACCTGTGGCGCCCCTGCGGGTTCAGTCGCCACAGAGGTACTGCATCTCACCCAGAGGTGTGGTATCTCACGCTCAGGTAAGGATGGAATACTGCCCGGGACCCTAACACCTGCATACAACACACACCACTCCAGGCCAGCAGGAAGGGCAAGATGCTCTGCTACACGGCTGAGCCCTGTCCCTGGCTGGAGTGGGGGGAACCAAGTAAAGGGGAACCATGTAATGGGTGTGGGTGGAGGAGGTAGATCAGGGGAGCATGTGGGAGGAAGATATAAAAGAAGGAGCCATCTTGAAAGACAGTGTTCAGTGATTAGTCAGAGCTAGAGTTCAGAGCAGGAGCTCTACAGGGGCTCTGCTCAGGAGGAGGGCCTAGTGAGAGAGGCCCAGGTCAGACTGAGGAGAGGAGCAGGAAGAAAGGCTCCAGGAAGACAGAAAGGATCCTAGGGGCACGGGCAGTGCAGATGCCACCCGTGAGCCCGAGTCTGCAGAAACGTGAGAGGATCGGATTGCAGAGAGGGGACCGGCCCCTAACATTAGCAGAGTTCTTCAAGTCTCAGCTATATAACCGGAGGGTGCAGCATTTCAGGTGCTGCAGTCACAGCCACATCTATATCACCAAAAAGGTGGCCATAGAGGACCCAGGGGACAGAGAAGATGTCGCCCGACAAGGTCCGCGGTCACTGGCTTGGGACACTGGGTGTGAGGCGCTGGGAGACGGCCAGAAGGAACACACAGAAAGGGGTCCCATTACGTACTCCAGAGGTACCTGGAAGTTTGCTGAACCCCTCCAGTGGTAAATGCAGGACGGCATGGGAAGTTACCCTGGCCCTGGTGACTTGGAGTCTAAAAATCGTGAGTAAAACCCTGAAGACTGCACCCCACTGTCTCTGCGAATTATTACTGCGCCATCATCCTCTACACCACCCTGCACACCTACTTCATTTACATCCCCACCACTCTGCCCTGGAGCTAAGCTCTACCTGTGGAGAGCTACACCAACTCAGCTGCATTAACAACAGCTCAAGAGGAACTGCTCCGCGGTGGCGGCTCCCTTTAGCTGCATACCACAGGTGGCGTCACAAACATTAAACCATAAAAACTATAATTCCCCTGTAAATTTCCCCTTTTATTGACTGCCCTGGGTCACGGACCGGGTCACCGCCACTGTGACATCTCCCCTAGCAACGATCGGGCCCGGCTACCGAGTACCCCACGGCCGAGGGAGCGCGTCAGACCCGTGCCCACAGCTTCATAAAGGCCAATTCATTAAAGTTTCAGCAGCTGGACCCACAGCAATTATTTCATTGACAGGGCGACTGCATTCAGGTCGTCCAGTTAAACCAAACCCTAAAATACAAAAAGCCATCATATTAGCATCTGCCTCATGGGTTTTTTGTCTTCCTCTGGATTAATATGTTAATCTATGTGACTGCAGACTTGTGAATCCTCACAGCGTGCACACTGTGCACTGTCAGGATTCTCTGATGCCAGGTGCGGAAATGTGCGTTACCGCAAGTATGTAATTTGCATACATGCAGTCACTAGCCAACTAGACATGCGCGGCCTCACTTCATACAAGTGAATTGAGAGAGGCCGAACACGACTAGTCTGTGTCACGACACTGTTGTAGGATGTTCTGGGATTAGGGGCTCCTTCCCTATCCCTAAAGCTAGGGGCGCCCTAGCTATTCCTGCTCCCCGGATTACTTCTGATGGTGAAGACGCCGAGGTCACGTGACTTGCTGAGCTCCTAAAACATCCCTTATCTGTCAACTCCCCCACTCAGGAAAGTGGGGAGTAGTAGTGTATAAGAATACAGAAACCAGACTAACAATGAAAATACCAATCATACATATATGCACTCACAGACAACAGAGTGGAACACCGGGAAGTATAGGTAGGAAGGAAAAGCCAAGTAGGAAAGGATGAGGATTTGCACACAGATAAACACTCCAAACGCCTCCTCAAACAGTCAACACCTCCAACTTCAGGACCAGGCAGTATGAAACTAACACTTGCAATCCCTACTTGTCAGAGGCAAGTTTATATAAGAGAGGGGAGTGGCCAACACTGAACAGCTGAGACCATCAAAGCAGGAAAGCTCCAGAAGCTCTCAACTGTGCAGATTAACCCCTCCACTGCTAGCAGAAACCTGCACTGTTTAATATGATAGTGAAGTGCTTCTAATCAGTGCAGGAGTATGTGAAACCAGACAACGCGATCTTCTGGCACCTATCTGTCATGAAATCACATACTTGCAGTCACAAGATCACCCACTCCCAGAGCCGGCATCGGAGTATCCTCTCAGAGCGCACTGTGTGTGCTGTGAGGATTCACAAGTCTGCAATAACGTAAAGTGACACGAGACTTGAGCCCTAAGCCTGGACAACCCTTTTAAACTTATATCTACCTTATGAAACTATAGTTCCCTATGGGTGGACATGCTGATAATAAATCTTTTTTTTCTCTTTTGCGGATACGTAACCATCACAGCAGGGTGAGCGTTTTTCCTAATCTCTTCCAACGGCTTTAGCTGTTCTGATTTTTATCTTAGATCAAAAGCGAGACACTAGACAAGAGATTAATTTTTTATTGAAGACGATTATAATTGTGCATCCATTCATGGACTGCGCGTCTCTCTAAGAACTGTGTCATGATCTCCTGATTAAGCTCGCAGGGTTTAATGTGTTAGTCTCTGACGTCTGCACGCTGGCTCGGCTGACTCGCTGTGCTACTTTTATAGGAAAACAAGTTCATACACATTTCTCGCATCCACAGGAATCATGACAATGCCACCCAAGTGCAGCAAAAGGCCGCACGTACCGGGGAAGAGCAAGTCATATTGGTAGGACTGTAAATAAGTGATCTCCAACCGTGACCTAGTTAGTGGTTACAAAACTACAGATCCCATCATGCCCTCCCTAATTGAGGCCATTGTTGCATGCTGAGAGCTGTAGTTTTGAAACAGCACCCATTGGTTAGGGAGCACTGCTATAAAGGAAAGTCAAGGGTCCCAATGGAGATCAAGAGTTAGCTTCTCAGTTATACCTTTTAATATGTAAATCCCAATCAAGTCTCATTTTTGTCTTACATGAAATGCCCCAGAAACTAAATAGGAACCCATTTCATGACCTATCAATAATATATATGTTCACATGTAAAGCACCATGGACTTAGTGGCGCTATAATAATAATAAATAATAATAATATGCAATTCTCCTTTGTGATCCCCATACGATGGGATGGTTATTGGGTATGTCTCTCAATCCATATCCAACGGACATTCCAGAATTGGGAGAGCTGTACTGTGGTCTTGGGGGATCTGCAGCTAATCCTGCTTTCAACTGTCTCCTCATCTGTAGGAAACATATACAGGTGAATATAAATGGTGGAGCAGGGAGCAGTCAGCCCCTCACTTCACCATTTACTTGCGTCACTTGAGGCCGGGAACAGATACAGCACAGAGCAGAACTCTGCTCATCATGGGAACAGGGCTAGGAGAGTATTTTCTTATTTAATTAGCTGGAGGCGGCTGGAGTATAGCATGCTATACTGGGTGGAAAGGGGCAGTTGTGCGGTCATCATACAGTTTAGGAGGACCCTGAAAACTGAAAATTTAGGGGGCATCATGATATGTGGGCATGGACAACGTGGGGGGAATTAAAAGGAGAGGGGAGGCACTGGGGGAGTTGTGTAGGAGGCAATGTAGAGGAATTATTGTGTGGGGGCACAGTGGAGGCATCATAATGTACAAGGCAGGTATTGTGAGTATGATACACTGTGGGGGTTGTGTGGGAGAAGCACTGTGGGGCAAGTATTTTGGTACACTAAGTAGGTGAGGCATGAAATGAACAAATACTTAAAATTCACTGAGGGTTCATGAGGTGGTACCCTATGCATGCGCCTACCTCTGACCATACTCCGTCCCAGTCCTGCTGTGCGGTTATCTTATTATTGTGGGGGCATCATAATGTGCAGGTGGGACAGCGTGGGGGCACCATATTGTCTGGAGGGGCATTGCGAGGACGAGATACAGCGTGTGGGCCATAAAGGAGGTATTAAACCACATAGGAGTACTACGGATTTCAATGGTGGAACTACTACTGTGTAGGAGGACGGGGTGGTGTTAGGAGTAAAAGTTATTTCTTTTAAAATTGGGAATGATGTAAAAAGATAAAAGAAAAACATCCGCACAAAAAAAAGAGCAAATCTGTAAATTGGTTTTGTTTTTTGAACGAGGCGCTGTTCATTCTGTGATTACAGGACGCACAATGGGGTGGGGGGGGTCGTAGTTTCTCACCGGCAGGAGAGTCACAGGTTGGAGACCACCAGATAATTCTATCCTGTCACCAACATTCATAGAATCCTTTTCGCCATCTATGTGTAGTATAAGTCATGCATCTGCTCTTCTCCGGACTGTAAAATCCCATGTCTGGTATTAGGGGAGGTCACCTTGGCAGTTCACATATCCCAATTGCTTGACTGATGTATCTGGAAATCCAGATTAATTTCTCTCCGTTCACCATTACACATATGGAGCAATATGTACTGGACAGATCAGTATAATTCACAGGTGTGATGTAATAATGACATCAGGATTCATACCCTTGGTGCACGCGCTCCTGCCCGCTATCCCGGACACAGGCATCTCTACCAACACCATTTCTCCCTGATCTGGGCAGGATTGTGGCAGCTCTAGAATAATATTCTAGGAGGAGGTCTCTGAACTTTCAGCTGTTTGAGTGCTCTGCGGTGACGGAGCACACTATGAACATCACCGATATGCCCGAATGTGCAGCTAGCGGCCATTTACGCAAATGCACTATTGGACAGAAGAACAGTACAGGGGGTACACAGCTTGCAATCAGCTAAGTGCACTTATATTGTTGATTCACCTCTCCCTTACTTTTTCCTCCACTTTCTTGGGCATCAGAAAAATAAAAAATAGCATTACCCATTTTGTGCATTAAAGGAGTGGTAAAGGGGATGCCCCTCCGATCTGATGGTCATAGAATGGTCTAGATCAGGGATGTCAAACTGAAACACACAGAGGGCCAAAATTAAAAATTTGGACAAAGTCGCGGGCCAAACAGTATACAGTATAATGGGCCCCACATAGTCCTCCATACAGAATAATGGGCCCCACATAGTCCTCCATACAGAATAATGGGCCCCACATAGTCCTCCATACAAAATAATGGTCCCCACATAGTCCTCCATACAGAATAACGGACCCCACATAGTCCTCCATACAGAAAAATGGGCCCCACATAGTACTCCATACAAAATAATGGCCCCACGTAGTCCTCCACACAGAATAATGGCCCCACATAGTCCTCCATACAGAATAATGGCCCCACATAGTCCTCCATACAGAATAATGGCCCCACATAGTCCTCCATACAGTATAATGGGCTGCACATAATCCTCCATACAGTATAATGGGCCCCACATAGTCCTCTATACAGAATAATGGGCCCCACATAGTCCTCCATATAGAATAATGGGCCCCACATAGTGCTCCATACAGTACAATGGGCCCCACATAGTCCTCCATACAGAATAATGGGTCTGATAGTCCTCCATAC
The DNA here is from genome assembly GCF_046119375.1 of Phyllobates terribilis. Classification (NCBI taxonomy): domain Eukaryota; kingdom Metazoa; phylum Chordata; class Amphibia; order Anura; family Dendrobatidae; genus Phyllobates; species Phyllobates terribilis. Next base: position 68,448,941 of record NW_027362767.1, read on the forward strand.
AGAATAATGGGCCCCACATAGTCCTCCATACAGAATAATGGGTCTCACATAGTCCTCCATATAGTATAATGGCCCCACATAGTCCTCCATACAGTATAATGGGCCCCACATAGTCCTCCATACAGTATAATGGGTCCCACATAGTGCTCCATACAGTATAATGGGCCCCACATAGTCCTCCATACAGAATAATGGGCACAACATAGCCCTCTATACAGAATAATGGTATAAATAATACTAAATAATATAAATCAACCGCAGGCATCACCGCTACCATCAATCACTGTTGTTCCATCTAAGTAAGCAGAGGCATTGAGCGCAGTGATTGCGTGCTTTAGTCATGATGTCACACCTGCAGCCAAAAGACAGAGACCGGATCAGCCTCAGGGAGCAGGCAATGGACCTGGGGAGAGTGAGTACTATCTGATTTTATTATTTTACATGGCTGCAAATGACGCGCCCCCTGGGCCAGTGCTGTTAGGGATACCCGGAGCCGGATCAGATGGGGGTTGTAGTCTCCGAGTGGCTGTGACCCGGTCCGTGCCCAGGGTGTCAAACTCAGTGTGTGGCAGTCCTACAGATGTTATTAGATGTTCTTTTGTGTCGACTACGCCACCCGTTGATTTGCGGTCAATACGGCCGCCGCTGCAGCAGAGTCCACTGAGGCTGATGATGTGAGTGCAGCTTTGGTAGTATAACCCCCAACGGGAGGGGTATAGCCTCAGGGGGTCAGCCGTGGAGGATAGTGGTTGTGAAGGTGCAGCAAGGAGACTCAGAGACATAAAATGCAGTTCCAGGGTTTTACTTACTGGTGTTGCTCGGGTCACTGTGTACAGCAGTGACCACCCAAGCCGTGCTGCGTCCACCAGGTCCTGGACTCGGTCAACTCCCAGGCAACTCCGGAGTGTGGTCCTGAGCTCCTTTCTGTCTCTCCCTTCTTCTGGCCGTTCCCACCAGGGATCCACCTAAGTCCGGCTCCCTCGGGCCTCTTGTTGGTCAAGCCTCCTCTGGGCTCCCTGACCCTATTCTTGGTCTGCCTTCCGGGTGGATTTAGTGGGTGGTCGTGGCAGATCCTGCCCACGACCTCCGGTTCCTGGCTAAGGTGTGCTGTAGCCTCTGCCAGCTTGGGATCCGGTACCCTGTTGCCGACCCTTCACCCTATTAGCTCTCTTATGGGCTCTTGGGGTCCCCTCTGCGCCTCTGGGTCTCTCTCTCTTCTCCTCTGCTCTGCTTCTCAGGTTCTCAGACTGACTGACTGACTGACTCTGATCTAAGATGGTTCCCACCTTATATACTCCCTCTATGTGTGAGCTCAGGTGACCAGCACCCAATGAGCTCCTAGCTTTACCCAGGCTGCTCCCCCTATCTGCCCCTACACTACTGGGATGTTCCACCCCCCTCCCACTCCAGCCAGGAACAGACACTGTCGTACCTGCACATTTCTCTAGTGGGAGTACCATCGGTCTGTTCCTCGGAAATGGGATGTGTGTAGTGCATGCAGCCTACTAGCTCAGTTCCACACTCCATCCTTACCCGGGAGTGGAATATCACACCTCTGGGTTGAGGTGCAATACCCCTGTAGCAGCCGAATCCTCAGGGTGCTACATTTTCCCCTGGTAAATCACAGCACGTCCTCGGGCTGTAAAATATAAACATCCAAAACATACAATTTTTTTCATAAACATAAACATAGAAAACATCATATAGATATCATCAGCAATAAACTTTTCATATAAATAACATTCTTGTTTCTCCGGCCACGGTGCAACTTGTGACCGGGTAAGGTGCGACAGTCTCTCTTGGAATAAAACAGTTCCCTATAAAACCGGTAGGGGGCGCTTTAGGAAGCGCAACTATATACAAAGGAAATATGGCCGCTCTCAGTCCTCGGCCAGGTATTAGGGAGGAATGACCGCTCTCAGTCCTCGGTCAGTGGGAATAGGGACACACGGGTTTCAGTTCAATCTGCTGGTCCCAACGGGGACTATATTTTATCTAGAACAGTTCTTATACCCTGACGGGTAACTATGTACAGTCTCTCTCTACCGTACTTCAACGACGGCGTCCTCCTGCTCCTTCTTTAGATTCAGACCCGTCCGGGTCCTCCTGCTCCTCCTCACACCGCAGCTCCTCCTCCGTCAGGCGATGCACATGGAGGGCGTAGGGTCCTTTGGCACACTTGTGCCGGGTGAAGGTGACCTCGTCCCCTACATACAGGTCACGACCTCTGTGTCCCTCCGGCAGATGGCTTTCTACGTCTCTGCGAGTTACAAAGACGTCGCCGGGGGTCTGATGGTCTCTAATGAAGCCCCACCCATGCTGCATGTTGAATTTTATCACAGTCCCGGTGGCACGGGGACCATGAGCTGCACGGGGTTTCCTCCTGGTCCGGCTCTTCTGCTCCGCGCTCCTTATCTGCATTTGCTGTTCCCGGACCCGCCTCTCTCTCCGCTCCCTCTCGAAGACCTCGAGCTGCTGGCGGCAGCACTCTGCACGCTCCGCTGCGGCCGCCCGAGTCTCCTGAGTGAACCCCATGAGGTCTTCTCCAGTGGGGTCCCACTCGAACTGTGCCTCCTCCAGCGGGGGCGAGGTCCTCCTTGCGGGCTTCGGAACCGGAATCAGGGGTTCATCTAGGGGTCTCTCATTCCGGAGTCGGGGATGGTGAAACTCCGGTGGCCATATGAAGGGCTGCCCATCCGGGCACGTATGCTGGGCGAACAGGTCCTCACCCAGGTGCGGTACTTTAGGTGCTATGGGCGCTGTGGTGGTAGCGGCGCCCGGGTTGACCAGGCCTTGCGACCAGGCTTGGGGCACGCTAAAGGAAAAGGGCACCGTCAGAACGGCGGCGCCCGTGGTTACTCGGCCCTGCGGCCAGGCCGGTGGCTCCGCGGAGGTAGGGGGCGCTGTTGGTATTGCGGCGCCCGGAGGTACTAGGCCTTGCGACCAGGCCGGTGGTATTTCCTGCTTGGCCACACTCGAGGTCGAAGCGCGTGACGTCACAGGGGTCGCGGCCGCGGTTTCCGGTTGAGGCCTAGTCGGCGGCGGTGACGATGCAGCGACGGGCACGGCAGGGGGAATTTCGGGCTCTGCGACGGGGAGCTGGGGCAGGCACGCGGTTTCCCGGCTCGGGGTAGAGACGTCCCCTTTACCTGCCTCCGTCAGTTCAGCTCCCTTCTCGGCGCCGTCTCCTGCCTTCATTCCTCCTGCGCCATCCTCAGAGGCGGTCTGTCTCCTCGTCTCGGGTGGCGTGCTCCGCTGACGGGTGCCGGTCTGCTGGGCCATCTCTCGGCTCCGCTCCGCCAACGTCTCCCGCTGCACCCGGGCCATCCTCCGTGCGAGGTCCTCCAGCGCGGTCTGTGCACACTCCCGGTCTCGGGGGAGCTGTGCTAGGATCTCCAGCAGGCCTTCTGGAGTGGCGACCTGCAACAGGCTCCTGACCACTGGGTCGGTGCTGCCTGACTCTCCCTCCATCTCCGGGTAGGCTCTCTCTGGACTCTCTTCCAGACGTCTTGTCTCCGGGTGCGCTCTCTCCAGACTGCTCCAGGCGACACCCATCTTTGTTCTCTTCTTCTGTCTCCGCCCACATTGAGGGTGGTCCCGGGGCAACTTTGTGATTGTCAGTTCCAGGGGCTGTTCTCTTACGCTGATGGACACTTCCAACATCACAGTCTCTGTTGGTGGGCGCGGTTTCCGCTTTTGGCGCCATTCTTCGACCTGGCCCACGATGGGAGGTGGCCTCTTGCCACCCTCTGGCACGCCCATAATGGCGTCCGCTCTTCCAAGGCGGGAAATCTTTGGAAATGGCGGGAATCGTCTCCCAGTGGCGGGAAACTCCATGGATGGCGGGAAAAAGCTGCAAATGGCGGACAACCGGCGGGAAACGACCTGTGATGGGGTCCGTTGGCGGGGACCCTCCGGAACCGGCGGGAGACTTCTTTTTAAGGTAACGGTGAACTTCTCTTCAGGCACGCAGTACCCGGTTGTTGCGGGCACGTTATCCTGCCGACTACGCCAAAGTTGACGCGCCCCCTGGGCCAGTGCTGTTAGGGATACCCGGAGCCGGATCAGATGGGGGTTGTAGTCTCCGAGTGGCTGTGACCCGGTCCGTGCCCAGGGTGTCAAACTCAGTGTGTGGCAGTCCTACAGATGTTATTAGATGTTCTTTTGTGTCGACTACGCCACCCGTTGATTTGCGGTCAATACGGCCGCCGCTGCAGCAGAGTCCACTGAGGCTGATTATGTGAGTGCAGCTTTGGTAGTATAACCCCCAACGGGAGGGGTATAGCCTCAGGGGGTCAGCCGTGGAGGATAGTGGTTGTGAAGGTGCAGCAAGGAGACTCAGAGACATAAAATGCAGTTCCAGGGTTTTACTTACTGGTGTTGCTCGGGTCACTGTGTACAGCAGTGACCACCCAAGCCGTGCTGCGTCCACCAGGTCCTGGACTCGGTCAACTCCCAGGCAACTCCGGAGTGTGGTCCTGAGCTCCTTTCTGTCTCTCCCTTCTTCTGGCCGTTCCCACCAGGGATCCACCTAAGTCCGGCTCCCTCGGGCCTCTTGTTGGTCAAGCCTCCTCTGGGCTCCCTGACCCTATTCTTGGTCTGCCTTCCGGGTGGATTTAGTGGGTGGTCGTGGCAGATCCTGCCCACGACCTCCGGTTCCTGGCTAAGGTGTGCTGTAGCCTCTGCCAGCTTGGGATCCGGTACCCTGTTGCCGACCCTTCACCCTATTAGCTCTCTTATGGGCTCTTGGGGTCCCCTCTGCGCCTCTGGGTCTCTCTCTCTTCTCCTCTGCTCTGCTTCTCAGGTTCTCAGACTGACTGACTGACTGACTCTGATCTAAGATGGTTCCCACCTTATATACTCCCTCTATGTGTGAGCTCAGGTGACCAGCACCCAATGAGCTCCTAGCTTTACCCAGGCTGCTCCCCCTATCTGCCCCTACACTACTGGGATGTTCCACCCCCCTCCCACTCCAGCCAGGAACAGACACTGTCGTACCTGCACATTTCTCTAGTGGGAGTACCATCGGTCTGTTCCTCGGAAATGGGATGTGTGTAGTGCATGCAGCCTACTAGCTCAGTTCCACACTCCATCCTTACCCGGGAGTGGAATATCACACCTCTGGGTTGAGGTGCAATACCCCTGTAGCAGCCGAATCCTCAGGGTGCTACACAAACATTTGGGCTCCACTTTGTTAAAAGCAGAAACCCCCTTTAAAGGCTATTTAAAAAGCTCTGTATGAAGGTGAACATGGCTTTTTAGCACTGTGGGGTTCAAAGCCACAATCAATGCAAACCAAAAACATTAAAAAAGGGAACAAATTATTTAAAGGGAATCTGTCAGCAGGTTTTTACTGTGTAATCCAACAGCAGCATGGTGAAGAAGCAATGGGAAAGTGTACATATCCCGAAAAATGAGGAGCACTAATGCATTCTCACTTTGTGAAAATTTCCCTGAGGAAGGGGCAGTAACTTGACTTCAATTAAGCAAAATGTGATGTGACAAGCGATTAACCTATTAGTCATACCTGTTGTAGCCGCTCAGGCAACACGTACACTTATATACATACACCGCGGGAGCGACATGATTCAGCACATTTAATAAAAGGTGTCTCGGGTTCATGGGGCTGAGATTTCAATTCAAGAACATAAAACAACAAAGACTGCACTAATGACTGATCCGCCCATGCACTAATGACTGATCCGCCCATGCACTAATGACTGATCCCCCCGATGCACTAATGACTGATCCCCCCGATGCACTAATGACTGATCCCCCCGATGCACTAATGACTGATCCCCCCCATGCACTAATGACTGATCCCCCCCATGCACTAATGACTGATCCCCCCCCATGCACTAATGACTGATCCCCCCCATGCACTAATGACTGATCCCCCCCATGCACTAACGACTGATCCCCCCCATGCACTAACGACTGATCCACCCATGCACTAACGACTGATCCACCCATGTACTAACGACTGATCCCCCGATGCACTAACGACTGATCCCCCGATGCACTAACGACTGATCCACCCATGCACTAACGACTGATCCACCCATGCACTAACGACTGATCCACCCATGCACTAACGACTGATCCACCCATGCACTAACGACTGATCCACCCATGCACTAACGACTGATCCACCCATGCACTAACGACTGATCCACCCATGCACTAACGACTGATCCACCCATGCACTAACGACTGATCCACCCATGCACTAACGACTGATCCACCCATGCACTAACGACTGATCCACCCATGCACTAACGACTGATCCACCCATGCACCAACGACTGATCCACCCATGCACTAACGACTGATCCACCGATGCACTAATGACTGATACACCGATGCACTAATGACTGATACACCGATGCACTAATGACTGATATACCGATGCACTAATTTACATCTCTGCACTAATAAAAGTATCTGAGAATGGTTTGTAAATCCAAAAAACGTCTTGGAAGGCTTCTCTGCTGTCTCCAATGCGGAGTTCAATGGTTTCATTAAGTAAAAGAAGAAAAAAAATCAGATGTCTGCAGGTCCTAGTACTTGTAGCCGCTTGTTGCCTTATTGTCTGGTTGCAGACACAAGAATGGTTTGTGTCATACAATGTGTGTGACTCAAGGCAACTGTGAAAATCTCCAACTGGTGTAACTGCATGAAATTCTTAAGACACATGATACACGAATGATCATTTACAATGGACATTAATAAAAAAAAATAACTTATATTACGTTACCCTCCTACACTAGTACTGCAGTCCAGTTATAACCGCCTCTCCCCTGCACTTGTACTGCAGTCCAGTTATAACAGCCTCTCCCCTGCACTTGTACTGCAGTCCAGTTATAACAGTCTCTCCCCTGCACTTGTACTGCAGTCCAGTTATAACAGCCGCTCCTCTGGTACTCCAGTCCAGTTAGAACAGACTCTCCTCTGCTTTAGTACTCCAGTCCAGTTATAACAGCCTCTCCTCTGCACTTGCACTGCTGTCCAGTTATAAGCTACAACAATGCATTGGTGCTGCAGTCCATTTATAACAGCCTCTCCCCTGCACTTGTACTGCAGTCCAGTTATAACAGCCTCTCCCCTGCACTTGTAATGCAGTCCAGTTATAACAGTCTCTCCCCTGCACTTGTACTGCAGTCCAGTTATAACAGCCTCTCCCCTGCACTTGTAATGCAGTCCAGTTATAACAGTCTCTCCCCTGCACTTGTACTGCAGTCCAGTTATAACAGCCTCTCCTCTGCACTAGTACTGCAGTCCAGTTATAACAGATTCTCCTCTGCTCTAGTACTGCAGTCCAGTTATAACAGCCTCTCCCCTGCACTAGTACTGCAGTCCAGTTATAACAGCCTCTCCCCTGCACTAGTACTGCAGTCCAGTTATAAAAGCCCCTCCTCTGCTCTAGTACTGCAGTCCAGTTACAACAGCCTCTCCTCTGCACTTGCACTGCTGTCCAGTTATAAGCTACTACAATGCACTGGTGAAGCAGTCCATTTATAACAGTTACCCTCTGGTTCTAGTGGTCCAGCCCAATTATAACGACTACTTCCCAGCACTAGTACTGCAATCCAGTTTTAACAGCTTCTTTCCAGTTATAACTTCTACTCTGTTCTAGTGCTGCGGCCCAAGTAATAACAACTCTCCTGCACTAGTGCTGCAGTCCAATTAAAACAGTGCTGTGGTATCAGTAGCAGTTATAACAACTACACGCTCCAGTGGTAAAGAAGCCCAGTTATAATGACTACCTCCTTGCAATGGTACTGCAGCCGTTATAACTGGTACTCCCCTGCACTAGCACTGCAGTTCAGTTATAACTGTTAACCTACCTGCAGCCTTGTTAAAACAGCTTCCTCCAGCATTAGTGCTGCAGCGAAGTTATAACAGCTATACTCCTGCATGAGTACTGCTGCCAAGTTATAACTACCCCCCTGCATGAGTACTGCTGCCAAGTTATAACTACCCTCCTGCATGAGTACTGCTGCCAAGTTATAACTACCCTCCTGCATGAGTACTGCTGCCAAGTTATAACTACCCTCCTACATTAGTACTGCTGCCAAGTTATAACTACCCTCCTGCATTAGTACTGCTGCCAAGTTATAACTACCCTCCTGCATAAGTACTGCTGCCAAGTTACAACTACCCTCCTGCATTAGTACTGCTGCCAAGTTATAACTACCCTCCTGCATTAGTACTGCTGCCAAGTTATAACTACCCTCCTGCATGAGTACTGCTGCCAAGTTATAACAGCTACCCTCCTGCATTAGTACTGCTGCCAGGTTATAACAGCTACCCTCCTGCATTAGTACTGCTGCCAAGTTATAACTACCCTCCTGCATTAGTACTGCTGCCAAGTTATAACTACCCTCCTGCATGAGTACTGCTGCCAAGTTATAACAGCTACCCTCCTGCATGAGTACTGCTGCCAAGTTATAACAGCTACCCTCCTGCATTAGTACTGCTGCCAGGTTATAACTACCCTCCTGCATTAGTACTGCTGCCAAGTTATAACTACCCTCCTGCATTAGTACTGTTGCCAAGTTATAACTACCCTCCTGCATTAGTACTGCTGCCAAGTTATAACTACCCTCCTGCATTAGTACTGCTGCCAAGTTATAACTAACCTCCTGCATTAGTACTGCTGCCAAGTTATAATCGCTACCCTCCTGCATTAGTACTGCTGCCAGGTTATAACAGCTACTCTCCTGCATTAGTACTGCTGCCAAGTTATAACAGCTACCCTCCTGCATTAGTACTGCTGCCATGTTATAACAGCTACCCTCCTGCATTAGTACTGCAGCGCAATTATAAATGGACAATTGCTCTACATTGGCTCTCCCTGCTCTCCTGAGGACATGCATTATCGGTTTATTATAGAACACTTAATTTGGCATGTTTTTTTATATTTATGTTCTTTACATATTTATTTTTCCTCCTTTGTCCCAATTCTGCAATCCTGGCAGTAATTACCAGCAGCTAAAGAGCCAAGGTGGAGTTTCCTCTCGGGAAGTATACAAGTACTCTGCTGTACTGTGACCCTGTGCTGTGATGAGAAAGAAGAAAAGGAGCAAAGTGAAATTAAGCACATAAAGGGTTACAAATCTTCACCACTTAGTACTGGAAAATGCAACTATTAGTCTGGGATGATGCTGTATATCACAGGATTGTGGATGCAAAGGAGCAGTCATTAACGTATGGACACTGGATAAGCGGAGACGCAGCAGCGCGCCACTTTCTTACCGGCGCTGTCACTCCTTCCTATCACATTTGTAAACCCACAGTATACCGGCCATATAATAAGACACCTGCTGCATTATAGAACGGAGATGTCTGCCCACTGGATACATTTAGTGTATGTGAACAGAGCTTTATGCCCCTGGAGATGTCATGTAAAATCATTAAAGGGATTTCTCTATTGATATGAACATGTATATCCGCTCCCCAGAAATGTTCTATTGCATTAGAGGAAAACTGTCAGCAGGTTTTTGCTAAATCATTTGAGGGCAGCATGAGGAAGGGGCAGAGACCCTGATTTCAGCGATGTTTCACTTATTAGGCTGTGTGTTGTTGTTTCAATACAATCAGTGTTTTATCAGCAGGAGATTATCACTGCAGGACTAGCTGCCTCGTGCCTCCTGGTCCAACCATGCCCCAAGCATTGATTAACAGCTTTCTGTCAATATACAATGTACACAGAAAGCTGCCAATCAGTGGTGAGGGCAGGCCAGCTTTCTGAGCACTGCTACATCTACACAAGAGAAAACTCTGTATCACAACTGCTGCACACAATAAACTAAGTGATACATCGCTGGAATCAGGATCTCTGTCCCTACATTATACTGCTCTCTGATGAGTTATTAAAAACCTGCTTACAGATTCCCTTTAAGTCTTCATGGTGATTTTTTTTTGTTCTTGCTCTACAGAGGCCAGTGCAAATGACAGTGATGGATGGAGCTGCTTTTACAATGCAACTTTATGAAAGAAAAAAGGGAATGTGCACTGAAATCCATTAGGACTAATACAAATATCATATAATAAGGGAGCCTACAAGTCCTGACTGTTTTATTAGGCTCCATCATTGTGTGTTATATTTTTTGGCCCTTTCAGCTCAGCTACATCATCCCTCCTTAGAACATGTCTTGTCCTGCCGGGAACATTACAAGAGAAGAAAGTTCCAACTTGTTACCTGCCACAGATATAATACAGATCCTTTACACTTATGTCTTTCCTCCACCAATGATACATAGGATTAAATAATAGGGTTAATGTAAATCCCCCATACATGTTAGATAGCTTTTGAACAAACAACCCGGTTCAGGGTCGGACTGGCCTGGCAGGGTACCGGTGAAATGCCCGGTGGGCCCCAGAGAGAGACTAAGGAGGAGAAAAGAAGAAGAAAAAAAATATTTTTTAGGGGTCCGTCCCAGTCAATCATTCAGTCGGCGGCTGTCTCGCCCGACTTCCCCATAGGCATATATTCCCATTCAAACGAATGGGAAAATTATTGCAAGAACACTGGGCTTGTCCACTTTTTTTTTTTCACTTAAATAATTGCATTTGAGGCTTTAAAAAAAAATATTGTTTCATTAAAAATGTTGCACTGTTTGTCTTCTATAACCCCTGTCTATTACTGGCTAGAGAATGACTAAACTGAGAATCAGTCAGTGAGCTCACTGTGACAATGTGTCGGGAAGCGTGTAACTCTTTTATCTGTCTTTTTCTGAGCTCCTCTCTGCTGATTTATGACCACAGATCACATTAAAAGTTCAACGTGGAGCCAGTAAAAGGCAAATGATGCAAAATGTTTAAAAAAAAAATAAAAAACAATGGCAAAAATGATTTAGAAAAAAAAAAAAATAGTCCCCAAAAGGTGAAAAAAAAACAGTTTCTGATTCATTTTGTCACAGAATTCGCTACAAAACAGTATAAAAAAAGTTAAGTGTGAACATGACCTTAAAGCAATTGTCAATATATGTAGCTGCTTTCTGCTCACTCGATCAGAGGTGATTGTCTACATCAACCATCGATCCTCTACATTCTACTTACATACAAAGGACACGGATGGAATGTGTTGGCTCTTACCTTTTCACGTGTCCCAACAAGTATCTGTGTTACATATATTCTCTAGATGCGTTCATAGAACAATAAAACACTGAGTCGTGCAGGGGAGTGATCAAGCAAATAGCCGCCCGCTACCTAACCCTTATGACCTATTAATGAAAGCCCTGGCAGGTAGACAACATTCTCCTCTCCCTCCAAGAATTTGCTGTTTAAGAAAGACATTTTCCTGCAGTTTCTAAGTGTTTCATTTTCCTGCAGTGCCCCCACAGGGGATATGAAGTATTACACATTTCTCATTAAAATCAAGAGGTGCTTTTTTTTTTTTTCCAATCAATCTCTGTTCAAGCTAATGGATAGTAGTACTTGAATGAAGGACTCCCCTCTATTAACTCAGTATAAGCATTTAGAAAAAGGTCTTCTAAAGTAGACAACCCCTTTAAAAAAAAAAAAAAGCTAAGAGGGCAAAGTCTGGGTTGTAGGTTGGCAAAACAGTTCATACAGGACTAGGGTTGAGCTCAAAACATTGGCCAACAGGAATTCCCAAGAATGGGGCTCTGGAAGGTCCCCTTGGGATGGAGTGTTGGCCATTCATCCCCCCTCCAATATTTCCTATTCATAAAAGCTTAAGAAGCAGAGAAATGAGGAGTCTAGTAGGGGTTAACTGTCCCTATGTCTGAACAGTATAAAAAATTGTCAGTTTTCTTGAAGAAACAGCACGACATCTATTATCACAGGTTTCCTCTATTTAAGCGAATGGGGATGAGCAGCAATACCACACACAACCTGCAGACAGATATGGCGCTGTTTCTTTTTTTAAGCAGTCATTTTTTGTTAATCCTGTAAAACCTCTTTAACCCTTGACCTCTGAGGTCGTTATGGAGGAGAGGAACACGGCAGTCAATCCTGAAATTTTAGGCCTTGAGTGACTGATCTTACCGGTAAATTACTCCTTTCTCGTGAAGAAACATGAGGGCCGATGTGATTTCGGCGCTGTAGAAACAAGCCCGGGCTTCGTCAAACCGTCGAGATTTCTGAATGTGAAACATCAGGTCGCCCCCATTCACAAACTCCATCACGAAAAACAATCGGTCCTTTATGGGGAGAAAGAAAAAAAAAAACCATTAAAAATAATAATCAACACCAAATAAGTATTTCATAGCTTTTCACTATACACTGATTATTGGGGTGATCCAGTGTCCGGAAATACATGTTATTCTACCTGTATTGTCAAGGTATGCAGTTTTCCAATAAACTTATGGTTTTCGAGATCTAAGTATAACCTTAATTTGCTGAATACCGTGTACTTGTCCTTTTACACAAAGCCTTAACAAAAGCATGATATTGCAGCCCTTATCCCCCACAATAAGGAAAAACTGCTTTTGGAGCACACATCAGTCTAATGTGTACAGGAACTGTCTCAATTCTCATGCTCTTTACCTTTATCTACTATCTTTCAGTGAATGGTTCCTATTCATCAGCATTCTGCCAGCACTATGGGTACATGAATAGCTCCTGCCATCATCCATTGGCTTGCCTGCCCTCCACTAAAACCCACCTCTCCACCAACTTACATTCCCTCTATCTCCACACCCCTTCTTCTTTGACTGACAGCTCTGGCTTTAGAGAGCAAGAAAATGGCAGAGATAAATAGAAAATCAGTGGGTGAGAAGGTGCAGTAAATGTTTGTACTGAGCGCCAGTACTCGGTTTCAAAGTCAGTCTGTACTGAAAGACTCCTTTTAAATACTGCTGCCCCTCCCCCATTTAAAATAAAAACAGACACTCCCAGTGCACATGTGATTGTTGTGCCATATGAGTGCTGCAGTCAATCAGCAGCCACTAATGGGTTGCAGTGCTCATACTTCCCCCAAGATGAAATTCAGACTCTGGAGGAGGTGTAAACGCTGCAGCCAATTAGCGGGCGCTGATTGGCTATGCACTAGACATGTCAAAGTGTGTTACTTTTCTGGAGTATTCCATCAAGAATATATGTTACGACATGTGAACATAATAACTTTTTTTTTTTACCCATATTTATCATTTTTTGGACTACCCCTTACACAAACATAGTTTCTAAGTCAAATTATATCCATATTACAGAACAAGAATAAAAAAAACAGCTCAGCGTTACATCACCGCAGCTTGTAACCTAAACCTCCTGCTTACAAGATACAACCGCTTATGCTGAAATAGGTCTTTCGTTTCACAGGAACCACAAGTGTTACACAGTAACAGTCTGAGAATGTGCAGACAATCAACAAGAAGGACCTGTCATATTTTTGGGCTTTAGCCAAATTGAAGATGTGGAACAATAGAACTGGAAATCTAATATTTATATACAGTGGTGGCCAAAAGTATTGGCACCCCTGCAATTCTGTCAGATAATACTCAGTTTCTTCCTGAAAATGATTGCAATCACAAATTCTTTGGTATTATTATCTTCATTTAATTTGTCTTCAATGAAAAAACACAAAAAGAATTGTCCTAAAGCCAAATTGGATACAATTCCTCACCAAACCTAAAAAAGGGGGTGGACAGAAGTATTGGCACTCTTTGAAAAATCATGTGATGCTTCTCTAATTCGTGTAATTAACAGCACCTGTAACTTACCTGTGGCACCTAACAGGTGTTGGCAATAACTAAATCACACTTGCAGCCAGTTAACATGGAGTAAAGTTGACTCAACCTCTGTCCTGTGTCCTTGTGTGTACCACATTGAGCATGGAGAAAAGAAAGAAGACCAAAGAACTGTTTGAGGACTTGAGAAACCAAATTGTGAGGAAGCATGAGCAATCTCAAGGCTACAAGTCCATCTCCAAAGACCTGAATGTTCCTGTGTCTTCCGTGTGCAGTGTCATCAAGAAGTTTAAAGCCCATGGCACTGTGGCTAACCTCCCTAGATGTGGACGGAAAAGAAAAATTGACGAGAGATTTCAACGGAAGATTGTGCGGATGGTGGATAAAGAACCTCGACAAACATCCAAACAAGTTCAAGCTGCCCTGCAGTCTGAGGGTACAACAGTGTCAACCCGTACTATCCGTCGGCGTCTGAATGAAAAGGGACTGTATGGTAGGATACCCAGGAAGACCCCACTTCTTACCCCGAGACATAAAAAAGCCAGGCTGGAGTTTGCCAAAACTTACCTGAGAAAGCCCTTCAAATATCAGGGACCTGGAGCAGTTTGCCAAAGAAGAATGGTCTACAATTCCAGCAGAGCATTGTAAGAAACTCATTGATGGTTACCGGAAGCGGTTGTTCGCAGTTATTTTGGCTAAAGGTTGTGCAACCAAGTATTAGGCTGAGGGTGCCAATACTTTTGTCCGGCCCTTTTTTTGAGTTTTGTGTGAAATAATCAATGATTTGATTTTTGCTTCATTCTCTTTTGTGTTTTTTCCTTGCAAGCAAATTAAATGAAGATAATAATACCAAAGAATTTGTGATTGCAATCATTTTCAGGAAGAAACTGAGTATTATCTGACAGAATTGCAGGGGTGCCAATACTTTTGGCCACCACTGTATTGCAAAAAATGGGCTTCGATTGTAACAGCCATATATACAATGATATATACAGTACAGACCAAAAGTTTGGACACACCTTCTCATTTAAAGATTTTTCTGTATTTTCATGACTATGAAAATTGTACATTCACACTGAAGGCATCAAAACTATGAATTAACACATGTGGAATTATATACTTAACAAAAAAGTGTGAAACAACTGAAAATATGTCTTATATTCTAGGTTCTTCAAAGTAGCCACCTTTTGCTTTGATGACTGCTTTGCACACTCTTGGCATTCTCTTGATGAGCTTCAAGAGGTAGTCACCGGAAATGGTTTTCACTTCACAGGTGTGCCCTGTCAGGTTTAATACGTGGGATTTCTTGCCCTATAAATGGGGTTGGGACCATCAGTTTTGTTGTGCAGAAGTCAGGTGGATTCACAGCTGAAAGTCCTACTGAATAGACTGTTAGAATTTGTATTATGGCAAGAAAAAAGCAGCTAAGTAAAGAAAAACGAGTGGCCATCATTACTTTAAGAAATGAAGGTCAGTCAGTCCGAAAAATTGGGCAAACTTTGAATGTGTCCCCAAGTGCAGTTGCAAAAACCATCAAGCGTTACAAAGAAACTGTCTCACATTAGGACCGCCCCAGGAAAGGAAGACCAAGAGTCACCTCTGCTTCTGAGGATAAGTTTATCCGAGTCACCAGCCTCAGAAATCGCAGGTTAACAGCAGCTCAGATTAGAGACCAGGTCAATGCCACACAGAGTTCTAGCAGCAGACACATCTCTTCAACAACTGTTAAGAGGAGACTTTGTGCAGCAGGCCTTCATGGTAAAATAGCTGCTAGGAAACCACTGCTAAGGACAGGCAACAAGCAGAAGAGACTTGTTTGGGCTAAAGAACACCAGGAATGGACATTAGACCAGTGGAAATCTGTGCTTTGGTCTGATCAGTCCAAATTTGAGATCTTTGGTTCCAACCACCGTGTCTTTGTGCGATGCAGGAAAGGTGAACGGATGGACTCTATATGCCTGTTCCCACCGTGAAGCATGGAGGAGGAGGTGTGATGGTGTGGGGGTGCTTTGCTGGTGACACTGTTGGGGATTTATTTAAAATTGAAGGCATACTGAACCAGCATGGCTACCACAGCATCTTGCAGCGGCATGCTATTCCATCCGGTTTGCGTTTAGTTGGACCATTATTTATTTTTCAACAGGACAATGACCCCAAACACACCTCCAGGCTGTGTAAGGGCTATTTGACCAAGAACGAGAGTGATGGGGTGCTACGCCAGATGACCTGGCCTCCACAGTCACCAGACCTGAACCCAATCGAGATGGTTTGGGGTGAGCTGGACCGCAGAGTGAAGGCAAAAGAGCCAACAAGTGCTAAGCATCTCTGGGAACTCCTTCAAGATTGTTGGAAGACCATTTCCGGTGACTACCTCTTGAAGCTCATCAAAAGAATGCCAAGAGTGTGCAAAGCAGTCATCAAAGCAAAAGGTGGCTACTGTGAAGAACCTAGAATATAAGACATATTTTCAGTTGTTTCACACTTTTTTGTTAAGTATATAATTCCACAGGTGTTAATTCATAGTTTTGATGCCTTCAGTGTGAATGTACAATTTTCATAGTCATGAAAATACAGAAAAATCTTTAAATGAGAAGGTGTGTCCAAACTTTTGGTCTGTACTGTATATAAAGCCCAAATATATGACAAGCCCTTCTTGTTGATTGTCTGCACATTCTCAGACTGTTACGGTGTATATACTGTATACACGTCCACAATAATATCTGTGTATGAATATCATCTTCTATCCAGGGACTCTACCAATGCTGGAAAGAACAGTAATCCCATCGCATATGTAAAGGAAGCACTAAGTGATATATACAAATTGGGCCACGAATACCAGAACCTTATTCTTGCTGAAAGTAACAATCCCCAAGCCCATGATCAGTTTTCTACGTAGCATTGCTGACAGATGTCCAAGTACACAGCTGCGTTCAAGTGTCCATCAAAGAATATCGAACCCACAATCTGTGAACCCAAATCTGTGTACCAAACGCTCATGAAGTGACTGTTGGTGCAGTTCAGGTGAATTTTGTGTGTACCAGCACCTATTGTTCTGCAAATTAACACACTCAAATAGATGTAAGCATGCATGCTTCATCAGATAAGATATTATGCAATTGGGCCAAATGGCTAAGTGCCAGAATTGGCGCATCCTATGGATGCGCCATTTCTGGGGCGGCTGACGGCTGGTGTTTCTAGCCTGGGAGGGGGCCAATATTCATGCCACCCTTCCTGGGCTATTAATATCAGCCCCCAGCTGTCTGCCTTTGCTAGCTATTAAAATAAGGGGGACCCCATGTCATTTTTTTGGGGTCCCCCATTTTAATAGCTAGTAAAGGCTAGGTATTCAGCTGGGGGCTGATATTAGTAGCCTGGGAAGCTCCGTGGGTATTACCCCCTTCCCAGGCTTCAAACATCTGCCCCAGCTGTCTGGTTAACCTCCACTAGAGACTAAAATTACGGGGAACCCTACGCCAATGTTTTTTTTAATAAATCCTTTATTTTAACACTAAATGACAAGTACAGTAACCAACACTGTCACTGTACTTATTATATATGTGACTGACATGTTTCTATCTATCTAATCTATGTGTCATGCTCTATTCTTTCTATTCTAAATTGTCAGGTACCAATGTATGCCGCTGATGAATTGCCGGCCGGCTTTTTTAAAGAGAAGGGTGCATGAAAACACTATTATTTTTTTTTAAATAAATCCTTTATTTTAACACTAAATGACAAGTACAGTAATCATGTTATGTTCTGCTACCAAAGCTAAGGAAAGAGAGGAGATCTGTCCCTACTATAGGACTCAGCTGAATCCCTACGATGTAACAGGGAACCTGATCCTGCGATCAGACCTGCTAAAGTCCTAATCTAGTCTGTACGGAGACCTATAGATGTGGGGAGGGAATCCCTACAAGTACTAAGGACTGGGAGGAATATGGGACACCTCCTAACAGAAATAGTAGCAGACAGACGAACAAACAAAATAGATAGAACATAGAGGTCCGTAGACCAAGCAAACTAACAGAGTTAGATACAGAGCACAGGCTAGCTAGAAAGTAGATATACAATGAAGTCCAGCAAAGCCAGAAGGGCGGAGCAGGATTAAATAGGCCAACAAGGTCATGTGACCAGCAAAGGAAAAAAAACCTAACAGCAAGGTTCTAACAGTACCCCCCCTTCTAAGAGGATCCTCCGGATCCCCTAGGACCAGGCTTATCAGGAAATCTCCTGTGAAACGCTCTGATAAGTCTGGACGCGGAAACATCATCTGACCTCACCCAAGAGTTATCCTCGGGTCCGAAACCTTTCCAGGCCACAAGATACTGCAAACTACCTCTATACCGTCTAGAGTCAAGGATGCAAGAAATTTCATATTCCCCGTCCTCCACCACCGGAGGAACAGAGGCAGAGGCGTCACCATCCGACACAACAGCTTTTTTTTAACAGAGAGACATGAAAGACCGGATTAATTCTCCAGGAGGTAGGAACCTCCAACCTAACAGCAGATTGGTTGACAACCTGAAGCACCTTAAAGGGCCCTACAAACTTGGGACCCAATTTCTTAGAAGGAATCCTCAACCGCAGATTCCTAGAGGACAACCAAACCATGTCACCAACAGCGAACAAAACCTCCTGTCGTTTCCTATCAAAGTAGTCTTTAGATTTTCTGTTGGCCTCCTGAAGATTACCACGCACATCCGTCCAAACTCTTTCCAAATCACCGGAAAAATTCTCCTCCTCAGGCACGGCAGATCCCAACTTGGAGAACGACCCAAACGACGGATGTCTCCCAGAACAACAAAAAAAAGGCGAACAACCAGCAGAAGAAGATGTATGATTGTTCAGAGCAAATTCGGCAAGTGGCAGAAACTCAGACCACCCCTCTTGATTGTCTGCCACAAAACAACGCAAGAACTGCTCAACATCCTGGTTTTTCCTTTCTGTCTGGCCATTAGATTCAGGATGATATCCGGACGAAAACGACAAATGAATTCCCAACCTGTCACAAAAGGCACGCCAAAAACGAGCCACGAACTGAGGACCCCTATCAGAAACAATGTCAGTAGGAACGCCATGAAGTCTGACAATTTCCTTGACAAAGGCCTTAGCGAGAGTTTTAGCGCAGGGCAGTTTGACGAAGGGAACCAAGTGACACATCTTGCTAAAACGGTCCACGACCACCCAGATGACAGTAAAACCCTCAGAGGGGGGAAGGTCAGTTATAAAGTCCATAGCCAAATGTGTCCAAGGAGCACTGGGGACCTCCAAAGGACAAAGCAACCCCGCAGCAGGAGTATGTGAGGACTTAGATCTAGCACATATAGTACATTGGCGCACCCACTTAATGACTTCCTTCTGCCATCCAGGCCACCAAAAACTGCGACCCACCAGTCTCTTGGTCTCAGAGATTCCGGGATGACCTGCCAACCGAGATTCGTGACACTCAACAAACAAATCTCTCCTAAAGGTCCCAGGCACAAACAACCTCCCATGAGGAGTGTTAGATGGGGCATTCTCCTGAGCTTTAAGAATCTCATCTTCCAAAACGGAGTCTAAAGCAGCTATCACAACACCTTCTTGTAAAATGTTTTCCTCTTTCTCAGCACCGACTATGGGAGAAAAACTGCGAGACAAGGCATCCGCCTTAACATTCTTAGTACCAGGGATGTAAGTAACGGAGAAATTAAACCGCGAGAAAAACAGTGCCCACCTAGCCTGACGGGCATTCAGGCGCTTGGCAGCATCAAGATATATCAGATTTTTATGATCCGTAAGAACCTGAACGGGAAATTCCGCACCTTCCAAGAAGTGGCGCCAGTGTTCAAATGCGAGTTTAATAGCCAATAATTCCCGATTACCAATATCGTAATTCAATTCAGTCTCCGAAAATTTTTTTGAAAAAAAGGCACAGGGATGTAATCCATCCCCGTTATCCTGAGACAATACTGCGCCAACCCCCACAGAGGAAGCATCAACCTCAACCAAAAACGGCCTAGTAACATCAGGCTGCATAAGGATGGGAGCAGAGGTGAACCTCTCTTTGAGATACACAAAAGCTTCAATGGCCTCAGAAGACCACTGAACCGCATCAGCACCTTTCCTGGTGAGATCAGTCAGAGGTTTGACAATACTAGAAAAATTTTTTATGAATTTTCTATAGTAATTGGCGAAACCCAAAAACCTCTGTATCGATTTCAAACCAATAGGCCTAGGCCATTCCTGCACAGCCTGAACCTTAACCGGATCCATCTCAAAACCTTTGCTGGAGATAATGTAGCCCAAAAAACTAATTCTCTGTACAGCGAACTCACATTTCTCCAGCTTAGCAAAAAGCGAATTGTCCATTAATAACTGTAATACCTCACGCACGCTCCGCCAATGAGACTCCAGATCTGGCGAATAAATCAAAATGTCATCCAAATACACAACCACATTTTTACCGATCAAAGGTCTAAGGATGTCATTAATCAGATTCTGAAAAAATGCAGGAGCATTAGTAAGACCAAAAGGCATAACCAGATTCTCAAAATGACCCACAGGAGTGTTAAAAGCAGTCTTCCATTCATCACCCTCCTTCATGCGCAACAGATTGTATGCCCCCTTAAGGTCAATTTTAGAGAACCACTTGGCCCCCATTAACTGGTTAAACAGATCTGGAATCAATGGCAGTGGGTAAGGATTGCGTACCGTAATTTTGTTAATCTCACGAAAATCCAGACAAGGACGTAAACCGCCGTCCTTTTTTTTTACAAAAAAAAATCCAACCGCCACAGGAGACTTAGAGGGCCTAATGTGACCGGCGGCCAAGCTTGTCTGTATGTATTCCTCCAAAGCCTTCCTCTCAGGAATAGTAAGGTTAAATAAACGACTCTTAGGAAGAGTCGCTCCAGGGACAAATTCAATAGAACAATCATAGTCTCTATGGGGAGGCAAAACCTGCGATTCTTTCTCAGAAAAAACTCTCCAAAAATCCTGAATAGGAACAGGCAATTCTCCCCTATCCAAAGCTGCAATACGCCCGTTACAACACTTGTCATAACATTTATGGCTCCAGGATTTAATTTCACTGGTAGACCAATCCAGTACAGGATTGTGAAATTTTAACCAGGGCAAACCCAATATTACTGGAGAAGGCAAGTTATTCAACACTACCAAATCCAATTTCTCATGGTGAACACCATTAATAGTGAGAGGAAATTCACTGACCTTGAGAGTAATATTCTTCAAAGGGGAGCCATCCACAGAAACCACAGCAATGGGGGATGATAAAGGTTCAGGTTTTAAATTGAGTTTTTCCACGAATCCCCCATCAATTACATTCAGTGTAGACCCGCAATCAACAAACACCCGAAATTCCATTAATTTTTCCTGAGCAATCGTGGAAGCAGCTAAAAATATACCCTTGGAATTTAAACAGGCAATACGGGCGTGACTGACCTTTTTTTTTTTTCTTTCTTCATACGAAGCTCACAGCCTTTAATCAAATGACCAGATTTTCCGCAATAGAAACACAAGCCTTCCGAAAAACGACGGTCTTTTTCTTGAGAGCGAGGTGCCACCGATCCAATCTCCATCGGTTCACCACTGTTAGTACACACATTATCATAACCAGAAACTGACATAGCAGAGGATTTGCTCTCATTAACCCTAGCACGCAGTCTTCTATCCACCCGTATAGCTAATTGCATAGCCTGTTGCAAATCCTCAGGTGTAGGATAAGCAATTAGCAGGTCTTTAACCCTTTCACTGAGCCCAGCAAGAAATAGACTTTTCAGAGCAGAATCGTTCCACCCTGTTTGAGTGGACCAACGACGAAAATGTGTACAATATTTTTCCATATTACCTGATCCTTGTTTTAAACGTCTCAACTCAGTCTCAGCTGATGCGACACGGTCAGGATCATCATATAATAGTCCCAAAGCAGAAAAAAAACTATCCACTGATCTGAAGCATGAATCACTAGGTTGCAAAGAAAAGGCCCACTCCTGAGGCTCTTTGCGCAAAAGTGACATTATGAACCCTACGCGCTGGGATTCATCCCCAGAGGACTTAGGTCTCAAACGAAAATACAATAAGCAAGCATTTTTAAATGAAAAAAATTCTCGGTGTTCACCAAAAAATAAATCCGGCAAACATACCTTAGGCTCCAAGAAATGTGCTCCAGGACAGTTACTCACGTGCTGACGGAGCTCGGCCACCTCCAGAGAGAGTCCCTGCAGGTGATGAGCCAAATCCTGAACCGACACCATGATGGAACAGAAAAATCTTTCCTTAGAGAATTTGCTGGCTGGACTTACTGTTATGTTCTGCTACCAAAGCTAAGGAAAGAGAGGAGATCTGTCCCTACTATAGGACTCAGCTGAATCCCTACGATGTAACAGGGAACCTGATCCTGCGATCAGACCTGCTAAAGTCCTAATCTAGTCTGTACGGAGACCTATAGATGTGGGGAGGGAATCCCTACAAGTACTAAGGACTGGGAGGAATATGGGACACCTCCTAACAGAAATAGTAGCAGACAGACGAACAAACAAAATAGATAGAACATAGAGGTCCGTAGACCAAGCAAACTAACAGAGTTAGATACAGAGCACAGGCTAGCTAGAAAGTAGATATACAATGAAGTCCAGCAAAGCCAGAAGGACGGAGCAGGATTAAATAGGCCAACAAGGTCATGTGACCAGCAAAGGAAAAAAAACCTAACAGCAAGGTTCTAACAAATCAACACTATCACTGTACTTATTATATATGTGACTGACATGTTTCTATCTATCTAATCTATGTGTGATTCTCTATTCTTTCTGTTCTAAATTGTCGGGTACCGGGTGTATGCCGCTGCTGAATTGCCGGCTTTTCATGTTTCACTGTGAGCACTGTTCCCATCGATTTGGGCAATCTCTAATGCCACAACCACCATGGCTGTGACATTACAGTGAGTGGCAGACAATCCCTGCATGATTGGTGCTCTAAATAGCGCCAAACATGCAGGGAGGAGACCCGAGCTCCCGCCCGAGCATCTCGAAAGTACTCGGCGAGCTCCGAGCATCTCGAGTACCGAGATGCTCGGGCGAGTACCGAGCAGTGGCGAGCATGCTCGCTCATCACTAGTGATCAGTGATCCGGAAATGTTCAAAGAGCCGTCATCAGCGTCAACCAACGCAAATACAATCTTTCCTTTTTACTTAATTTAAACTTTTATATTTTTGAAAACTTTTTTTTTACTTTATCATAACTTTCATACTCTGCACTATACTATGCTCGGATGTTTTCTAAGGAAAGAGAATATTGGAATTGTTTATGGGGCCATCAAATATTGTCACAGACGTCTCTCTTACCACTTCTTCTATGACAAATAAAGGTAGGTCCTAAATTAGAGACTTTCCTCCATGACTTTCACGTGCCCTAATAACCCCCCTAAAGAAGTGATTATATTACCTCCTGCACTTGCGGTGCACAATGTGGGACATGTATGGTATGAAACAAATGTCACCTGACCTGATACACGAGTTCACGTCATCGCCGTTTATCCCATAGTGCTGGTGTTGTATCTATCACAAGGCACAGGAGTAAAAATACTTGACTTCTCATTCCTAACCTCAGATCTAGAACATTGAGCGTCTATTTCTGATTCCGGGGAAACATCAAAACACGCTATGGCTTAAAGGAAGCATGTCGTCTATAATAGAGGCTCACTGTTCATTAAAGGTCCAGGAATAGAAGCCGGCGGACTGAATCTGCAGGGAAAGGGCTAATTATATGCTTCACTGTATCCCTATCTCCCCATGCTTTGCTACAGTGAGAGTGACTTTCAAAGTTGGCCAAGTTCCAATATCATCAACGTTCAAGGTCCCACTAATAACTGCTTTATCTATCAGAGGAAATCCCCTTAAGGGTATGTGCCCACGATGCAGATTTGAAGCAGAAATTTCCTGAGCGTTTTTGTCTCTCCCTGGCAGAAAAAAACGCATGCGGATTTACATGTGTTTTTTATGCATCTTTACATGCGTTTTTTGAAGCGTTTTTGAGCATCAATGAATGATTTTTGAGCATCAATGAATGATTTTTGGAGCTAAATAAAGTTGGTGGGACATTGTTTAAACCCTTAGATTACCATAAGAGCTGGGGTAAGTATATTGGTTCATTTAAATCAGTGTTTCCCAAACCCCATCCTCACGGCCCCCCACAGGTCATGTTTTCAGGATCTCCTTAGTATTGCACAGGTGAGAGAATTCCTGATGCCTTGATGATACTTCAATCACCTGTGTAATACTAAGGAGATCCTGAAAACATGACCTGTGGGGGGCCGTGAGGATGGGGTTTGGGAAACACTGATTTAAATTATTAAAGAACATTGCTGTTGTATTTCAAATAAAGTGTTTACACTGTATCTGTCTGTTTCTTTACTTTGTTTGGTCATGAAAAGGTCTGATTGACAACTTGACATCACCAAACAAAAAAGCTGGGTGTCAGCTAGTCCCATTCACCCAATCTTCATTAGCATTTCTATTCACGTAATTTTTTGCGACTGCTGTGAGATGTTTTTTCTTAGCCTGGGAAGGTGCCATTAGGCAAACATGGTCCCTGGCCATAATTAACATCTCACAGATGGTTCATTAGCCCCTACGTCCCCCCTCCCCGATCAGCACTCAGAAGCGCTTTGGACACAAAGTATTTATGTTGCATCTAAAACGCGGTGTTCTAATGCCGCA
The DNA here is from genome assembly GCF_046119375.1 of Phyllobates terribilis. Taxonomy (NCBI): domain Eukaryota; kingdom Metazoa; phylum Chordata; class Amphibia; order Anura; family Dendrobatidae; genus Phyllobates; species Phyllobates terribilis. The sequence goes on from NW_027362767.1 coordinate 68,473,311, forward strand.
CTATTGTTGTCGGTACATGTGAATCCACCGCATATAATAACACTTCAAATCAGTCAAAATCTGCAGCGGAGACTAGAGTGTCCGATACAGAAATTGATACACTGCGGGTGAGTTTGGGTACGTGGCCACAGTCAGGAGCAGCTGCAGGTTTGACGCTGCGTGTATATACAGCGTCAAACCCACAGCGTTCAGATGTTTCAGCATCGTGGATGGGATCTCTAGAAATCCTATGTCCACTATGCGTGCATCAGAGGCTGCGAACCACCAGTGGACACTGACATGCGGTGCGTCTTTCAGGACCGCAGCATGTCAAATTCTCTTGTGGAGTCGCTAGTCTCCGCAACAGAAATTTGACCACTAGAAAGTATTGAATGCGGCAAATTCGCATGGTTCAGTGAACACACGTGGATTTACCTGCATTCAATAGGATGCAATGTTTTGGACGCAGCAAAAATTTGCGTCCAAAGCACTGCTACGTCTGAATTATGGGTACAGAGCATAAAATTAAAAAGAAAAAATGGTGTGGGCTCCCGCGTAATTTTTATAACCAGCAGAGGGAAAGCCGACCGCTGGGGGCTGATATTAGTAGCCGCGGAAGGGGCCATTAGCCAACAATGGCTATTAATATCAGCCCACAGCTGTTTGTTTAGCCTTCACTGGCTAGATTACAGGGGGACCCCAGAAAAAAATTGATGTGGGGTCCCCCTATAAAATCTAGCCAGCAAAGGCTAAACAAGACAGCTGCTGGCTGATATTAATAGCCAGGGAAGGGGCCATGACACTTTCCCACTTTCCCATAGAAGTCAATTAACATCACTGGACTATGTTTTTTTTTTGTTTGTTTTAATTTAAAAAAATGAAATTTGCAGAAAAAAAATGTTTATCGTTCTGCCATTTTTTTACATTACGACATTTAGTATATGAGTAAAATAATTTTGCATGTTAATAGATTGGATTGAGAAAAGGGGATGATTGACGTTTTTATTTTTGTTTAACGTTTACTTTTAATATATACGGTATATTTTTTTTTACATATTTCTTACTTAAATGCATGCAATTGGGTCTAAAAATCATTTTTGCAATTAGGTTTCATTAAACATTTTGCACCATTTGCTTCCTATAGCCGCTGTATTACGCTGTCTATTGCTGGCAGCAGAATGAGGTAACAGGGTCAGCCATATTATCTTTATTTTATGAGATGTGATCTCGCAGACTGTAATAATATGAAGGAAATACTGCACTCCTGATAAATGTAGGTGCTCGGATAGGGTCTCAATCTGTTCAGGATCAGTAAGAAAAGGTCCGGCACTGAAATATGAGTAAAATGAAAAAAAAAGCTGAAAATGTATTTTGGTGGTTCACAAGACACAATGTATATAGTATGTGACGTTTCGGTCATTTATAGACCTTTTCCATACAGCTATACATCTACAGGAGGATTTTCTAGGTTAGAGACCATCAGTAGGGATGAGCAGACCCCAATGGAAGTTCAGGAACTTTATTCCAAAGTTCAGTTAAGGTACCAGAACTGTACCCGAACTTGAACCAGAACCCGAACCCCATAGAGAAGAATGAGGATTTTTGAGCTGGAAAATTCTCTCTCTCCGGAACTCCAAAAATTGCAACGGATTTCCGAGAGAAGTCCATGTTCGGCGTTTTGCACTGGACACTGTCTGGTATGAACACCAGACTTTTATGTTCGGGCTCGCTCATCTCTAACCATCAGCTTGGAGTGTGAGCTCCGGTGATGCTGAAGGAGATCTTATGGTCCGAGACGGGCCATGGACGGTGCTGCCCAGGTCACAGAAACAAATGCACTGGACCTGGACGCCTTGTTCTCAGAAATGAACAAGGTCCCACCAAGAACCACTTTATCTATTAGAGCAAAACTCCTTCAACCTTTTTAGTGCCAGAAACATCGTCAATGTCACCACTTAAAGGGGTTGTGAACATTTTTTTTCTTACTTAAATGCATGCAAATGGGTCTAAAATTAATTTTGGCAATTGGGTTTCATTAAAAATTTAGCACGGTTTGCCTTTTATAGACTCTGTATTTCACTGTTTATTTCTGGCGGTATAAGCAGAATGAGGTAATGGGGTCGGCCATATTATCCTTATTTTATCAGATGTGTTCCTCACAGACTGCACAGCTCTCCAGTCCATACAATGACTGCTGGTGGAGGAACATGTGACCCGTTCAGCCTTGTCCAATTGAAAATCCCACATGAGAAAGCTGCATTTCTATTGGAGGAGATATGCAAATTGTCTCTTCAGAGAGGAAGAGGACTAGAACTCTAGCGCCACCTACAGGAAGTAGCAATCCTACAAGTCAACAGTGACCCTTTAACGAGCCTTATCACATGACTTGGGATAAAAGCCAATAGCAGAAACTCAATTTGCAGACACTTTTTCGGGGTAAAGCCTCTCATCAGTGCAAAGTGTGAGTTCTGGTTTGGCTGGATGAGAGGCGTCAGAATGGTATCTAGAGGTAATAAGTTCTAGTTCTGAAGAGACAATTTGCATATTTCCCTTAGGAGCATTGCAGCTGTAAAAGTCTCCACACCGTGACATGCTTAACACGTCACTCTTCGCAAGGAGAAATATTACCCCTTAGATACCGGTCTGACGCCTCTCACCCAAGCCAAACCAGAGCTCACACTTTGCACTGATGAGGGGCAGTACCCCGAAACAGTGTCTGAAAATTGAGTTTCTAGTTCTGGCTTTTATCCCAAGTCATGTGATAAGGCTCGTTAAAGGGTCACTATTGACTTTTAGGATTGCTACTTCCCGTAGGTGGCACTAGAGTTCTAGTCCTCTTCCTCTCTGAAGAGACAATTTGCATATTTCCCAGAGGAGCATTGCGGCTTTAAAAGTCTCCTAACCTGACATGCTTAACATGTCACTCTCCACAAGGAGAAATGTTACCCCTAGATATTGGAGGAGACTGATGGACAGGTCTGGTCACATGTTCCTCCACCAGCAGCCATTTGATTGCGACTGTACACTTTTACGGACCTTTTTCATTTTAGTCTGAAGGAATGGATGTGGTCGCCAAAGCTTTTTTTAAAATTATTTTAACCTTTTGATAATTTCAGAAGTTGCCGTATAAACACTATTATTAGGAAGCCCATTCATGGGTGTGTAGACCTTTGCAACCATTTTCTATTGACGCAATGAATCCTCCCCCACAAAATGAAGAAATTCCAAAAATACTCTTGAAAATAAAAAATCCAATTTTGTATACAGCTCTAATGCAGATCGATGCGTCTCCAAGGTTGTAAGCTACAAATACTTTGTACAGTCTGTTCCTGCAGTCATATCGCTTTCTACCTGATAATGTACAGACAGCAAAAGAGAGGGAAATTGAAGGGCTTAATACTGGATTGCAGGGTTAGTTTTGAATCTGTTGCCATGGAGACCCATTGCTCTGCATAGGAGCTGTATACACAAAGCAGTAGATTGCTATTGCTAACTATGTGCTGAGCTGTTTCATTTAAAATGGTTGCAAAAGTGTACATACCCTTAATAATCCAAAAAAATATTGGCTCTGTGGCACTACAGTGACTCCGACCAGTTCACACGCCGGTCTCATGGACCAGCAGTGACGATCAGAGCGCCGCGCCAATGTCCTCCAGCTGCTGGAGGATAACTGAGCCAGACAAAGGCGACAAAGATATAAATCAACAGGAAGTTTAAGAATGTTCAACACATTACAAGAAAAAATACAAAAAAAAACCCCAAATAACCTCATATGGAAATTCTCATCTAGAAAAGTAAAAAGTGACAACTGCAGAAATGTACAGCAAGCAAGTGTAATCTACTGGATCACCACACTGGATATAAAGGAATGGATTTCCTATATTAATTTAAAACCCGATGGGGATACATATTCATTTTAAATAGTGATATTAAAATATATGATCATCTATTGTGTATGGCAGACCAGTGCTACGTACTGTATGTAGATGTGTTACCTGTTATTGTATTCCTGTCTGTGATGATAATGAGATGACTACTGAAAAGCGATCTGTACAAAAAAGGAAGAATCTACTGTATTTAGAGGTGTTATCAGTCACTGTACAGGAGGAGGAGGTGAGCTGTGACATCGCCTATAGTGAATGCTGGATCCTGTGTTATCTACTATATATAGAGGTGTTATCAGTCATTGTACAGGAGGAGGAGGTGAGCTGTGACATCACCTATTGTGAATGCTGGATCCTGTGTTATCTACTATATAGAGGTGTTATCAGTCATTGTACAGGAGGAGGAGGTGAGCTGTGACATCACCTATTGTGAATGCTGGATCCTGTGTTATCTACTGTATATAGAGGTGTTATCAGTCATTATACAGGAGGAGGAGGTGAGCTGTGACATCACATATTGTGAATGGTGGATCCTGTATTATCTACTGCAGGGTTCCCCAACTCCAGTCCTCAAGGCCCACCAACAGGTCATGTTTTCAGGATTTCCTTAGTATTGCACAGGTGATGGAATTATCACCTGTGTAATAATACTAAGGAAATCCTGAAAACATGACCTGTTGGTGGGCCTTGAGGACTGGAGTTGGGGAACCCTGATCTACTGTATATAGAGGTGTTATCAGTCATTGTACAGAAGGAGGAGGTGAGCTGTGACATCACCTATTGTGAATGCTGGATCCTGTGTTATCTACTATATAGAGGTGTTATCAGTCATTGTACAGGAGGAGGAGGTGAGCTGTGACATCACCTATTGTGAATGCTGGATCCTGTGTTATCTACTGTATATAGAGGTGTTATCAGTCATTATACAGGAGGAGGAGGTGAGCTGTGACATCACATATTGTGAATGGTGGATCCTGTATTACCCACAATATATACAGGTGTTACATTTCATTGTAATCTGTGTGTGATGATGAGGAGACTGCTGAAACGTTTTTTTCACAGAAGGGTAAGTCTGAGTCTAGTATAAGGCCTAGTGGCCAGTGTGAAATTTGCAAGATTTATAGTTTAAAAAAAATAGTGATCTAGAAAATGAAAACAAAATTATAATAGAAAATAGCATAAAAACCTGACTTAATAGATCATTTTCTTATGTCAAGTTTCCTTTAGGAATACAAGTGTAGATAAGAACTATATATAGAATTAAAAAGATATTAATAAGTGTGTCTTCCCTGCCGTTAAATCACCTCCTCTACTATCCATAGGAGTAATGCAGCCGTATCAAACTTGTTGAAATCTAAAAGTACTAAGTAGGTCCAAGGTTGAGTCCTCCACATTCCCAAACAATGAGGCATCAGACCTCCTGCCTTGTATCTTAAGGGTCCTGTACATAAGCGTGGAGTCACGTGCTTGGAGCTGTCAGCAGCCGCCGAGGAGCCCCGTGATGTTCTGTGCTGCACACAACAAGCCTGGAAACCGGACCCTGATCCTATGGCGCGGGGGCAGCATTTGGGGTCTACAGTTACTCCAAGTGCATTCTAAGGAGTAAGAAGAGCTTGGACCGGGGAGGTGGGAGACAGCTTAGACCCAACCTGACATTTAGCTAAAAAAGAAGTCACTACCCAGAAATTATGTGCAGATTCCTCTATAGGATAATATATTGTAAGCATATGAATCAAGACCGCTCAATTTTTGTTGGGTTCTAATTTTACATTACGCTGAAAAATTACAGCATTGCAGAGTATTGTACCAGCGCTCCAGAAATCGCAGGTTCAATTCCCCTTGTAGAACTAATACAAAATGTAAAAAAAAAACTAAAAAAAAAAATTATATGTATATAATTTATATAGATTTTTTTTTTTTTTTACATTTTTTATTAGTCCCACAAGGGGAATTGAATCTGTGATTTCTTGAGCGCTGGTACAATAATGTAATTTTGCAGCATAATGTAGAATTAAAACACCCCAAAAAATTGAGCCAGAGTATATGTTGGTTTAAGTGCAATGCATAGGTGCGTATTCACACTGCGGCCACTTAACAAGCAGAATCTAAGATAAAAAACAAATAGAGCAAATACCCTGCAGTAAGTACATAAATAGTAATAGTACATGTAAATAACATAGGGGACTTAGTGAACATTGTTTTGATCAAAAAAAGTAAAAGCCATCCCACCACGACAAGGTGACCCCAATCGGGACGGTACCTAACTCTTGTAGTTCCCCTCACTATGTGTCACAGAGCAGGACCCAGACCGGAGTGCTCAGACACCTGTCTCTTGAAAGCTATATAGACAAAAGGACAACACAAAAAGGGGAAACCACGCCTCTGTATGTACAAAGTACAAAAAACTAAACTAAAACCAAAACACAAATTGAGCCAGAGCACATGTTGGAATAACTGCAATGTATTTCCTCTTTTTGTTTTTATCTTAGGCTCTGCATGTTAAATGGCCTGTGTGAATGCGCACCTATACATTGTACTTATACAGTCATATGCTCCGGCTCAATTTGTTTTGGCTTAGTTTTTCGTACTTTGTACATACAGAGGCGTGGCTCCTCCTTTTTTTGGGCTGTTCATTTTTTCTATATAGCTTTCCATGGACAGGTGTCTGAAAAGTCGGGTCTGGGTTCTTATCTATATCACCCATCTATATTGACGTCTGCTGACACATGATGAGTTGCACTACAAGAGTTAGGGACCGTCCCGACTGGGGTCACCTTGTCGTGGTGGGATGGCTTTTACATTTTTTTTTTATCAAAACAATTTTAACCAAGTCCCCTATGTTATTTACATGTATTATTGATATAGATTTACTTACTGCAGGGCATTTGGCTCATTTTTAATGTAAAATTATGCTAATTTGACGGATGTCGGTCCTGAAGACGAGTCGTCATATATGAAGAGATGCAAACGCCTGATTCCCTTTTACATACACTGTGATCCATTTTGGAATTAGCTCCCATAAAGAAACTATAAGCATTTATGTGCAAGCTGGCAGGGAAAAGGCAGTCCTAGGCTATGTCACTAAATGTAGCACTGTAGGAGTATAACATAGCAATCAGCTTCATTGAGATCATCTGTATATTTAGAGGTTCAGTCACATTACAGGATTTTTTTTTTTAACAGTCCACTATTTAAGCTGACAGGTCCATCTGCATTTGGCTAAACTACTGGCTAAATCAATAATGCATGTAAAAAGGCATGAACAGAATTCGTATATTCAGAAATCTACAATCTGTATGATATAATATGTAGAGATTTGCACAGAACTTCCTTCACGATAACGGCAGTAATGTCATCAGTGTGGTGCAACTGCGCCTCCTTCTGGACATTTATCATTATGAATTCATACACTAATTGTCTCCGATCTTATACCCATCGTCTGGTACCAGTATCAACTAGATTAACTGTGAATTTAGGCAAAAAAACAATCCCTCAGATAGACGTGCTCTCTGGCTATTAAATATATATATTTTTTAATGAAACAAGACATTACTGACGTCTGCGCGTTGTGAGGATTCTCCAGTGCCGACGCCGGGAGCGTGACCGTAAGTATGCGATTTGCAAACACGTGGTCACGTGCTGACTAGACGTGGTGGCTGGACAAGTCTAGTTGGAATGTGGCCAGAAAAATGCAAATCACAACCTGCGGTTACATGACCGCCCGCTCCTGGCAGCGGAGAATCCTGACAGCACACACTGTGAGGATTCACAAATCTGCAGTCACATAGAGTGATTGCAGACTTGTAACCCAAGGCTGGACAAGCCCTTTAAGTCCTCTCACCCAGACAACCAGTCTCTTTACTTTGTACTGATGAGGGGCAAAAAGCTGTAAGCAATTGGAGAATCTGGTTTAGCTTTACCATCCCGAGTCATGGAAGACGACATCCGTTCATTGAGCAGCTAAGTGATCATCGGAGAACTCACCGGAGTCTGGAAGCAGCAGAAGAGCTGAGTAAGAAACGGGTGATTACACGCCAGGGCCAGGATGCGTTTCTCGGTCATGGTACATTCCACATCATCATCTTGAAGAATCACATCCTTCTTTAGCACCTTCACTGCATAAAGATTATCACCCTCTCTGGATTTGGCAAGCATCACCTGCGGGCACAAGACACCAAGAAACTGAAGTTATCAGCTCCAAATCTTATTGGGACGGTCGGCTGCCAACTACAACAATCAGCTGTACTCCACAAGGAGGCGTGAAAGCATCCAAAACCATTATTGCTGGCCAAACCCACTGAATTCAGAGGGGCCAGATGAGCATCTCAATGTGTATGGGGGCTTCCGGACTCTCCTTGGAAAGATTATGTTGGAGGAAAGATCAGGCTGTTGGTTTTCGATATGCCTAATCCTTTCATTCCTGCAGGAGATAAATTGCAGACAGAGCCATCTGGCTAAGGTTTACTCCTCTCTCCCAACTGAAAACACATGCATGCTTGGCAGAACTTAACAATTTGGATATTTTCAGGGGTATTTGTCTTTTACCTAAATGCATGTATTTTTGGCTGTCAATCATTTTTGCAATTGCGGTTCATTAAAAATGTTGCACTGGTTACCTTCTATAACGTCTGTGTTGCACTGCCTATCGCTGGCTGCAGAATGAGTTAACTGAGGATCTGTTAGTGAGCTCCTTTATAATTCTTATCTTTGTTCTTCTGTGCTGATTTAGGACCACAAAGTTCATCTGAAGATTCATGTGGCCATAAATTGGCTCAGAGGAAAGAATAAAATAGGATGAGCTCATTGATGGATCTCAGTTAACTCATTCTGCAGCCAGCAATAGAGAGAACAGCGCAGACGCTATAGAAGGCAAACAAAGATACATTTTTAACTAAATGATTTTTAAATCAAAAATGAATAAATGAAATAAGAAAAAATTAATAACTAAAAACAATTAGCGCTGATAAGGTGTCCATAGCCTTAAATTTTGGCTAATGAAGATGAAGAATCCTCAACAGAAGCTTACTTTTTAGGATACATAACATGGATTTTCTAATCTAAATATCCCCCTCCTTGTGGACACAACATTTTGGAAAAATTCTCCCCGTAAGTATCCTATAGGGCATATAGACAATGCAAAAATACATGTGGCGCTCTAAGAAAGTAAAGGAAATATAAAAGCTTCAATAAAAAAAACTGTAAGTGTCTGCGATACAGTAAAGTATCAGAGTGTAACCACTGAGCTAATTACCTGCATCTTAATTAAAGAACAGGAAAGACAACAAGATAATGAGCAAAGTAAAAACTTCTACCTGTTTGCAGTATGTAAATGAGATTAAGAGCGCAGTCAGACAGCCGTATAAATTGGGGCACGATAGGAACACAATGCACGGACTGGCCGGCGGCTCTCCCTACCTGAGCGTGACAGCTTCAAACACTTCTATGCAGCCGTCAGGCTCGGGTGGGGAGAGCCGCCGGCCAGTCCATGCATTGCGTTCTGATCTAGCTCCGATTCATGCGGCCGTCTGACTGCGCCCTAAGAGTCCTATAGGTGGGAAGGGGGGGCACGGCTTACATAAATCACATCATATACAGATTAGGCTGGGGAGGCAGATTAGACGGAGGTTATATTTGGAAAGGATTATGCAAAAATACTTAGTAATCTCCGGGTTTGTATAAACAATCCACATCAGATGTATTTCCAAAGACTGGAAGAGAAGCCTGTTGAGGAAGAGTGCCTGGCTTGTCCATGGTAGTGTCTGGTATTGCGGCTCTTTTCTGTTTAAAGGAAATCTGTCAGCAGGTTTTTTCTATGTAATCTGACAGCAGCATGGTGTAGGGGCAGAAACCCTGATTCCAGAGATGTATCACTTAGTTTACTGGGTGCAGCAGTTGTGATACAATCACAGTTTTCTCTGCTGCAGATCTAGCAGAGCTCGGGAATGCCGAGCTGTGTTTAACCCCGCCCCCACACCACTGATTGGCTGCTTTCTGTGTACACTGTTTATTTGAAAAAAGCTGCCAATCAGTGCAGGGGGAGTGGCCGGACCAGGAGTGATAATCTCCCACTGATAAAACACGGATTTGATTGAAACCACAAAACACAGTCTAGCAAGTGACACATCGCTGGAATCAGGGTCTCTGCCCCTACATAATGCTGCTCTCAGATTAGATAGCAAAAAAAAAAAAACTGTTGACAGATTCCCTTTAATATACTGGAAGCGAGTTGTAGTACCAGAAAGTCTATAGAAAGGTGAAAAACTATTTTTGTAGAAAAGTCTCAGCAAGTGTTAATTAGATTTGTACATTGGCTCCAAGTATGGCTGGCCTACATGCTCTGATTAACGACGTTAGATTGTGGAGGTCTTCAGAAAACCATGAGATTTGTAAAACGCTGTGATACTAATAAACGAGCAGTAAAATTCCAGATCTGGTGAGGAAAACCAACCTTCCCAAAGCTGCCTTTCCCCAGAACACGCAAGAAGGTGAAATCCTCAATCCCAAATTTGTACTGAGAGGACGTGTTAGAAAGAGAATCTTCTTCAGAGCCGTTTTCTGACCTGGAGGGACTGTGGTCTGAATGCTAAAAAATACAATGAAAATAAGAAAGATTTAATATTTGACTTTATACATAATTACAACAATTTAAAGGGAACCTGTCAGATTCTTCAAACCTCCAGTATCATGAGTCCCATCCCTGCGCCTCTCTGAAGTGTGTTGATATGAGCGGCAAAAACTCTCGTTTAGCCACTCAGGATTTGCCAGTTAGTCACCTAGTCCATCGTGCGCCTATTTTCCCTGAATAATCCCGTCCTCTGGTGCTATAATCACATCCACATGGGGTGATCATCATCTTCTTCACTGTCATCTTAGCTTTGTTGCAGGAGCTCTCGCACAGGTGCATGACATTCTGCTCTGAATCTATGCTGGGCACAGTAGACAAGGCCAGGACTAGACTTTGCGGAACTTTGTAGCCAATTTTGAGAGAATCTGAGAGCAGTATGATGTAGGGGCAGAAACCCTGATTCCAGCGATGTGTCACTTGTTCAGCTGCTTGCTGTAGTTTCAATACAATCAGTGTTTTATTAGCTTGAGATCACTACAGGACTAGGTGTCACGTGCAAGACAGTCCAGCTAATCTGTGTAACCCTGCCCCTACCACTGATTGGTAGCTTGCTGACAGTGTACACAGGAAGCTGCCAATCAGTGATGTGGGCGGGGTTCTACACAGCTCAGCATTTATAGCACTGCTAAATCTGCAGCAGAGAAAAAAATCATTCAATTACAACTGCTGCACCCAGTAAACTAAGTGATACATTGCAGGAATCAGGGTCTCTGCCTCTACATTATGTTGCTCTCAGAGTACATAGCAAAAACCTGCTGATTGATTCCCTTTAAATGTCTCTGTAACGCACAGACTTTGTACGATTATTTGTTCCCATAGTTTCCATTATTGTTGGCAGCACATCCCTGTTTATATGAGTGTATGTGCTGCCTACAAATATGAATATCTGTGCAAAATTGTTTTGTAGTTTGATCATGGACATGTGCATCACTCACTAGGGCAATAATTACCCAAAAATGCAATGGATCTTTACTCTGATCACTTGATAAAATAATAATAATGAAAATATTTTTGTTTTAAAAAGGTGGAATCTTCCGGCTTCAGCAAAACTGGAACAAACTGCAAAGAACTAACTGATTCCACTGGTGCAATCTGCCAGTTCTGGAATTCAAAACTATCAAAGATCGCCACCTTGTGGTAATAAGTGTCAGTTTTTCACATTTGTATAATTATTTTGCAACACAGAGGGCCATTAAAATACATTACAAATTGCATACTCCTTCCTAGAATAATTATTTTTATATTTTGGACAACAGGGATGGGGTCGTCAATGTCAGGGCTAGAAGCAAAGATTTGGATTGGCAGTATCTTTTTTTTTAACTCATTGTGTCTTCCATAAAGTCATAAAATACTTGGGGGAGCATTTCAATATTTAATTTATCGTTTTTATTACATCTGATTTCTGATGCAATTGATGCTGGCCCATTAACACATCTTACAGGGCAAATTCAGTCTCCTGCCTGTAGGCTTGGACTGGCCCCACAGGAGAGCAGGAGAATCCTCCGGTGGGCCCCTCTGCCAATTTACATGACTTGCCAATAAATTTTTGTGCCCCATCTTCTCTATCCCTGGTCCTGGCAACTTGTCTTGCAAACCCGGCAGAACACAGGACAGGGTTTCATATGCCGCCATATGACTGGCACAGTAAGTGAGCAAAGGCTAGCTATCAATTTTAATAGCCAGTGCCCTTCTCAGTTTACGTAGTGTGAGTAGGAATAGAGAACGGGCAAGACCAGCCAGGAACCCCATCAATCTTCAGAATAAAGGGCACTGCAGTCCTTACACATGTTTTCCTTGCAAAGTGATGCTCCTGGCAGGGGTATGTATAACTATACTGGGTGTAGGAGCTGCAATCAAACACACCCATAGAGTCTAGGGGTCCAGAAATATCCCTTGGACCCATTGGAGAAAGCTAATACTAATAAAGAGTCCAGCAGTACATAGCTTGGGCTCTCTTAAACCCTTTGGATATTGTAAGGTATTTCTTTTAATGTAGTGTGATATAACATCAGTGCTTCTAGTGTATGCATGAAGAATATCAGAAACCAGAAAGCTCTGCTTGCTATACATGATACTGCCTTTTCATGCTGCACAGCCTTGTTCTTGTACCTTTAAAGAATTATTCCCAAAAAATCAAGTTATCTACAGGATAGGGAATAACTTGCTGATCTGTAGGAGTGGTGAAGGTGATGTTCTATTCTCTGACACTCCAAGGGATTAAATGTATTTTATATTAATGCATGCTTTGGAAAAGTAAAACCCTCTGGGGCTGCAGATTAGCCTAGACACGGTTAATTTTAATGGCCGGCCCAGATAAGGGAGGGGGAACTGATAGTTAGTGCCAAGTTCAAGAAGTATCAGTTCAGTAAGAGAAAGTGTGGTGAAGTAACAGCAGTGGTCATAGGCAATAGGCTGCTAGGGACAACAAGAGAATGTTACTCGGGGCAGTGGATTGCCATAGAACCCTTCCTTGCGAATTAGGCTGTTGGTCTGGGAACGTCAAGATGTACATTGGGGCCCAAGGAAAGATGGATTCGAACTCTCAGAGGTGGGAGGTGATGGAATCCGGATGCACTGCTGGTGGTGGAGAAGAATTCCTAGTGCTAGAGGCGTTAGTAAGAGGGTGGCTCTACCAATATCGAGAACTAGGGCTGAAGTTATGTCCGGTACCTGTGGGAAAGACTGTAACCCATTGGGCCCAATCCTATGTGCTTGATTGTAAAGACTGCAAGCTGTCAAGTAAAAGTTTGATTGTTTTTACTAATTCCATGTCCCCTGGATTGTTTGCTGTGAAGGTTCTAGAAGATGATTTCCTGGAGCCAGTGGAGGCCTATTGGCCACAAGTAAGTGTGATGCACCCCACACATGGCAGCACATCGGGACGGGGACATGTTTTGCCAGTAGGGTGTCGGAGCGAGAAGCACCAGCTTGCCCATGACTACCTCACTCGGGTACCTTACAGATTAGTGAGTGTCCGACCGCTGGGACCCCTAGAAATCCCCAAGACAGGCTCTAGATTCCCCAAAACAGGGCTCTGCAGTCCCGTCCTGAATGGAGTGAGGAGCACATGTGCGGACCATGCTCCATTCAATTTCTATGGGACTGATGTAATTTGCCAATGCAATGCTTGACACCACCATAAATAATTCATGGATTGGACATATGCACCTCATACCATTCATGATGGGGCTATGGAGCCCCGTTTTGGGGGTTCCAAGGCTCCAGTTTTAGATATCGCTGGGATTTCCAGCAGTCAGACAAGTTATCACCCTTCCTGCAATTTTTTTTGCTAAGAATTTTAGACATGACACCCCACTATCACGTTCCATTTACTCCCAATGGCTTCACATGGCTAATGTCATGAGTGAAACTAACCACGCATTTCAGTTCACCAATAACAACTCATTAAGTGTTCATCGCTCATTTATGAAGACACAATGATAATTCTACCTATAATTACATTTTCCATTTTTGGAGGAATTACTTTTTAGATCTCGCTCACGATGTATAAATATGGCCTTATGGGCAATTATATAAACAGTCTTCTCCAAATGGTCAAATGTTGGGTCTGGGCTTTTCTACAATGGTTTCCATTTCTCTGGCTGTTAACCCCTTAATATGTCATGCCTTACCCGTGTGACAGGAATGTTCCCGGGCTGCAGACCCATTCCTGCCAACGCGTTTGCCAACTCCACTGAATTCACTCCACAGTTATGAGCCACGTTGGCCTCACATCGCTTGTGCACGTTCATTTTGCATACTACAAAGAGAGAGAACACGATTATTCGCCCAGCATCTCATTGTACTCCAGCAGTACGCTTGCAGGATTTTTTCATACATCTGGTCAAGAAAATATAAAGATCTCAATGTGGCAAAAATTGTTGCCTTGCTCAGAACAATGAGACGTAATTTTCTCGGCAATTTGTATTTCACGCTAAAGGAAATTTGTTGAAATAAGACTATTTTGCAAAGACAATAAAAATGCTAATGCAATAACTTCAGAAGGGGGAGAGAGGGAGCAAAGTTTTTACATCTGAGAGCGAAGGACAAACCATACAAAAATTGTTTGGGGCCATTTTAACCCATTGGTGGATGCCGGAAAAGATTTCATTGTTGCTTTTCGTACATTAGTGAAAATGAGAGTTGTAAAACTTGTCACTGCGGATTTTAGGCCTGCTTCTAATTTGGAATATCACAAAATACAATATGCAATGCAAAAAAAATTTCTTGGAAATTAAATCGATGATCTCTGCATCAATAGTTTAATTACTATTCTATTTGTTTTAAAAAAATTAAACTATGCGCGCTGATAAAACTCAATGATTGTCGGCAGCTCTTTCGATGTAATATCAACACTGCAGGCTGTTATATGCCCCTGGATGCAGCAATGAAGACTCAGTTCCGGACCTGGGGAGGGTGAGTTAAGTGTTTGTTTGTTTTTTCCACTATCTATAGCTGGGACACAGGGGCTTCCGAAACCAGAAAACCCCTTCCTTCAACTAATATCCAAGTACACAAACTTCAAAATCCATTTACCAAATTACAGATGATCCTGGCAAGTCCCACCAGTGGGATATCCCATGATCAAACATCAAATATATGATTCAATGTTTATCCACAATGTCTTCTTCCGATGACTTTCTGTCCGTTCTGCCTCATTACCGGGTGCTGGGTTGGGATGCATCGTCACCATGCCTTCAGGAGAGGTGTGTGAAGGGTTGGTGATGATCCATCATTCCCTAAAATGACATACTTCATGATTAAAACCCAATAAGTGAGGAGAATGGGCACCTTTGGTGTCCGTCGTGTAGTGGGTCCAGCACTGGCTTCATTGTTTGTTCATACGATAGAAAATTGGAAATACTAGGTCAGATGTAAATCCCTTAAACTGACTATACACATTAGGCTTATGTGGGCTGAACCCGCCAATATCGATGGGGTTGGCCAACGGTCTAGTATGTATGGGGGCACCGGCCGACTGATGGTCGGGAGAGATGTCGATCAGGCATGTCCACCTGAGATAAGTCACCAGCCAAAGTGTCAGTCAATGGCTTTCTCATAGAGAACACAGGAGCGGTAGGCCGAACGAGTGCTCCTGTGTTCAGGGGAGTAGGCTGAGATGGCTGTTGGCCGAATGATCTTCAGCACACAGCCATCTAATATGTATGGCCAGCTTTAAGGCCCCACATACACACTCGATGGAAATTGTTCGAGCCTGCTAACCATCTGATGTGTATGAGGACCTCCTGACTCTCCCTCAATAGATAATATCAGAGAAAAGAAGGGTCACGGCGTTGCAATTTTAACGCCCGATCCTTTTGTTTTCGGGTCAGATAAGTTCCTGCCAGAGGACCTGGCACGCGGCTTTCTCCTCCAATCCTGTGGACAACACATGAAGGTTAGGTCAAGCCAAGGACTAGAATGTGGGGAAGTCAGGGTGACGGTCAGCACAATACAACCCCATGGACCATTGGTGTCTGTCACGTGATGGATTCAGCATGTCTGTGACCGAACTGAAAATGGAAAAGGACGACACGTGTGTGAACTCTTTTTTCCAATGCATAAAAAAAAAATTTACGAAAAGTAGAAATTTTTCAGACAGATTTTAGGATCATTTTGATATGCAACTGTGGCGCCCCTGAGGGTTCAGTCACCACAGGGGTACTGCACCTCAGATAGAGGTGTGGTATCTCCTCTTCCAGGTAAGGATGGAGCATCACCCAGGACCCCACTTCACACTCAACACTACACCACTCCTCCTGCAGGGGGCCTAAATGCACCAGGATGCTGCCCCGTTCCGGGATAGAGGAGATTGGAGGGGGGACCAAAGATAGGGGGAACCTAGTAGTGGGTGAGGGTGGAGGACACACTTACAGGAAGCACTTATAGCAACATATATATCCAACGGCCATCTTAAGTTCAAGGTCTTTTGATTGTGGTCTTCTGTTAGGGTCCAGCAAGAGTCTGTAGCTGGCTGAAGATTCACGGTCCTCGTCCTCAGGCCTTGAGACGAGGAGCGGGTCAGAGTTAAACCAGTGTCTCTGCCCGGTCAAGGTCCGGTTCTAAGAAGGTCTTGGAGGGGAGCAGAGGAAATAGGCTCCACAGGCAAAAGGATCCCAGGGGGATACGGACGGAGTGCAGTTGCCACCTGTATTCTTCACTCTGGCCAAGCCAGAGGGATTCCTGCTGCAAGAGGGGTGACCTGCCCCCGATATCGGACTGTGTACTTCACGTCACTGTTGGAAAAGCCTGGCGGCTTAGTGGATCCCAGGGAGGAACACAAGCGGGAGGAGAAGGAGAAAGAGAGGGAGAAGGAGAGGAACACACCGACGGGGTCTTGACAGGTGCTCCTGATCTACCTGGGAAGTGCTGAGCCCCCTTCCTGGTGGCCGCAGAGCACCACGAGAAGCTTTGCAGCGGCTACTTCACTAAAGTGAGTAAAACCTGGATGACTTCATTTACCGTCTCCGCTTGATTATTCCCGCGCGGCACTGCACCCACCATCCCTCCACTCAGTCCATCTAACACTGCCCTGAGGCCTACTCCGCCTGTGGGGAGTAGTACCAACCAAGCTGCCAGAACATCAGCCTCAGAGGACTGTTGCAGCGCTGGTGGCCTTCACCAGAAATCACAGGTGGCGTAGTCGAATAACCACTCAGCAACAAGCCCATTATTTTCATGTGACAGCCCTGGGCACGGACCGGGTCACGGCCACGACGACATCCCACACTGCCACCCTACATTGGCCCGCCTCCGGGTACCCCACCGCTCAGGGAGGGCGAGTCACTACTTGGCGTAGTCGGCAGGATTGCGTGCCCGCAGCAACGGAAGAAGATAATCCCCATTGCCGCCGGGTACTGCGCTTCTTTCACAAAAGACTGTCGTTACACACTCAATGTGGCACCCGCCCAAGAAGAACGGACGCCATTATGTGCAAAAACAACAGCAACCTAAGACCTCCCATCGTGGGCCTGGCTCCCCAATGGCACCAAAAGTGCTGACCGCCCCCTCCAGCAGAGACTGTCCGCATAGTAGTGTCCGTCAAGACGGATGGGACGTCCCAAGGAGTGCCCGTCGGCCAGCCACCCTGGAGCCGCCCCGAAAAGAGGAGGAGAAACAAACCGCACCCTGCAGCAAAGATGGACGCTGCAAGGGAGATGCCCTCCGTCGCTGGCCCACCAGCTGCTACCTCCCTCAATATGGAGGGAATTCACCTGACCGCGGACGAGGCCGAGTTCCTCCGCGGTGAAACGCAGGACCTTACCCGGAGGGTCGAAGAGGCCCAACGATTGGCCGCTGCCGAGTGGAGAGAAGACGTGCTGCGGAGGATCAAGGCCCGCCGCCAGAGCTCGCCGCTCCTGACGATTGAGGCCCCAGCCCAGGCGGAGGAAGCCTAGGAGGCCCTGTGCAGCCCAAGTTCGGGTAAGGCTGAAACCCCTATCCCGGGCGCGGGATGCACCAAAGCCCTCCTAGACCTCTTGCCAGCACCCCTATCCCCGGGCGCCATCGTATGGGAGCAGCAATTGGCTCCGGAGGCCGAGGCCCAAGCCACTGCCACACCCGGAGGCCTGCTATGCCTCCTGACCCCCGATCCGGAAAAGCCTGCACTAACCTGGGTGTCCACCTGCCCCAACCCGGACTGGTCCTCACCAGTAGAGGGCCCGCAGTGGCCCCCGCTAATGCCGCTCCCCGCACCTCCGGTCACTTGCCTGGCGGCAGAAGAATATGCCTGGGACAACCAGGGGAGCGACCTGATGGGCTTCCCCCAGGAGACCCGGTCCGAAGCGCAGAGGCGGGAGGAGTTCTGCAGAAAGGAGCTCCTCCAGCTCGACAAGGAGCAGCGAGGGAGGAGGATCCGCTGCGAGTGCCTGGAGGTGCGCACCAAGGCTGCGAAAACACAGGCACGCCAGGCGGAGGCCACCCGTCCAAGCCCCCGGGAAGAAGGCCTTATTGTGCGCTTCCACCAGGAGGCAGGATGGGGCTTCATTCGGAGCCCACAGTTCAGCTGGGACGTCTTTGTCAACCGGCGGGACGTCGAGCCACGGCTGGAGCAGGGCCACCCAAGCCGGAACCTCTATCCGGGTGATTTGGTATCCTACACCCGTCACCAAGGGGAACGTGGGTGGTATGCCCTGGATGTCCACAGGGTATACAGGGAGGATGCCCCCATGCACCCAGTTACAGAGGACCGGTCAGGCTCGTTCGGCAAGAATGAGCCTTTTCCCCGGTGGAGATACCACTTTTAAGAAGCCCCGGAGGATGCACCTCCTTGTTGTTTAAACTTTTGTTTGTTTTTCAAGTTTTCTTGCACCCGGATCATTTGAAACAAACATTTGTCCCTGCGGACGCTGAGTAGGAGACAGACTCACTTTGTAAATAGTGTGCACCTAATTAGGTGCCCCCTATTGGTTTTATGCAAAACCACTTCTACTTCTACCTCAGATCTCAGAAGCAAAACCTGTCTGGTGTGGCTCTACTGGAGGTCCAACTCAGGATCTCCATGCCCTGCAGCCACCCCAGGGTCTACGTTGAGGGTTTTGGGCAGGTCCCTCATGCTGCTGAACTGCACTTTTCTATAGTATTTTCTACATGCATAATGTCTCTTTAATGTTTTATATATTTATACTATATATATCTTGCAACGTTAAAAGTGTCCAAACCTCCCATAAAGGGAAGATGTTTTATTGTTTACAAAAAGCGTTTAAAATTTTGAATGTCTGTACCAACACTTTACTCTATTGCAGCCCGCGGACGTGCTGTTTCACCAGGGGGGAATGTGGCGCCCCTGAGGGTTCAGTCGCCACAGGGGTGCTGCACCTCACATAGAGGTGTGGTATCTCCTCTTCCAGGTAAGGATGGAGCATCACCCAGGACCCCACTTCACACTCAACACTACACCACTCCTGTCCTGCAGGGGGCCTAAATGCACCAGGGAGCTGCCCCGTTCCGGGATAGAGGAGATGGGGGGGGAACCAAAGATAGGAGGAACCTAGTAGTGGGTGAGGGTGGAGGACACACTTACAGGAAGCACTTATAGCAACATATATATCCAACGGCCATCTTAAGTTCAAGGTCTTTTGATTGTGGTCTTCTGTCAGGGTCCAGCAAGAGTCTGTAGCTGGCTGAAGATTCATGGTCCTCGTCCTCAGGCCTTGAGACGAGGAGCGGGTCAGAGTTAACCAGTGTCTCTGCCCGGTCAAGGTCCCGTTCTAAGAAGGCCTTGGAGGGGAGCAGAGGAGATAGGCTCCACAGGCAAAAGGATCCCAGGGGGATACGGACGGAGCGGAGTCGCCACCTGTATTCTTCACTCTGGCCAAGCCGAGGGATTCCTGCTGCAAGAGGGGTGACCGGCCCCCGATATCTGACTGTGTACTTCACGTCACTGTTGGAAAAGCCCGGCGGCTTAGTGGATACCAGGGAGGAACACAAGCGAGAGGAGAAGGAGAAAGAGAGGGAGAAGGAGAGGAACGCACCGACGGGGTCTTGACAGGTGCTCCTGATCTACCTGGGAAGTGCTGAGCCCCCTTCCTGGCGGCCGCAGCGCGCCACGAGAAGCAGAGAGAAGCTTTGCAGCGGCTACTTCACTAAAGTGAGTAAAACCTGGATGACTTCATTTACCGTCTCCGCTTGATTATTCCCGCGCGGCACTGCACGCACCATCCCTCCACTCAGTCCATCTAACACTGCCCTGAGGCCTACTCCGCCTGTGGGGAGTAATACCAACCAAGCTGCCAGAACATCAGTCTCAGAGGACTGTTGCAGCGCTGGTGGCCTTCACCAGAAACCACAGGTGGCATAGTCGAATAACTACTCATCAACAAGCCCATTATTTTCATGTGACAGACCTGGGCACGGACCGGGTCCCGGCCATGACGACATCCCACACTGCCACCCTACATTGGCCCGGCTCCGGGTACCCCACCACTTAGGGAGGGCAAGTCACAACATGCCCTGGTTAGGATCACTGTGTAAAAGGTGGGGCTGCACAAGTGACTGGCAGGGGTTCATTAAAGTCTTAATTATTAGAATTTTTTGTTTTTATGACCTTATTTACTTGTATATTTTTTCAACATTTTTTACAGTTTTATATGGCAACTGTGTGGAGTCTAGTTAATACATAATGCTGTAGAGTAAGGCCCCTCAATGTCCGCCTATCGTTGGGCATTATCGGGTTCAAAAACTACTAAACTATATACAGCCCTACTAAACTAAATACAGCCACAAAACAGCTCTTGTTGCCCATGGCGACCAATCAAAACACAGCTTTCATTTCTCCTGAACTGGGTAAGACCTGAAAGCTAAGCCCTGATTGGATGCTATGGGCAACGAGGCCCATTTTGATAAAGAAAGCCCATAGTGTCCTAAAATAATAAAAGTGCATTTTCCACATAGAAAACACATAAAGAAAGAAAGTCCTAAGTCTCAGCAGTAGTGATGATCAAGTATGCTCGTTGCTCGAGTTTTACGAGCATGCTCGGGCGAGCACCTATTATCTTCAGTGTGCTCGGGCTTTAAGTTTTCGTCACTCCGTGAACATAATTTGCGACTGTTTGACAGCTTTAATACATGTGAGGAATGCTGGAAAAACAGTCATTCCTCACATGTATTAAAGCAGTCAAACAGTTGCAAATCATGTTCACGGAGCGACGAAAACTTAACCCCAGAGCACGCTGAAGATAATAGGTGCTCACCTGAGCATGCTCGCAAATATCGAGCAACGAGCATACTTGATCATCACTACTCAGCTGTGTGCATCTGCTGTGTCAATACTCTTGTTCTCGATTTCCTGAGAAATTAGCTGTAAGTGGGAAAATAGCTTCCAGGAGGACACATAAATAACGAAAATTATCAAAACAGGCTAAATGAAGGATGGTCTTTTTTGTCCACAACAGCCAATCAGGGTTCAGCTTTCATTTTTTAAACAGCTTTGGTAAAATGAAAGCTGCGCTGTGATTGGTTAATAAGGGCAAAAAAAAAATATTTCTTTTTGACATTTTTGGCCAATTTTCCCCAGTACATTGTCCGTTTCTAAGGAACGTTGTTAAAAGCCAATTTAGAAAATTGATAACGACCTGATAAGAAAGGGAATCTGTTAGGAAAGTGCGCAACACTAAAAGGGGTGGTAGGAACTGTAGTAAGACCGGAAATTGGGCGCTTTAAAGAAACTAGTCCAATATGAAAGCCCGTTCTGCATTGTAAAATGAGCTAAGGAACCAGGGACAAAACTACTGAGTTTGGTGTATATAATGTAGTATGGCGCTATTCACATTGTTATCAAAGCATCGACCATTATAGAAGGCATGAAGCATAGGACAGACGGGCTGTGAAACGGATCCCACTTGTTCTGAAGGAGTCCTCCTGGTTCTCATTTAATCTTATATATGTTTTTTTACATAAAATCCAGATAATACATTTAGTATGAAGTGGTACCATTATACTGCACACTATTGCGGCACTGGTTATTTCAACATGACTTACTTTTACACTGTAATCCCTGCCTCATTAGCCCCCATAATAACGACCCACAATGGTCACAGAACGTCAGCACCTTGTAATTGTGGTCACGAAACTTGTGGGGTAAATTGATACCGAATCTCTGTTCAAAGATCTAAAAGCAAAACACATAGTTAACAAAAAATATCTACATATATACACTCATACGTAGTAAAAAAAAAATATATATATATCTCTATATATATATATATATATCTCTATATATATATATATATATATATATATATATATATATATATATATATATATATATATATATATATATATATATATATATAAACATACATAGCTTGCTCTGTATATGTAAAATAGCTAGGGTCCCATGGGCTCCAGGGCCAATGTTACTCCCCACCACCAACTTCTTGTTCAGATAACCACTGACGCTGCCCCCTCTGTGCCTGCATATATTGATAATGCCCCCTTTGTGCCTGCATATATTGATAATGCCCCCTCTGTGCCTCCATATATTGATAATGCCCCCTCTGTGCCTCCATATATTGATAATGCCCCCTCTGTGCCTCCATATATTGATAATGCCCCCTTTGTGCCTCCATATATTGATAATGCCCCCTTTGTGCCTCCATATATTGATAATGCCTCCATATATTGATAATGCCCCCCTTTGTGCCTCCATATATTGATAATGTCCCCTCTGTGCCTCTATATATTGATAATGCCCCCTTTGTGCCTCCATATATTGATAATGCCCCCTTTGTGCCTCCATATATTGATAATGCCCCCTTTGTGCCTCCATATATTGATAATGCCCCCTTTGTGCCTCCATATATTGATAATGCCCCCTTTGTGCCTCCATATATTGATAATGCCCCCTTTGTGCCTCCATATATTGATAATGCCCCTTTGTGCCTCCATATATTGATAATGCCCCCTTTGTGCCTCCATATATTGATAAAGCCCCCTTTGTGCCTCCATATATTGATAATGCCCCCTTTGTGCCTCCATATATTGATAATGCCCCCTTTGTGCTTCCATACAGTGGGTATGGGAAGTATTCAGACCCATTTAAATTTTTCACTCTTTGTTTCATTGCAGCCATTTGGTAAATTCTGAAAAGTTCATTTTTTTCTCATTAAAGTACACTCTGCACCCCATCTTGACTGAAAAAAAAACGAAATGTAGACATTTTTGCAAGTTTATTAAAAAAGAAAAACTGAAATATTACATGGTCATAAGTATTCAGACCCTTTGGTCAGACACTCATATTTAAGTCACATGCTGTCCATTTCCTTGTGATCCTCCTTGAGATGGTTCTACTCTTCCATTGGAGTCCAGCTGTGTTTAATTAAACTGATAGGACTTGATTTGGAAAGGCACACACCTGTCTATATAAGACCTCACAGCTCACAGTGCATGTCAGACCAAATGAGAATCATGAGCTCAAAGGAACTGCCCAAGGAGCTCAGAGACAAAACTGTGGCAAGGCACAGACCTGGCCAAGGTTACAAAAGAATTTCTGCATTACTCAAGGTTTCTAAGAGCACAGTGGCCTCCATAATCCTTAAATGGAAGAAGTTTGGGACCACCAGAAGTCTTCCTAGACCTGGCCGTCCAGCCAAACTGAGCAATCGTGGGAGAAGAGCCTTGGTGAGAGAGGTAAAAAAGAACCCCAAGATCACTGTGGCTGAGCTCCAGAGATGCAGTTGGGAGAAAGTTCCACAAAGTCAACTATCACTGCAGCCCTCCACCAGTAGGGCCTTTATGGCAGAGTGGCCCGACGGAAGCCTCTCCCTCAGTGCAAGACATATGAAAGCCTGCATAGAGTTTGCTCAAAAACACATGAAGGACTCCCAAACTATGAGAAATAAGATTCTCTGGTCTGATGAGACAAAGATAGAACATTTTTGGTGATTAATTCTAAGCAGTATGTGTGCAGAAAACCAGGCACTGCTCATCACCTGCCTAATACAATCCCAACAGTGAAACATGGTGGTGGCAACATCATGCTATGGGGGTGTTTTTCAGCTGCAGGGACAGGACGACTGGTTGCAATTGAAGGAAACATGAATGTGGCCAAGTACATAGATATCCTGGATGAAAACCTCTTCCAGAGTGCTCTGGACCTCAGACTTGGCCGAAGGTTCACCTTCCAACAAGACAATGACCCTAAAGCACACAGCTAAAATAACAAAGGAGTGGCTTCAGAACAACTCTGTGACCATTCTTGACTGGACCAGCCAGAGCCCTGACCTAAACCCAATTGAGCATCTCTGGAGAGACCTGGAAATGGCTGTCCACCAACGTTCACCATCCCACCTGACAGAACTGGAGAGGATCTGCAAGGAAGAATGGCAGAGGATCCCCAAATCCAGGTGTGAAAAACTTGTTGCATCATTCCCAAGAAGACTCATGGCTGTACTAGCTCAAAGGGAGGCTTCTACTCAATACTGAGCAAAGGGTCTGAATACTTATGACCATGTGATATTTCAGTTTTTCTTTTTTAATAAATTTGCAAAAATTTCTACATTTCAGTTTTTTCAGTCAAGATGGGGTGCAGAGTGTACTTTAATGAGAAAAAAATTAACTTTTTAGAATTTACCAAATGGCTGCAATGAAAGAAAGAGTGAAAAATTTAAAGGGTTCCGAATACTTTCCGTACCTACTGTATATTGATAATGCCTCCATATATTGATAATGCCCCCTTTGTGCCTCCATATATTGATAATGCCCCCTTTGTGCCTCCATATTTTGATAATGCCCCCTTTGTGCCTCCATACATCAAAGTTGTCTTCCACTTTTAGAA
Source organism: Phyllobates terribilis (assembly GCF_046119375.1). Classification (NCBI taxonomy): domain Eukaryota; kingdom Metazoa; phylum Chordata; class Amphibia; order Anura; family Dendrobatidae; genus Phyllobates; species Phyllobates terribilis. The sequence goes on from NW_027362767.1 coordinate 68,498,074, forward strand.
AAGTGTACCACAAACATTGCTTGCCATGTAAAACAACAAAATCAGATCCTGCCCTAGCTCTCCGCCATTGCTGCAATATCAGTGTTTTTGTTGCATTGGTGACATCATGTCAACGGCTTACGGCTATGTGCCCACGTTGCCACGTTGCATTTATGAAGCAGAAAATTTCTGCTGCATAAATGCAAGTCCTCTCCCGGAAAAACGCATGCGGAATTCTGCACGCGTTTATCGTGCATTTTTCGCGCGTTTATCACGCGTTTTCCACATGCGGAATTGCCTTGCGTTTTTTATGCATTGGACAAAGGCAATTCCGCTTGCGGAAACGCAAAATTAAATGACATGCTGCGGATTTTTGAACGCGGCATAAACGCTGCGGAAAAATCCGCAGCATGTGCATAGAACTTGCGGAATCCCATTGGGGACCATGGGGTGCGGATATACATGCGTTTTTCAAGCGTTTACGCTGCGGAAATTCCGCAGCATATACGCTTGAAAAATGCTACGTGGGCACACAGCCTACATCTTCGCTGCAGCAAATCATTGAGCTCAGCAGCTTGTGCCATCTTCCCAAGACGAGAAGCTGTGACTGGCTGCAGAGGTGATGTCAGCCGTCAATATGATGTGATCACTAAGACTGGAGCAGTAGCAGAGAGCCAGCGCAGGACTTGAGGAAGGAGAGTAATATCGGATTTTGTTATTTTACATGACAGACAATGTTTGGGGTCTACTTTTGTTAAAGTCAAAATTACCTTTACTAATGCCCCCTCTGTGCCTCCACATACTAATAATGCCCCCTCTGTGCCTCCACATACTAATAATGCCCCCTCTGTGCCTCCACATACTAATAATGCCCCCTCTGTGCCTCCACATACTAATAATGCCCCCTCTGTGCCTCCACATACTAATAATGCCCCCTCTGTGCCTCCACATACTAATAATGCCCCCTCTGTGCCTCCACATACTAATAATGCCCCCTCTGTGCCTCCACATACTAATAATGCCCCCTCTGTGCCTCCACATACTAATAATGCCCCCTCTGTGCCTCCACATACTAATAATGCCCCCTCTGTGTCTCCACATACTAATAATGCCCCCTCTGTGCCTCCACATACTAATAATGCCCCCTCTGTGCCTCCACATACTAATAATGCCCCCTCTGTGCCTCCACATACTAATAATGCCCCCTCTGTGCCTCCACATACTAATAATGCCCCCTCTGTGCCTCCACATACTAATAATGCCCCCTCTGTGCCTCCACATACTAATAATGCCCCCTCTGTGCCTCCACATACTAATAATGCCCCCTCTGTGCCTCCACATACTAATAATGCCCCCTCTGTGCCTCCACATACTAATAATGCCCCCTCTGTGCCTCCACATACTAATAATGCCCCCTCTGTGCCTCCACATACTAATAATGCCCCCTCTGTGCCTCCACATACTAATAATGCCCCCTCTGTGTCTCCACATACTAATAATGCCCCCTCTGTGCCTCCACATACTAATAATGCCCCCTCTGTGCCTCCACATACTAATAATGCCCCCTCTGTGCCTCCACATACTAATAATGCCCCCTCTGTGCCTCCACATACTAATAATGCCCCCTCTGTGCCTCCACATACTAATAATGCCCCCTCTGTGCCTCCACATACTAATAATGCCCCCTCTGTGCCTCCACATACTAATAATGCCCCCTCTGTGCCTCCACATACTAATAATGCCCCCTCTGTGCCTCCACATACTAATAATGCCCCCTCTGTGCCTCCACATACTAATAATGCCCCCTCTGTGCCTCCACATACTAACAATGCCCCCTCTGTGCCTCCACATACTAACATGCCCCCTCTGTGCCTCCACATACTAATAATGCCCCCTCTGTGCCTCCATATTACTAATAATGCCTCCTCTGTGCCTCCATATTACTAATAATGCCCCCTCTGTGCCTCCACATACTAATAATGCCCCCTCTGTGCCTCCATATTACTAATAATGCCCCCTCTGTGCCTCCACATACTAATAATGCCCCCTCTGTGCCTCCATATTACTAATAATGCCTCCTCTGTGCCTCCATATACTAATAATGCCCCCTCTGTGCCTCCATATTACTAATAATGCCCCCTCTGTGCCTCCATATTACTAATAATGCCCCCTCTGTGCCTCCATATTACTAATAATGCCTCCTCTGTGCCTCCATACTAATAATGCCCCCTCTGTGCCTCCACATACTAATAATGCCCCCTCTGTGCCTCCATATTACTAATAATGCCCCCTCTGTGCCTCCATATACTAATAATGCCCCCTCTGTGCCTCCATATACTAATAATGCCCCCTCTGTGCCTCCATATACTAATAATGCCCCCTCTGTGCCTCCATATACTAATAATGCCCCCTCTGTGCCTCCATATTACTAATAATGCCTCCTCTGTGCCTCCATATACTAATAATGCCCCCTCTGTGCCTCCATATACTAATAATGCCCCCTCTGTGCCTCCATATACTAATAATGCCCCCTCTGTGCCTCCATATACTAATAATGCCCCCTCTGTGCCTTTAAAGAGATGTCAATAAGCCACTTTTCCTGGGCCCATGTACTTAGATGCAGGATGAGGGCAGTACATTAAACTTTTTGCCCCAGGTGAGGAAAAGCCTAGTTACAGATCCCACTGTCTTCATGTCTATTCACACACAGGAGGCAGAGATCTTAAAAATAGAGGAACTGAAAAACACAGTAAATTAGAAAGTTGCAAATCAAAAGATTTCCAAGTGTCGAGAAATCCCCTTTAATTGCAGCAATACCTACGTCTTATGACTGGGGGTAGGCTTAAATCACCGGGCAGAAAAAATATCATTCTAACACCAGAAAGAGGACTCTGCCCAGAGATGGAGGCGAAAGGTCTATCATTAGGTACTCGGGGATTTTGGACTTATAAATGTCTTAATTAAACGCTGAGACACAGGAAGTGGTTTTGCAAAAAAAAAAAAAAAGACTTGGAAACCAAAGTAGATAAAAATAATAGAAACACGTCACCTTTTTTTCCACTTTCGTCGGATTGTTCATGCAAGTGCAAGCTGTGACGATTAACTGATGGCAGCGCTTGTGAACCACACATGTGCAAACTGAAAGGAGGAAAGAGATTTCAATTAGACATTTAATCACATATCTCTGTGTACAATTTTCATGGTGGGAAAAAAAGACAATTTAATGATACTTAAAGGGGTTTTCCAGGACATTCCGGTCCTCAGAATAGGTCATTAATGTCAGTTTGGTAGGGAAAGGGCTGCCGACACCCCCAGTGGCGATGTCACGGGTTTACCGCAACAGAGAGGGGCCAGAAGACCGCAGCATCTGATTTCCCGTCCTCCTCCACTAATCAGAAATACCTCGTTTTCATTTTAAACGGTGAAGGTTTCTGTTAGCAGTGCAGCGGTTAATCTGTTCAGCTTGGAGGCTCTGTGGCTTCCCAGCTTGGATGATCTCAGCTGTTCAGTACTGACCACTCCCCTCTCCTATATATACTGGACTCTGGCAATCTGGATTGCCAGTGTTAAGTCTTGTACTGCCTAATGAGGAGAGGAGGTGTTGGTTGTTGGTAGAGGCGTTTGGAGTGCTGATCTTTGACTGTTGCTAGGTGTTTCGGCTGTGTGCAAATCCTTGTCTTCAACTATTTAGTTTCCCTACCTTTTCTCCCCGGTGTTCCTATGCTTTGCAGAGCTCATAATGAACGCCCCACATGCTTGAAGACTCAAGGATCGACAAGTAGCTACATATTTATTTTTAAAGAGGTTGTGCAGCAGCTTGGGTTTATACAGTGAAAGAAAAATGCATGTCATGAAATTGGTGGTTTAGAGGGTAAAAAATTTTTTATGAAAGGCTCAAAACAGGGTAAAAATTAAAAAAAGCGATACTCAACCTTTCCGGTTCAGTCATTGCCCTGTTCCTGCAGCAATGACATCAAGGACATGTGATCACTGCAGTCAATCAATGGTTTTTTAGGTCTACATGTGTTTCTTGTGTATAATATTGTACTGTGCCCCAGCTGCTGCAGAACAACTTAAAAAGGGTTGTCCCATTAAGACGGTCACTCTACATATGCAGTTGCGTAGCTTGCAGAATGTCCAACAGGACACCCTGGTCTTCTCATATGGGCCAAAGAGACCTCCAAGACTTCAGCTCATACACTCACTGTCCATATAGCATCTCAGAAAACTATCCCATCCTATCTGTAACGGTAGATGTATCATAGAAGCAAAGTGGCTACCGAGGGGGCTTATCCTTTAGGACAGCGAGGTGCGCTCTGCCTGGTGGGGAAGCATTTTTAACAAACCTCGGTCTAGAAAAATGGCCCCAGAGCCCCTTTTCTTCTATGTTTACCATTGTTGTTGGCAAAATCTATTGGTAACAAAATCTATAGGATTAAACCCAACGACCTTGGCTGGAAGGCCAGTAATGACTGCCGTGTTTGCATATGTGCTAATGCCTGTCCCTGACAACCTTGTTACCTTGTATAGTGAACATATTTTACCCACGGATTTCCATATATGATTTGTTTATCCAGCAACAGTCGTTAGCGAGCACAAAAAAGACTGCAAACAAGGAAATAATCTGTACGGTGATCTATGCCAAAGGAGCTGCACAACAAGTTTGTCTTAACTGTGTATTAACATTATTAATTTATCAATGGCATTATCACACCGTATATAAACATTATATAGATTGCTGTTAAAGAGCCATCCATCTCGGACATTCATGGCATATCTGTATTTCTGTATTCTTGTCATTCCAGAAAAAGTGAATAGAGAAAAACGCCTATCGGGGGCCACCTGTTCATTTCTGGAGGTCAAGACAGCGGTACTGTTCTCAAGATACTATTGAGACCCCCATTTATGGCATATCCTGCCGATAAGAAGCTACAGAGGGAACATTCTAAAGACCCCCATACACAGAATAAAGTTGGCCAAACCAGCCATTATCAGCGGGATGAGCCGACAGGTTAATCAGTCAGGGGAGCGAAAGATCCTGTGCGCTAGATTTTCTACAGCCGATCCTTTTGTTGTCCGGAAGATAAGTAGCGGCTCTCAGGGAACACAGCGTAGCTGCGCGTGTCAGTGTATCTGGGACTGGCTGTAAAATGCAAATTATAGGGCGTAACAGTGCACCAAGTGATAGACCGCACAAAGGGTGTACTGAAGCACCCTCATCTACATTTATAAAAAAGGTAGACTTTTTCGGTAAATATAAGGTTAAAATGTAAATGCCTGGTATGATTTTTATTGATACATCATATAAAGAGAGCAATTATTGGAGAAGGACATCATGGTCCCAAGAATAGAAGGAACAAGGCGATGAAGAAGACCAGCCATGATGGCTTGATACAATCAAGATAACGGCGGAGAAGACCCTGGTGGACCTATCTAGGCTTGCACAAGATCGATCTTCCCACAGATCGTTCATCCATCAAGTTGCCATGGCTTAAGATCGAGCCGAAGGCCATTTAAAAAAAAAAGTCCCCTCTGTACAGTAAATGTTTAAGCCGTTTAATTTGCACTTTTGGAGATGACAAACTCCCTTTGACAGTCTGGATCCAGTAGATTGACTTCATCCTTCCTTTTTGACACACTGAAAATTTGCTTTCAGCACAATGAGGCATATCAGGTCATCCACCTTTCTTCCTACTTGACGCTGCACCTTCCACCTGGTGAGAGAACCCCCATTTTTTCCCCTCTTAGATAAAAGTTGGACAAGCCTGTTATTGTGGCAATGGCTGATGATCTGATGTGTATGATGGGCGTCCTAACGCTCCCCAAACAAGGATCAACTGTTAAATTTTCAGAACCCGATCCTTTTGTTTTTAGGTGAAAAAGACAATGACTGCTGTCTGGCAGTGACTTTCTCTTCTCTGCCCACTGGAAACACCTGAAGACTCTGCAGAGTCAGGAGGAAAGAGACTTGTCAGCTGAATGAACATTCGGCCAACAACTATCTCAAGTGTAGATCCAGCTTTCGCTTTGAGACTTTTTTTTTTTGCTCATGTTTGACCCCCTTTCTAGATCTCAGTCCAATAAATCAGCATTTTTTGATTGCCAATCTGAGGTCCCGGATTCTATGCTGTGGTCGTTTGATGGTGGTTTTAGATCACACTGTTTTTATTGCAAAAATGCAAAACAACAATAAAAAAAATATTTTTCAAAAATGGAAGCGGTATAATATTGAGAAAAATAATGCACAAGTGTGTTTAGGACTGCACAAAACACTTTTTATACTGAAGACAAGTACATACCCCCCCCTTTCTGCATTCTGAGAATGCAGCTGATAGGCAAGTATTTAATTGGTGGTAAATATTAGAAATATAGCAATCATGGGTTATTAGATTATTAAAGGGAAATGTGCAGCAAGCTACATTACCTTGACACTGGTATCCCTGCTTGCCAAACACTCCCCTGTAATATAATAATGGTATAATATAAGAAAGAGACCATGACATCATTGTCAGACAATATTCACATAGGTCTACCGCTTACAAAATATGTCCTCATGTGCAGACCTATGTGTCTCCATGATTACAGACCACCCTACTCCTTAGCAAAAACTAAAGGACATATTGAAAGGAGAACTACAGGATTAGACTACACAGGGTTTGTTTGTAGTCTGTTACCATCGAGACGCATAGGTCTGCATAGTAGATGTAAACACAAAACGGTAAGAAATTTTTAATAAAGATGGTTAAAAAGTAGTTTTTTTTCCTATTTTTGAAACACAATCACCATACTATCCACCCAGGCACAATGTAATGATCCTGCCAAGCATCAGCATGATTTAACAGCTCACATTTCTGCCACACTTACCAAATAAAATCTTTACAGTGTGAGCAGTATGTTGGTTGACGTAGATAAGTTGCCATAAACTTGTGCCCATTCACTTGGTGCACCCTTCTCCTCATTGCTTTCTGTCGTTTCCTTGTAAAATGCCTAAGCAGTCGCCCGTCCCGCATGGTTCCTAGAAATTAAACAAAAATGGAAGTCAATATAAAGAAAAAAAGAGTGCAATTGGGTTTTATACAATGGTATGGGAATAAAAGGTGAGAAAACTGCTCACCTGATAAGGTTGTGATCACACAACTCTTTTTGAGCAATAAAACCAGCTGCTGCAAGCCACGGGTAAAAGAAACCAGAAAAATATTTTGAGGAATATGAGGATGGTTTTCTGTGCAGCTGGTGAAATATACGGATGAATCAGGACACCCAAGATGGATCAATATGCGGTTTTATTTTCGCCTTGTTTCAAAGTTATCCAACTTCTTCAGGAGTATACAGTTGAATCGGGACACCCAAGATGGATCAATATGCAGTTATATTTTCTTATTTTTTAACTGTCACAGCACAGGGAGAATCCACACACAGTGATGTCACAGCACAGGGAGAATCCACACACAGTGATGTCACAGCAGAGGGAGAATCCACACACAGTGATGTCACAGCACAGGGAGAATCCACACACAGTGAAGTCACAGCACAGGGAGAATCCACACACAGTGATGTCACAGCACAGGGAGAATCCACACACAGTGAAGTCACAGCACAGGGAGAATCCACACACAGTGAAGTCACAGCACAGGGAGAATCCACACACAGTGATGTCACAGCACAGGGAGAATCCACACACAGTGATGTCACAGCACAGGGAGAATCCACACACAGTGATGTCACAGCACAGGGAGAATCCACACACAGTGATGTCACAGCACAGGGAGAATCCACACACAGTGATGTCACAGCACAGGGAGAATCCACACACAGTGAAGTCACAGCACAGGGAGAATCCACACACAGTGATGTCACAGCACAGGGAGAATCCACACACAGTGATGTCACAGCACAGGGAGAATAAACACACAGTGATGTCACAGCACAGGGAGAATCCACACACAGTGAAGTCACAGCACAGGGAGAATCCACACACAGTGATGTCACAGCACAGGGAGAATCCACACACAGTGATGTCACAGCACAGGGAGAATCCACACACAGTGAAGTCACAGCACAGGGAGAATCCACACACAGTGATGTCACAGCACAGGGAGAATCCACACACAGTGATGTCACAGCACAGGGAGAATCCACACACAGTGATGTCACAGCACAGGGAGAATCCACACACAGTGAAGTCACAGCACAGGGAGAATCCACACACAGTGATGTCACAGCACAGGGAGAATCCACACACAGTGATGTCACAGCACAGGGAGAATCCACACACAGTGATGTCACAGCACAGGGAGAATCCACACACAGTGATGTCACAGCACAGGGAGAATCCACACACAGTGATGTCACAGCACAGGGAGAATCCACACACAGTGATGTCACAGCACAGGGAGAATCCACACACAGTGATGTCACAGCACAGGGAGAATCCACACACAGTGATGTCACAGCACAGGGAGAATCCACACACAGTGATGTCACAGCACAGGGAGAATCCACACACAGTGATGTCACAGCACAGGGAGAATCCACACACAGTGATGTCACAGCACAGGGAGAATCCACACACAGTGATGTCACAGCACAGGGAGAATCCACACACAGTGAAGTCACAGCACAGGGAGAATCCACACACAGTGATGTCACAGCACAGGGAGAATCCACACACAGTGATGTCACAGCACAGGGAGAATCCACACACAGTGATGTCACAGTGCAGGAATAATAAATGTAGTGATGTCAAAGTAGAGAGATAATAAACAATGAATGATGTTACAGCAAAGGAGTGATAATAAAGGAACTAAGCCGGGGTTTACACCAGACGATTAGCAGCATTAAATGAGCGCGCTTCAGATGAGCACAGAATGATCAGTCATCGATGGCTCAGTGCACATACACTACCATTGTTCTCGGCAGTGCGAGCCCACTTTACATAGCATAATGCCCCGGTGCAGCGCTCCATCACTTTACTGGCGGCCCGGGGAGCTGGTGTCCTCATTGGAGCACGTGATGAACCCCAGGGACTATTAAGAGAGGGGGAAGCAACTATTGAGATAAGTACATTTTAGGCCATGTTTTTGTGCCACGTGGTTACATCCTGCATGGATCGTGTATGGCCTGTCACCGGTCATCGAGTCCCTGGTGATTTCTCTACAGACATTAGATATTCATCAGTTTAATACGTAGCTTTTTGCCTGACTATTACTATGTCCTCTGAGGATCTTGGTCACCTGTGTGTCATCATATGTTTCATCTCTTTTCTAGCCCTGTTATGGGGTACTTCTACTTGTGAGGCCATATGCTGGTGCGGTTGGCCCTGGGTTCCTCCTAATGCAGGACAATGCCAGACCTCATGTGCTGGAGTGTGTCAGCAGTTCCTGCAGGATGAAGGCATTGAAGCTATGGACTGGCCCGCCCGTTCCCCACACCTGAATCTGATTGAGCACAACCCCCATCTGTGGACGTCGGGCCCTCATACCACCCTCATGGAGTTGGTTTCTAACCGTTTGTGCAGACACATGCACATTTGTGGCCTGCTGGAGGTCATTTTGCAGGGCTCTGGCAGTGCTCCTCCTGTTCCAGTGCAAAGTATGAGATCTGATTTGGCTAGGTGAGAAGCTCTGCACCGGAGTCTAAGGGCTAACGTTTCTCCTTGTGGAGAGTGACAAGCCAAGCCTGGCATATCAGAGTCAGGAGACTTATAAGCCATGAATGCTCCTCTGGGAAATTAAATATGCAAATTGTCTCTCAAGAGAGGAAGAGGACTTGAACTCTTGCGCCACCTATTGGAAGCAGCAATCCTAAAAGTCATTATAGATTCTTTAAAGAGCCTTGCAATATGACTTGGGATAAAAGCCAGTCCTCTTCTTCTCTGAAGACACAATTTGCATATTTAATTTCCCAGAGGAGCATTGCATGGCTTATAAGTCTCCTCACTCTGACATGCCAGGTTTGGCTTGTCACTCTCCACAAGGAGAAACATTAGCCCTTAGACTCCAGTGCAGAGCTTCTCACCTAGCCAAATCAGATCTCATACTTTGCACTGATGAGTGGTAATACACTGAAACAGTGTCTGCAAACGGAGATTCTGAGAATTTTGATAATGATGGATCAATTCTGTCAAAGAAAGAAGCACATTTATCTGATAAGATATATTACAAAGTTGCTTATTTTCACGTGTACTACTGATTTATGAAATAAAAAATAAAAAAACGGCAATGTTTCTCTACACACAAGTTTCTAGGATCAGTCAGATTAGTAGTGGCCACCTGACAGTATAGGTTGCAGTTATGGCTCACATTTTGTGCTGAGCTTAATCACACTATATCTAACAGTTCGCACTGTATTCTACACGGCTGCCTGTACAGCTGGAAAAAAAAAGAGTCTAACAGGAAAGTCACTTGTGGCGGAACAGAAATTCTGCACAGAGAGTTGTGACTGTGGTCAGTGGATAACACAGGAAGTTTGGGGGTCACAGTTTACTGCACGGTGATAAAAGCTCTCACACGCTGCCGAAATTATACTGTAAGTGACCAATGAAGCCGTCCTCCTAATACGTGCAGAATCACACACAGCTGCAGACTGGTTGGGAGACACTAAAACCGACTTTAAATAATGTTGCACCCATGCCCGCTTTGGAAAATCCATATTTGTTAGAAGGGGGCTCTTAAAACAAATGTGTCATAAGAAAATGATATATTATGTAAGTCAGGTTTTTGTTTTAATTTTCTTTTATAATCATTTTTGTCAATGTTTTTTTTTTTTTTTCGAGATAGAGAGAAAGAGAAAGAAAGAAAAAAAGAGAAAAAAAAGAGCGAGAAAAAGAGAAAAAAAGAGAGAAAAAGAGAAAGAAAGAGCGAAAAAAAAGAAAGAGAGAGAAAGAAAGAGAGAGAGACAAAGAAAAAGAGAGAGACAAAGAAAAAGAGAGAGACAAAGAAAAAGAGAGAGAGAAAGAAAAAGAGAAAGAAAAAAAAGAGAAAGACAAAAGAGAGAGAGCAAGAAAGATTTTTTTTCTTACAGAGACCCAAAGTTCAGGTCTCCATTGTTTTTAATGGGGTTTGGGTTCTAGTTTAAGTTCGGGTACAGTTCTTGTACCAGAACCCAAACTTCCACGGGTCCGCCCATCCCCAGTTATCACCTGTGTAGAGAGGTGTTATCTGTCATTGTAATCCTGCCCCTGATTATAAAGAGCCTGCTGAAAACTTTTCCTAAGGCCACATTCGCACATTCAGTATTTGATCAGTATTTTACATCAGTATTTGTAAGCAAAACCAGGAGTGGAACAATCAGAGGAAAAGTATAATAGAAACACGGCACCACTTCTGTATTTATCCCCACTCCTGGTTTTGGCTTACAAATACTAATATAAAATACTGACCAAATACTGAACGTGTGAACGTGGCCTTAGAGGACTGAAAGTATGAGTCTAAAATAGCACCAGTAGCCAATGTGAAAATAACAAGATTACAATTTATTTAATTTTTCATAAAAATTGTGATTTGAGAAAAAAAAATAAAAAACATAAGAAACATTGCAAATAAAAAAAACAAACAAAAAAAAACAGGAAAACTTGTATTTAATATTCGCTTTAACAATAAGCGAATCACAAATGTTCCCCCAGTTGGGACCAGTTGTTATATACGGGAAAACTTGACAGTGAGTGTGCAATTATCTTGCAGCGCCATCACAGGGGATATAAAGAATTACACAGCGCACATTCAAATCAATGAACTTGTTGGGTAAAGTAGAACAGAACAAGTAAAGCATTTTGTAACCACTGTACAGTTCGGCCAAGAGATGAGGATCGAGATTAGGAGATCCCCCCATTTATTAAAGCGGACCTGTCAACAGGCCAAAAAAGTGCCCAGATTTTGCTCTTATTTATTCTCGTTGCTCCTTTGAGTATTCCAGATTGTTTTTTTAATTTGTCTTAGGTTCCAGAGATATTGGCCTTTTTATTTAGTGCTATTTTTTATGGTGTTTCCAAGGGGGTGTTGCTTACAGGTTAATTATATAGATCAGCCTTAAGACGCGCCCCCGAGGATCCTGTGAGACCATAAAAATTAGTACTAAATAAAAAGAGCCGTATCGCGGATTAAAAAAAATGAAACAAAAATTAACAAATTACACAGAGAAGAGGGAACAAAAGAATGGCAAAAAATGGCCACTTTAGACCTGGTGACAGATGCTCTTTAATGCAATATTCACTAATAGAGCATATGACAATAAGCTTTCTAAACTTAATAACCCATATAAATAATTCCCTTATACTGCATAGGGCTCTGAAGATTTTCATTTTCCCCCTACGCTCAGCGTACTCGTTAAAGAGGACCTTTCACCAAATTTTTCATATAGAACCAGACACACAATGTAATAGTAGCTGCGGAGCGGAATAAAACTTTTTTTCTTGTAATATCACTCTGTTGCGGAGATATTAGCAATTACTTTGATTGCCAATATCTTCGCAATGGAGAGACGAAATTTAAAAAAAATATATATATTATATATATTAAGTTCTGCGGCCACTATTACATTTTGTGTCCAGTTCTACATGAAAAATTTGGTGAAAGGTCCTCTTTAATAGTGCAAGAATACTGGTTTGTCAGCAACCATTATACTCTTTAGGGCAGTAAAAAGAATTTTAAAAAAACAAACAAAAACAATAGTATTTTTTTACCAATTTACTTAGCATCAAAGCTATCAAAATCTAATCATGAAATCCATAGTAAGTACGACACCATAAAATAAACCTCTTACCTTCCGTGAAGGTTCCTATGAGCGTTATTGAAACGTACACTTTGCCTTCGGGCTCCAAATCAACCTGAAAAAAATAATAATAATAATAATAATGACTGTTTACATGTAATTGCACTAAATTCCTCACTGTTCGTATTCAATACAGATACTGTCCCACTTCTCTCACCTTTGGAGCGCCCTAGATATTTAGCTTTCTCATACATAATAGTATGTCCAGCTAAAGCTTACCAATTGCATAAAAGTCGGCGGATCTCACAAATCTCTTCGGGATCCGTCAACAGTCTATGCATATGAGAGCCACTTGAAAGCCTACCAATGGAGGTATTAAACATGCAAACCTAGCGTAAAAGGACATGGCCATCAGAAAATTATCGGTTTAAATCAAGTTTTTAGGTGTGAACTGTTTTTTGTTTTTTTTCTTTAAATTTTTTATGTTATCTGAGTTAAAGAAAAAAATTTAAGTCTTGCAGTTTTCACACTGACAAATAATCCTCATAATAAAGTAACTGTTCAGTAGAGATCACTTCTCCGTACTAGTGGTCACTATGGTTCACAGGTGTGTGTATATATTGTATCACTGACGTTGTTAGCTTCAGTCATCTTAACCTAGAAAAATGCTCCAGCACACTAAGTGCTGAGAGGGGTTAATCGGCCATGTTTAGGGCTAGGATGATTGAACAGCTGTAGAGTGGGTGGGAGGCTGTTCACCATATCTCCACCCCAGGGTGGGGTCCGGAGGACAAATACACAGCCTTCTGGCTCATTCATTGTTGGGTGTGTCAGGAGTTGGGAGATCCAGAGCTGGATGTTTGTGCTAACCCTAGAACACTTGACCATAAAAATCTACTTTTTCACATACCTGGGGCCTTTTAGGCCCGTGTGCAAATAACATGGAATAACTCAAACAAAAATGACAAACAACTATATACCTGAAGAATACCTAGAGTTTCAAAATTCTAACTAAAGTAATCTTGCAGAAAATAGAAAACAATTAACAGGGCGGGCCTGCGAGGCCCCAGGTATGTGTTCTAGGGTTAAGGAAAGCTGAACCTTTATATGTTGGTTCCCGACAGCAACACAGACTGTGCCATACGGTATCTTTTGTTTTCTCGTTAGACCAGAAAGGTCATGTGTTTATTTTGCTAACCCTGCACTGGTTTATGCAGTATCTTTAATAAACCAGTGGAAGATTTAAAGAGACAGCGTTCCTGTGTTTACCTCTATGTCTAGCCGAGTGAGCCTATCTACCACTATATGTATATCTACCTATCTAGAATATATGAGTCAATGAACAGGACCAGACTGTTGCTTCCTATAGTCTATGAGGCTGCCATAAAGCATGTCTCTGAAAGCTGTGAACAGCAGCACATGCAAGATGGCAGCTCCTATAGTAATTTACAGAAAATAGAAGGAAAAAAAAAAAAGTTGCATACCTTTCATAAATTTGTCAAACCTTGAACTGTATTAAAGCTAAAAAATGAAATGTATGCCTGCCATAGAGCACATAACTCACTTTTGTAACGTTTTGTGGGTTTAACCTTAATAAATGAGTGAAAACGTTGTAGGTTACCCTCACTCCCATTAAACCCCATCCACTTTTCAGAAATGGCAAAAGGTGGGAAAAGCTGTAAATTATATCAACTAGTGATGAGCGACTGTGCTTGTTTAACCATTTTGACGTGCCCCCTGGGCCGTGGGGTACTCGGTAGCCGGGCCGGTCGATGCTGGGGGATGTCACGGTGGCAGTGACCCGGTCCGTGACCCAGGGCAGTCAATTAAAAGGGAAAGGTAGAAGGGGAATAAAGTTTATATAGAAAATCTTCGTGTCGCCACCTGTGGTATGCGGCTACATGGAGCCGCCGCTGCGGAGCAGATCCTCTGGAGCTGATGTCAGTGCAGCAGAGTTGGTTCAGCTCTCCACAGGCAGAGCTTAGCTCCAGGGCAGGATATAGTGATACTTTAGGGTAGATGTTGTTGGTGCAGTGTAGTGCACATGATGGCGCAGATAATGACCAGTCCACAGCTTAACGGCAGTTTCCTCTTATCTTTACTTGCGGTGGTTAGGCAGACCAGGGCACGGGTACTAGCTGGTAGTAGAGTTCCGGGCGGCCGGGAAGAAGTTGGGAATCAACCTCGCCAGGTGAAGTTGTAGGCCTTCCCTTTGCGCTTATCTCTTTGCTCCTGCTGCTTATAGCTGTGCCGTGGCCCTTGTCCCTGAGTAAAACATCTTTTCCTCACCCGTATGGCAGGCAGCTTGGGCCTTCCTTAAGTGTCGCTCCCACGTGGCGGTGCTGGGCCCTATGATGCTGCTGAGCCTCCGGGCGTCTGGTGGGGCCAGGAGACCTGCAGTCTCCTGCCCTCCGGATTCGGCTGCTGGGCCTTCAGTGCCTCACAACCTTGGACTCCGGTGTCCAGTTCTTCTGCGCTCCTCTCTGGGGTGAGCTTGTTCACAGCTCCCTTCCCCAGGTCTTTCCTCGTCGCTGTCCTGTCTTCAACTCCTCTCAACTCACTCTTACTAACCCCGCCTCCAGATTCCAGTTGCTAAGGGGAGGAGCTCCCCTTTCTGGTCTGGAGCCAGGAAAGTGTTGCATGCTAGTATACCTGACTAGGGGACCCCTGCTTGCTTCCAGGCATGGCATCACCCCTTGTGAGGGAGGCAATGCCACTGTGTCAACCAGACCCCTGGGGTGCCACACTTTCACAGAGCTTGCTCGGGTGCTTGCCGAGTATCTTCGGCGTGCTCGTATATTATGTTAGAGTCTCTGCGTCTGCATGATTTATGGCTGTTATACAGCTTCAACAAATGCAGGGATTGCCTGTTTGTTAGGGAATCCTCACGTGTTGAGGCTGTATAACAGGCATAAATCATGCAGGCGCAGGGACTCAAACATAATATAAGAGCACGCCGAAGATACTCAGAAAGCACCAGAGCGTGCTCGGTAAAAGGGTTAAACGAGCACGATCGATCATCACTAATATTAACACTACAAAACTTCAAAACACAAGACGCATGATCCATGTATAGAAACCATTACGTCAAGAAGACAACAAAGTTTCCTGCATTTATGTCCTGCTCGCTTTAACCCATTGTAAGGTCGCGGATTTATTACTGAGCAACAAATACCAATGCGTCAAATGTGACTTAAACAGTCAGCATGTAAACTAGGTGCACCAGTTAGGGGAATGTCCCGTCAAGTGTTATTGGTGTGAAGTGCCAAACCCTCACATTAAGCAATATCTGAGAACCTGTTGGGCGACTTTGAGATCTTCATTCCTAACAATCCAATATAGTTGGGGTAATGCGCCCTTACATAACACAGAATTGTTTTATTAGTTTGCTCAAGAGTCATTTATATTTTTCACCCTCTTGCTCTATAACATCAAAAGTACTTGTTGCAAAACTGGGTCACAATCACCTAACAAGTAGCATATAGTTCCTGGTACTGTGTTGGTTTCTACAAACAGGGGTAGACGTATGCAGAAATGGCATCTAGTATCTGAGAAGTTGGCCATCATCTCTTCTGCAATGGTTGGAGTCAGTGCCCTACTCTTATTAAGCAGTGTAAGTTCTTGCTAAATGCAAAGTAGTGTGGCAGAAGAACCTGGTCACCAGGGTAAACTTCTAAGTGAGCATAGCCACCAAAAGTGATGGATTTGTTTATGCCCTACAATAAGGAACTATCCACATAAAATTTTCAGTGTTCAAACCATTAAGCCCCCCATACACGTTAGATGGTTCGGATGGCTCTCCCATACACAGGAACGCTCATTCTGCCTAGTGCTCCTGGGTATTCCATGAGAGAGCCACGGCCAGACATCTGTCGGCTGCTTATCTCAGAGAAAACAAAAGGATCAACAGAAAATCTGATAGGCCAAATCCTAAATTCCCCCAACAATCAATGGTCTGGGGCTCCCACACACACATTGGATGACTGTTGGATGAACAATATTTTGGCCAATCGTTCATCTCTGGGGGTGGCTTATCTCAGGAAGAACAAAAGGATTGGAGTTAGAAATTGGACATGCCAAATCCGAAAAATTTCCCAACAATCATTTTTCTTGGGCCACCATAAACAGACTATTGACCAAACCCCTTGTCATTGGTGGGTTTGGCCAACATTCATCTAATGTGTATGGGGGGCTTTAGAGAAAAAGCAGTCACAAGCTGAAGGAACAAAAAGTGCATAGCTGGACTTGTGTACATCTCCAACCAGACCAGATACAGCACCTTCTTGCTTTCCTTATGATCAGCAATGTAGGTTAGCGGAATATGCATGAAGACTGGTCGATTTACTTAACGGTGTCCTATGTTGACCAGCAGACATACAGCACATTTTGCTGGTCTTTATGATGTGTGATGATAATTGCAGTTTTTCAAGGGATTAATTAAATACCAACAACAGCTTAATAGTCAAAGACTGTAGCATTCAACTGATGGCCAAGGGCAAGCGTACAGCTCTTAAAGTGGAAGCCTCATGACCACGACTGTATTTAGAGCAATAGTCAATTAAAAGTTAAGTAAATCTGCAAATTCAATTATTTTTCAGAAAATGCTTATCGAGTTATCAGCCCACCTGGATCCAGGCATGAATCTCTGCTTGAATCAGTTTAGTACTGGAAATGGCCACCATCGTTTTCAGCATTGGTGACCAGCCATGCCCATTTTATCTTTATAGGGCTGCACAAAATGCCCTTGTGCTATGGGTAAACATTCCAGTCCTACAACATCTATAGAGACTCAGCAGTCAGACCTGGGCATGAGCAGAGACACAAAGTCACTTGGGTGCAACTGAGAGTAAACGGATAACTGAAGCAGAAGACAAATCCATCTAGTGTGGCTGCCTTCATCAGGATTATGTGGAGTATCTTTTTTGCCGAATGCCCTGTTCATCTGTAAAGGTCAGAAGATCTCATCTGAGGGAACTGTGGTATTTTACCTAAAAGTTGGGTCATGTTTATATTTTAGTACATCTGTACAGGTTTAGTCCTTTAACAGATCTCAGACCTTCTATTTGGGATTTTTGCAAATCAATCCAAAGCTGACGTTTGCTAAATCAAATACATGCAGCAAACACCAGCCACAAATGCAGATATATGACATAATTCCACTTGAGTGTCGGCTCGTAGGCCACACTAAATGTGTTTGACTGTTTGAGAGACTCAAGGGTTACCCTAGAGGACCTCTCAATATGTTAAATATTTCTGGTCTATGAAGGAAAAATTGCAACAGGTGACCAAAAGCCAAGCCCACCCGCAGGGGCAAACAAGAATAGGAGTTTACTGGTAATACCTTAAAGCCCCTATAGACATTAGACTAATGTGAGCCGAATTTGCCGATATTGACAGGTTCAGCCGACAGTCTACCATGTATGGGGACACCTGACAGATAATTGTCAAATAAGTTAAGGATCTGGCATGTTCAATTTTGGACTGCCAATCCTTTTGTTCTTTAGAAATAAACCACCTCCACACTTGTCTGGCACTGGCTCTCTCATTGAGAACACAAGGGCTTCGGTCAAGTAAGTACTCCTGGAGGAGTAGGTAGAGATAGCTGCCGGTTTAAGCATTGGCCAAACCATCGTTTGGTAGACTGCTAACAAAAGTTGTTGGGAAACGTTAGTGTCAAAACATGGCTGCTTTCATCCAAAAACAATAACCTGTCCACAGGCGGTATGGGATATTGCCGCTCAACCTCACTGATTTCAATGTCCTGAGTGGCAATACTTGGCACAATAAATGCGAAGGGGTGGTGCTGTTTCTTGAAGAAAGAACCATGTTTTTCTAATCCTAAGTAACTGACTCGCCCAGGGGGAGATATGGGGGAAACTCGGTGCCCGGGCCTTTACCTTTGTAGGATGTCACGGCAGTCGGCTCCCGGGCCCGTCCTCTGGGGTCACTCTTTAAAAGGGCTTTTTGTGTTTTTGTTAACAGTTTGTCTCGTGACGCCACCTGTGGTTTCTGGTAATAGTTACCAGCGCTGCTGCAGACCTCCGGGGGTGATGGGATGGCAGTTGAGATGTTTCTGCTCCCCACAGGCGGAGCGGGCCCCCGGGGCAGAGTTGATAGAAGGGATGCAGGGCATTGTAACGTAGGAGGGATGATGGCGCAGCGGCAATAACCGACAGAGACAGTGGACTGCAGTCGTCCGATTTTACTCACAGTTCTTTTTAGATTCCTCAGGTACACTGTACAGGTTACCGCTTCCCGCGTCGCGCTGCGTACACCAAGCAGGGGTTCAGAAGTCCCTCCGGCAATTCGAGAGTACTTATCGGGACCCCCTTTCTATATGTTCCTTCCCTCAGCCGACTTTCCGCGCTGGGTCTCTTCCTCCTGCCCTGCGCATCACAAACTGAGTCCCAAGATGGCGTCCTCGGATCCCTCAGGGTCACCTGGAGTTCCCTGATCCTACACGGCTACCTTTCTTGGCTACTCGGATGCGAGTATGGCAACTGCACCATAAAAGTCAGAAGCCTCGAGTTTCCTAGCCGAGGCTTGAAGCGACACGACTAGCCCAGGGACCGGTTCCCTTCTTGCGGCCTGGTCCCTCTGACACTTGACAGATTAGAGCGTACGGGTGGCTTCCTGCTCCTTCCGTACCCCTGGGACCCCTTCAGTTACCGGAGCCTTCCTCCTCTGGTCCCCTCCTCTTCTCTCCTCTGCTGGGCCTCATTCACCAGGCTCCTGCGGAGCACCTGCTCCTCTTACTAGACACAGACACCTCTCTCTCAGACTCACTACTTTACACTCACTCTAACTAAGATGGATCCCCTATTTATACTCCTAACAAATGCTCCCCTAAACACCTTCCTCCACCCACACCCACTACGTGGTTCCCCCTCACTCTGGTTCCCCCCACTCCAGTCAGGGACAGGGCTCAGCAGAACACAGTGCATCTTGCCCTTCCAGCCGGCCTGGAGCAGTGTAGTGCTGGATGCAGGTGTTGGAGTCCCGGGCTGTACCATTTCCTTACCAGAGAGTGAGGCACCACGGATGCAGTACCTCTGTGGCGACTGAACCCGCAGGGGCGCCACATAACGAGCACAAGGGAATGCACAGAAGAAGCCAAACCCTGGACATCTTGCTTCAAGGTAAATGTGCCACCAAAGCTGCCTTACATATTCATGTACTGTGGGACATCAATCAAGTCAGAAAGGGTGTGCTTAGCGAACAAATTTGACCCTTCGAGAGAATGGTACCACCTCCATGACTCGAATGGTAATTTGCATAAACTATAATACAACAAATAGCTTACATAGAGACACGTTCATAAATCTACATTGTTGATGGTTTAGGTGTGGGATATTTCCAAACATTACTAGACCAGTTGCTTCTGTATGGTAAAAATTGAATCATGAGATGTTAAAGCTATGAGAATAAATGAAAAAGTTATCTTTAAAGCCAATAAAGTTTGTATTACATAGTAACCTGTTGGGCTAAAACATAGCAAATGATACAAGTGTCCCATTAGGATTATCATTCTGTGTATTGCCCCAAGTGAACCAGACCAGGACAGTTCATCTCTAAGCAGAATCTTGTCTCCCATTTTTTGACGTTGGTTGGAGAGTTGTAAGTTTCTAGAAGAAGACTGTGTGGCACCCTGCTGCGCACAGGTGCCACAGAACCCAGTAGGATGCATAGATGGACTTCTCCACAAGAGGCCCTCACAGATTCACACACCTCCACCCTACCACCTCAGACCACCAGAGGGAGCCCCGTTAGGGATATATAAACTGGAGGGTGGAGTTAGGCAGTCAGTTTTTTAAAGTAGAGTTGAGTGTCAGTTTAGAGTGGTGTGTGTTGCAGTGTGCTCAGCGAGAGAGCAGCACGCAGGCTGCTGTGTGAGGCAAGTTTAGGCCTACAGCACGCATTGAAGCCTAGTGAGGGCCCTGAGTGTGGCCGAAGGCGAGAGGAGAGAAGAAGTAACGAGGGGGCAGAGGAGCGTACCAGGCTCACCCCGAACTATACACCGGACACCGGGTCCGCGCCTACAGGGTCCCTTCATACCCCAGTAGGGACCACCGGATACCTGGAGGACTACAAGTCCCAGGTCGACCAAAGCTGACTACCGTACCAGGGCTAGGAGTCACGGAGGCCCCAGCGTCCAGGGAGAGTGATATCCAAGAGAAGGCCCTACCACCAGGTCAGCAGGTGCAAGAGAGAGAGACAGTAATCAAGCCAGGCCTAGCTCCAGGCAGGTCAGAAGCTTAGCAAGTGAAAGCAACGGATCAGGAGGCCCTATAACCACTCACTGGGGAGAGTCCAGAAGTGCACCCTTCGTACCGAGTACCCTGGACCATACTTGCATCTACACCAGTAAAGGTACCGAAGCGAACCCCCGTGTGAGTGTCCGTCATTTCTCCCTGAACCGTCCTGGCCGTCTCTCACCTGTTCCACCATCCATTTCCCCACGCTGCCCTGAGGCCCGCTCCACCTGTGGGGAGCCATTCCATCATAAGCTGCCCTAACATCTGCCTCAGAGGACTGTCGCAGTGCTGGTAATACTTACCAGACACCACAGGTGGCGTCACAAACTATTCCAAAACCCCATATAAACCCAATTTCCCCTTTCTTTGTTGACCGCCCTGGGCCACGGACCGGGTCACTGCCACTGTGACATCCCCCAGCATCTACCGGCCCGGCACCGGGTACCCCACGGCCCAGGGGGCGCGTCAACTGCACCTAAGCCACCTTTTATACTTTGCAATCAACACTGTAATCTTCTCAGTGTGCATTATCCCCATGGAATAAACAATTATAAATGTGCTACTGTAATACAATAGACACTTTCATTAGGGGCTCATGACTTTACCATGTGCTTGAACTTTGGACAAATTCCATAAATACAAGAGGAATGTCAAGTGAACATTCTCTTGGCATATTTCCTTTGCAATGCTAAAATAACTACTCATTTCATTAAAGTGGTATCGGATTTTTCTACCTTTTTTGCCCCTGTGCTTCCTTGCTGAGCGCTGTACTCAGCTGCTTGTTATTCCCATACACATTGAATAAAGCATCCGTGTGCATCAGGGACCACCTCACCATTCAAATTGGGCTCCCAGTTACCATGTGCAGTTTATAACACTGGCGTCGTCATATCATAGAATGTTAGAGTTGGAAGGGACCTCCGGGGTCCTTGTGTCCAACCCCCTGCTCAATGCAGGAGTCACTAAACCATCTCAGACAGATGTCTGTCCAGCCTCTGTGTGAAGACTTCCATTGAAGGAGAACTCACCACCTCTCGTGGCAGCCTGTTCCACTCATTGATCTCCCTCCCTGTCAAAAAGTTTTTCCTAATATCTAATCTGTATCTTCTCCCTTTCAGTTTCATTCCATTGCTTCTCTTGTTTCCATGTACAAATGAGAATAAAGATGATCCTTCTACAATGTGACAGCCCTTCAGATATTTGTAGACGGCTATTAAGTCTCCTCTTCGCCTTCTTTTTTGCAAGCTAAACATTCCCAGATCCTCTAACCGTTCCTCGTAGGACATAGTTTGCACTCCACTCACCATCCTGGTCGCTCTTCTCTGAAGTTGCTCTAGTTTTTCAATGTCTTTTTTAAAATGTGTTGCCCAGAACTGGACACAGTATTCCAGATGAGGTCTGACCAAAGAGGAGTAGATGGTGACAATTACTTCACGTGATCTAGACTGTTAATACATCCCAGAATTGTGTTTGCCTTTTTTGCTGCTGCATCACACTGTTGACTCATGTGCAGTCAGTGATCTATTAGTATACCCAAGTCTTTTTCACACATGCTGTTACTTAGTTCTATTCCTCCCATTCTGTAGATATAATTTTTGTTTTTCTTGCCCAGATGTAGAATCTTGCATTTCTATCTTTTAAATACCATTCTATTAGTCGCTGCCAGAGGAGCCTTCGGGTCCATTAAAGGGTTATTCCCATCTTGTACATTTATGATTTACCGATAGGATATGCCATAAATGTATAGATGTGGGTCCCACGAATGGGACTTGCAACCATCTCAAGAACGGGACTCTGTTGCTTGCAGAGAGGTGGTCAGGATTCCCATACAAATGATTGGAAATTCTGAGCACCTCCCGACTGACCGTGGCAAGGGTCAGAGCCCCATTCTCAAAACAGATACACATCCCATTGGTGGGACCCACATCTACTATATATTTATGGCATATATGGAAATAACCCCAAAGTGATCACTTGTGGATTGATGTAGTCTGATCACTGGAACCCCCACCGATCTCTAAATTTTGGGCTCTGAAATGCCTCGTTGGGCAACGCTCCACCCATTCTCTATGGATCTGTCAGATAAAGCAAAGCTTCATGTTTGGCTACCTAAGGCAGTCCCATAGAGAATGAATGGAGTTGTAGTAGTGCGCATGCGCAGCCACTGCTCGACACCAACAGAGCATTTCATAGCCCTATTCTTGGGATAACTGGTGGTCAGATCCTTATCGAACCACAAAATAGGTGATAACTTTTAATAATTGGAACAACTTTTAATAATTGGAACAACCCTGTAAGTCACCAAGACCAATCGCTAAGTCCCATAGAGAATAAATGGAGCAGATCGCGCATCCACAACCTCTACTACATTCAGACAGAGATCTTCAAGACCCCCATTCTCAGGATCACTAGGGATCCGAGTGGTCAGGCCCCCAATGATCAATAAGTTATCCCTTATCCTATTAATAAGGGAAGACAGGCCCTTGTTGCTGTATGACAAACCCTTTAAGTAACACTTTCTGAATACAGGATTGTCTATTGACCAGTATAAGATTCAAGTAGTAAAGACAAAGGAAACACCAAAATTTAATTTTCCAGCGCGTTTGTGCACAAAATAATAACCCTGCACCGGAAAGAATTTGCGGCAATAGTTATTTGAAAGCTGGAATATAACTACAAAATAATTTTTAAGGATTTTGCATTAAATATTTATTTTTATCTTCTTTAGGTCAAACCCCAAGATTATCTTTCTTTCCTTAAAAAATAGTCATGTGTTATATAATTACTAGGATTTAACACTATTGCCAACAGAAGGAGACTTTATCACTTGGATGCCTATATTTAAAGCTACGCTGACACGAGATGTGAAAATGACTGTTAAAATAGTGTTCGCGCCTGGTGTATTTATGTGCTCATGGCAGACACTCTAGGAATAGAAGTCTGCAGACAAATGATTCATCAGGAAGCGGATTGTAAGGTTTTTCCATAGGATATTCGGAGAGGTTTGTATATGAACAATTCATGTTCACAGAAATAAGAAATTAATGGAATAAATCATGGAAGCATAGGAATAGACGGCGGAGAAGATATTTCATATGTTGCTCCTAATATCTCTGAATTAACCCTAGTTTTAATCTAAAGGGACCAGTGTGTTCTAACCACCCCTACAGAAGTAATGCCAGAGAGTCCCCACGCTACGATCAAATCGCATACCCCCATAGAGGTGCCAACCTGCTGATATCCCACACTGTAGTAATGCAACAGAAATAGTGGCCACACAGTAATAACTGTTACAACTTGATATGCCATCGTGCCAACCAAGTAAAAATCTAAGGCGTAACATTTCTTCTTGTGTAGAGTGACAAGCCAGGCATGTCAGAGTGAGGAGACTTAAAGGCCATGCTCCTCTGAAAAATTAAATATGCAAATTGCCTCTTCAGAGAGGAATAGGACTTGAACTCTAATGCCAAACAGAAGCACAGAAAGTGACCGGGATCAGAGATAACTCTTATCCCTTAAACCTTAGATGCTACAGTCAATAGCGACCACAGCATCTAAACTTGTTAGATGCAACTGAAGGGCACCATTGGGTTAATACATCGCCGTGACGCACGACAATAAAATATTGCAGTGAATAATGGAAGTGATTATTCGATTGCATATTCAAGTCACAAATGGAGGCTGCAAAAATGGCAAAAAAAAAGACAAATAAAGGGTGTGATTTATCATTTGCAGAAGCAAATATGAGCTTTATTTTTACTTTTATCATTTTTAGCAAAACGTTGCATGTTATGCTAATATGTTTCAAAATTTGAGGTGTACTGAAAGTCACCCCAACCGGAGCACATTTACATAAAAATAGTGTGACCATTTAAGAAGTCACAATTGATGAATCAGCAGAAAACATTTGGAAACCCCAAACCCTGGACCAATAGTGAACATAAAAAAAAACAAATAATAATATAGGTGAACACACATAAAATATACACTACTCGAAAAAGGCACAAACAAAAAGAAGAATTTTGGAATAAAAACAAAAACAGGCTAAAAAAAAGATACCAGAAACAAGACAAAAAAGGCACAAATGCAATAACGAATAAGCCCGAAGTGTTCAAAAATAAAATCTAAAATAATTCATATATACATAGCCAAAAAACAAACTACATAGAACTGATCAAGAAATTAACATTAAGAGAATGGCATTTATTTTTGTTCATCTTCTCTTAAAAAAAAAAAAAGGATTAAAAGTTGATTAATAAATCATATGTGCCCCCAAGTAGTACCAATGAAAATTACAACTCATCCTACAAAAAACAAAGCTACATAAAGCTCTGTCCAGAAAGAAATTGAAAAAAAAAAGAAAATTAACCATAAAAAAAGAAGTCATTTAAACTGCATAAACAAATCTAAAAAAAAGTTCCAAAAAACAATGAAAATGTTATTATTTTTTTCCATTTCCCCTCCCCCCAAGACAGACGTTATTTACTACATTATATGAAGTACTGGACTTTTCAATGTTAACTTTCAGATCAAGTCAGAAGATTGGACTCCAGTCCATGTATAAGTTCTTGAGGGACGTCACCCATTTCCAAAACATAGAACAGCCACAAATAGTCTCTCTTTCTGGAGGACCAAGAAATACTTTACTTCTCCTGTGGTGGCGCTGCAGGAGAATTAGACATAAAATTATTTTGCAGTCATGTGCACTTTTGCAACAATTTTTTATTTTTTCCAATGCGTTAAAAATAAAAATAAGACTGTTTTGTGTGCGGCTATAATTTAGACCTGTGTATCCCCCTGGTTATTGACTACACACAAACCTTGCATAAACTGCAGTCACTGTAAACTACTCACTCTCTCCGTGCTTCTTATTTATCAATTAAAGAGGTTGTCCCCTGTCATAGAATATATTAAAATCTTTGCTGCCACTGCAGTGCAGAGACATTCACCCCCCTCCCTCCTCCTCTATCACACAGATTAGCAGTAGTGAATTAGATGTAGCTGGAGAGTGAACCATCTTTATTAACATGCAGGACCTCCTTTTAGGAGGGTCTATTGTGTAGTGCATAGACAAAGAGTTATAGTTTGGACAGGTAATTGAGCCACAGGAAGTCTTTTCAAAGGACTGGACAACAATAGGGACATGTGTTTACACACGAACACAGAAGTGGAAGAAGCCTTTTGTCCCCAGGAAATGCATTGTCCTTTCAGGGGAAATACTATACATTTACACTAGACACTTTTATACCTTTGAGGGAAATATTACATGTTTGGCAGATTGGATGTCTCCAAAATAAAATATTGAATATCAAAGTTTGTATAAATCCGACTGTGATGGGACATACCTTTTCGACTTCAGGGCTAATAGAGGAAGCAGATGCATATTTGTTCCTATTTGTGACTCCTGCCTATAAGCCACAAATCTATATTGGGCAAATCACTAACAGCAGCCATGTCATGTTTGGTCTCTGGGGAATTGTAAAATCTTGACAAAAAATATGGCGGCGATCTCAAACTTCTGTGGTTATCAGGATTGAAGATATCGCATAAGTTGGGGATTTCACAAAATCCTGAAGGGCTGAGGACATCCCACAACCCAGCCTACGAGAGGCCATCAAGGGGGGGGAGGAGTGTGGGTGTAACTCAGGTGCTGATAAAAGATCAAGGCAAATTATGATTGGTGTTCAATGTGGCGGAAGATACATGTCAGTGTAGGCTTGATCCCGTTAACCAGACGTTTTCAAATAGGATTGCCTGAGTCCGCTAGCAGAATCATCTCTGTGATCGGCGTAGTAAGTTTCTTTTGTTTTATCCATTTTATTTAACTGTATATGCTGTATAGTTTTGTCCCCTTTGTAAAATCTTTTCTATATATATATATTTTTTTTTATAAAAACTGCCTATCATTTTGCATTAAATATAAAATTTAATAGTGCTGTTCCTTTTGTTCTGTAAACCGCGCCTTGAAGCCATACGCTACCTACCAGGCCCCCAGTCAGCTTGCAAAAATGACTGGTGGTGGCAGCTAATAATCTTTCTTGGGTTATTGTGGAGTAACCGCAAGAGGGCATATACATATTCCATGCGTTGGAATCGGAGGTGTATATACCATATGCTCACTGTTAGTTTCCCCATAACCGCCCTATTAGTGCAAACAGCCTACGGCCTTCTCCATTAATCATCGGCCAATTGTATAATTGTCTGGATGGTAGTGGGCAGCAGAGAGTTGTTCGCTCCAAAGATAACAGTGTGGGTGGTTCAGCGACGACCCACCTTGACTGCGATCTTTGACATACCCTTTCAAAAAACAATATGCCGTACGCGAAGTTAAAAAAAAAAAAAAGAGCAGTACTCACACTACCGGGTCCAGCGCCGTCTCCTCCACTCCATAGGCTCTATTGTTTGGTTGCAGCGGTGACTTCACATCAACAGCGCTGCCCTTGTAGACAGTACGAGCCACTGATCTCAGTCATTGGCTGCAGCGCTGTAGATGTGACGTCACCACTGCGTCAGTGAAAAGCAATCGTTGGACTTTTGGGAGGGTAAGTAATTACAGTTTGTTGTTTTTTTATAACTCAGCATATAGCATAAAGTTTTCTGACAACCCCTTTAACTATATATACACACTTAAATTTGCATAAATGCTGTATACACAAAACAGCAGGATATTTTTAATTACAGAACTATCCCTATCTTTTAAAGTGAGGGCCAATAGGTTCATCAGAGTGACAAACTGCAGCGGGGGACACAGAGTTTAGAGCGTAGGAGCGGCGCAGGTCCTGGAGGAAAGTATGGATTTTTTTCTTATTTCAGGAGCTCGCTGGGGCCGATATGTAAGAGATTGTCCAGTAGTGGAGAAACTTTTTAAAGGAGTCAAGACTGGTTGCAAAAGTGCACACACCCTTTAAAGCAACCTCCTTTAGAAACATCTCGACAGCTCCCAGCACGGTCAGGTTCCTGTTCTGCCAGGATCACAAAGTGCATGTAAAGTAAACATATAGGTTAGATCTCAGGTGAGTCCGCCACCACGCTTTGTTCTTTACTCCTAAGCTCCGCGCACACCCTGACAATCCCTCTTCCTTCCTTCACGTGACAGATTTATATCCTTTGTATGTAATTATATATTCTACATGTTTAGCTAGTGGATAACTACATTTTTAGGTTGGTCTGCAGTCAACTGCACATCCTACGGCAAGTTCACACATCTTTCAGGTTCCCTTTAAAACTGCAAGTAACTGCATGAACAAGGGAAAAATGTCCCAGGATTGAACTGGTTAACTTATCTCAGATGCATTGGAATAAAAAAAGGAAAAAATTGATTGCAAAGACAGACGTAGCCTTTAAGCGGTTGCTGCAGATTTCAAACAATTTATTGCAAAAATGTGAAATCTGCATGAAAAATCCACAGCAGAAATTGACATTCTGCAGGTTTAAAATCCACGTGTTGGGATTTTATGCAGCACACAAATGAGATTTTTTACAATCTTGTCTATTTTGGGACCACGGGCAATTGCAGACACATTCAGTGTGAGGGAATCAAAAGAACACCAGGGGGCGCCGTAACAAAGAATAACAATATGGACACACAGAAGGAGTTTTAGTTATGTTTTCTTTTAATTATTTCAACTGAAAAGTTGTTCTGTTTTGTGTAATCTACAAAATATTTATTTGTGGGACAAAGCCTTTACCCGCTTCCCAACAAGGCGAATTTTCCTGTCTGCACATTTAGTTTTGTTCCTACTCTTCTTCCAAGAACAAAAACTTTTTATTTATTTATTTCATCTACATAGAAATATACCGGTAAGTAGTTGTTGTTTTTTTCCAGAACGAGTTGTAACCATAACAATGTACTGAAAAGAAAAAACAGAAAAAAAATCTAAATGGGGTCAAAAGTTAAAGAAACTGTGCCGAAATTGCATTTTTTAAGATTTGTTTTTACAGTAAAAATGACCTGGCAACAGGATTCTCCAGATCAGTACGATTATGACGATAACAAACTTGCATGGTTTTTAATAATATTTCAGTGGTTAAAACATGGAATCAATAATAATAAAACAATTGCAACTTTGTTAGTAAAAAAAAGAATAATATATATATATATATTATATATATATATTATATTATATATATATATTATATATATATATATATATATATATATACACACACACACACACACATACATATGCATATACACACACATATATTTTTTTATATATATATTTATTCATCTATTGCCATTTTCTCCAGACCTGTAACTTTTTCATTTTTCATTTTTTTTTTGCCAGTGGGCCTGTGTGACAGTTTTTTTCTTATCTGTGCCGCTCTAATTTTTACTGATCCCATTTTTGCAATTTAATATTTTAAACAGATCAAACTTTTACAGATGTGCCAAATACCAAATATGTTTTTTTTTTTTTTCTTTTTTAATATTTGAATTATGAAAAAAGGGGAGCAATTCAAACTTTAGGATTTTTTTTTATATTGTTATATTAAATTATTAAAAGTTTTTAAAAATTACTTTTTACTAATTTTTAGTCCCCTCTAGGGGACTTAAACCGGTGATCAATTGGTAGTAAAACACAGGGTGGGAATCATTGGAGTACAAAGATAGCGGCGGTGACGGAGGGGGTCTTCGCTGGGCAATCTTCAGCGGTCTGAGAACGAGCCTGGGGGGCGATGGGTGCTAGGTGGACACCCCACCAACCTCGCACTTAGAGGTCAAGCTGTAAGGAATTATTGTAAAGCAGCGATAAGTCGGTAATTATAACATTGGGACGGTACAAGTATAAACTCGTCTGGACCTCACGCTCCTCACAAACAGGGTCTTTAAGCAGTAAAAAAAAAAAAATACCCATCAGTGGAGAGCAGAGAGCAGAGAGCATGCTACAACTGGGCGTGAGGCTGTTCTGTAGAAACTCCCTCCCTGTCTGCTATATAAAGGTCTCCTAACAGGGATGAATCATAGCCCAGGTAGTTTCTGTCAAGGAAAACAGACACGCTTTAGGATCAAGTGTTGGTTCCCAGGCTTCAGACTGCCAGTCATGATTACACTCCCAAGTCAGGGCATGTCATTGCTTGGCACAACAAAAGACAGAAATTAAAAAACCCTCTGCTGAATGCATGTCCTGTACATGTCCCGAACGTCTCCTTCCTAGAGGCGAACGTAAGATCTTAGGGTGCATTCATAAGAAGGGCAGAGCTGGTATTTATGGGGCCACAAAACTCATTGACTGTGCTGAGATAAACTTCAGAGCATCTAGACCTCTCTGCAAGACCACCCTTAGGTTATGTTCACACAGGATTTTTGGGGGGAGTTCAATAATTGTGAGTTTTTCTTCAAGCGGAAAACACTTTTTGGAGGAGTACCCTTGTTCTGTGCATAGTCCAGAGGGAAACTCGGCCTTAGTACACTCATCACATACGGACAGGAGAGGACCTAGTGGGAAAAGTCTAGGAACACTCTGGTGCGGGGTCCTGACCAAAGCACCTGAACTACCCGGAGGTTGTCGGACCCCTGGTTCTGGTGGCCGCAGCGCGCCGTGAGGAGCAGGGAGAAGCCTTGCAGCTGTGCATTCTACCGTGAGTAAAGCTTGGAAGACTACCCCTATGGCCTCCGGTTCCTTATTGCAACGCGGCACTGCACTACACCGCACCACATCTTCCACTACAGCTCCCATCCTCCAGTCCTTTCTCTGCCCTGAGGCCCTGCTCCGCCTGTGGGGAGTAGTACCATCTGTTGCTGCCACTACATCCCGCCTCGGAGGACTGAACGCAGCGCTGGTGGAGGATCACCAGAAACCACAGGTGGCGTAGTCTTTCACACCACTCGGATCACTGTCACCGTCCCTCCTAGCCCTTAACTCTTTTTAATGAGACAAACCTGGGCACGGACCGGGCCTAGGCCGCGACTACATCCACCCTGCACAGTGGCCCGGTTTCCGAGTACCCCAACTCTCAGGGTGGGCTAGCGAGCGGGTGAGGGGAAGGAGAGGCGTCCCCTAGACCAACCGACTCGGACGCATTACTATCACCCATCTCTCTCTCCTCCACCCGGGCGTCACATATACGCACACGGCATCTTTTTCAGGCAGATTCCAAAAGATGGCAAACAAAAAAAACACTGGTCCAAAGCTTTAGTAAGTGCACACAGCACCTTATAGTCGCTGGCGCACCCACTGAATTTTGACAGAGGAAGACACTTTAGGAGAACACAGTGTATTTCTTAAAGCAACTTGTTTGACAGTAAAGGGCCCCTGGGCAAGAACAATATATGGGCCCTTTGCACTCCAATTGATCATCATTATGCACAATTCCTCCTGCTTTCCGGATGGTAGTGGCCCTCTTACCTCTTGGGCCCCCTATGTGGCAGCACAGGTTGCACCAATGATATGTCCACCCCCGACTTACACGAATTGAAGGTGCAAGAGAGGTCAGGTCACTTCTTTTAGCTGTATCACGGCTTCTGAAGCCTGAACTGGTTAAAAAAAAGCTTAAAAAGATGAAGATATGTACAGCGGGTTTTTTTGACATTGCACTGCATATGT
Organism: Phyllobates terribilis; assembly: GCF_046119375.1. Classification (NCBI taxonomy): domain Eukaryota; kingdom Metazoa; phylum Chordata; class Amphibia; order Anura; family Dendrobatidae; genus Phyllobates; species Phyllobates terribilis. The sequence goes on from NW_027362767.1 coordinate 68,529,563, forward strand.
TCACTCTTTTTTTACTATTTTAAGCGCTTTTTCATGCAAGTTCCTGAGCGGACCCGCCTAAAAAATAGTCTTGGGGTATGTGCACATGGCATCTTTTTTCAGGCGGATTGCGCCAAAACTACTCCAGGCCAATGCACTCAGCCAGACCACCAGTGGTCATCGTGTATGCGCACTATCTGCTCCAAGCCTCGCTAAGCAAAGTAGCCAAACTGCTTCCCTCTCAAAGGTTTGCTCCCACTTGACAAGTGACACTTTCCCCCGCTTCACACAAGACTCCTGGCCAACAGCTCTGCAGCCTTCAATCCTCCCAGACTTCCTCAAGAAGGACCAACTCGCTCTCCTGACAATCATGTCCAAGGCTATAACTTACGTAGACCCTCAAGTTGGTGCCAAACCTCCTTCTTTTAATGCATTTGTCCACTACTACACAACCTCTTCTTAAATATTAAACTGTCCCACCATAAAATCAGGATGGGAGTATGCGTTTCTTGTTTTTTTTGTTTATCTGGGGCACTTTAGCATTTAAGACTGGGTTGTCCACTATTGGCCAACTCTTCAAAGAGTTCATCACCCCTACAGACAACCTGGTGGTGCATACTGATGTTAATATGGTGCCCATAAGAAAGTTTGGATGACTTTTTAATTTTATTTGTAGGGTGAGCTCTAGACTTTGTGTCCCTATAAACACAATATAGCTCTAGTTCTGCTGAGCTTTGTAGCTTTTGAGAGTATCTCATCTATTTTATATTTAATAGCACATCCATCACTGCCATTTCATGTCCCGCTAATAACCCTATGCCGCACCAAGCTGCTCCTGAATAGGAGCCAAATATAATCTCAGCTCCAGATACAAACAATAGCTGCACCCGTTTCTGCAATCATAACCTTTACCTGAACAGTTTCCACCCATCAGCTGCTACCGTCATAATAAGAATGTGATAATAAAAAAATATTCACTACAATTACCGGCTCTAACCAAAAAAGGGATTATACAATCACCCAGGAACCCAAAATCTGTCCTGTTGGCGGATTTCTGAATAGCAAATTCACCTAGTAATGTAATAAGCTTATGGAGCAGTTTGATAGTAATCTGCTCCAAAATCACTGTAAAGAAGAAATAAAATCTGTGTGTGAACCTAACCCAAAAATCTTCATGTACCTTTAAGAGAGTCCATTTGGGTGACTTTTTCTGGTTTAGTATTGTTAATATCCTAGTTTGTCTGATGATGATGTAGGAGAGCTAAGACTTTTGGGCTATGTATAACTCCGCCCACACCCCTGATTGGCAGCTTGCTGACAGTGTACACAGGAAGTTGCCAATCAGGGGTGTGGGCGGAGTTATAGACAGCCAAAAAGTCTTAGCTCTCCTACATCTTCATCAGACAAACTAGGATATCAACAATACTAAACCAACGACTTTTGGGCAGTGTATAACCCCGCCCACACCCCTGATTGCCAGTTTCCTGTGTACACTGTCAGCAAGCTGCCAATCAGTGGTGGGGGCGGGGTTACACAGATCAGCCAGACTGGGTTGCACATGAGATGTAGTCCTGCAGTGATAATCTCCTGCTGATACAATACCGATTGTGTTGAAACTACAGCACACAGCCTAATAAGTGACACATCCCTGGAATCAATAAATGGATATGAATAGCGGTACCAGAGCGCCAATAACAGGGCAAAAATATTAAAAGGACTGATTTATTAATATACACACAACGCGTTTCGGTGGACACAGCCACCTTCATCAGGTGTGACAAGCAGCAAACAATTGATCCTTATATACATTTGACTAGGTATACAATTACTTAAAAGGGGCGGGGCCAGATACAGAGTAATACCTCTATATTAACCCCTTGAGTTCATATATGCTCAATAGAGTAAAAAGGATTGTTATAAAATAATGCCTAATGAAGCATATAGGGTTCTTATAAAAAGGATTCGCTGTAAAAAAACAACAACTTGTGAATCCTATAATCTTAATACTTCATAGGATATATTGTCATCTACCACCCTATATTTTAGATTATATAAAAAAATAATAATAATTTTTACATACAACATAAAACAATGCATAAATATAAAGTATAAAATTACAATCAGTTTCTATCATTATAATTAGGAAAAGTAGACGAAGAAAGGAAAGAGAAAAAGAAGAGAAAAAAAAAAAAAAAAAAAAATTCCCCCCCCAAAAAAAAAAAAAAAAAAAAAAAAAAAAAAAAAAAAAATAATAATAATAAAAAAAAAAAATAAAAAATTTCTTCTTATTACACTCGATATAAGCTCTCTTTATTCCAATATCACACATGTATTGGGTTTACAGGCAATTAAAAAATTCCTAGATGAGGACCCTAACTTACAAGATCCTCAAAAAAACTTTTTATTGAGGGGTATAACTTTCATTCTTGAGAACAATGTATTTTCTTTTGAGGGGGTGATGTATCGGCAGCTGAGGGGCTGTGCGATGGGGACGAGGTTTGCCCCCAGTTATGCAAATCTATATATGGGGGCATTCGAGTCTATCCACATCGCGCAATCCCTCGGCGCCGATAAATCCATCGTTATGTACCGCCGCTTTATAGACGATCTGTTTATTATATGGAGGGGAAATACTGTGGAGGCTGCCAAATTTATTGATGAATTAAACTCTAACGACTGGGGTCTTTCCTTTACCTCTACCATATCTGAGAGTAATATTCAATATCTTGACCTTCAGATAAATATAGACAATTCGGGTAAAATATCCACATCTACCCACTTTAAGGAAGTGGATGTAAATAGCTATCTTGAATTTGACAGTGGCCATCTACCCAGCTGGATTAGAAATATTCCATACGGTCAATATTGGCGAGTCAGAAAAAATTGTACACATGATTCGGATTTTTTTCTGGAATCTAAGGTTTTACAAAAACGTTTTAGAGCTAAGGGATACCCCCGGAAATTATTAGAGGATGCTTTCTCCAAAACTAGATCCCTATCACAGAACCTGTGTATCAACAAATCCAAGAATACCAGCCAAGAGCCATACAGCGATTTCAGTTTAAATCTGATTACTACCTATGGTAAACCTACGCAAGTGTTATCCAGTTTATTAAAAAAATACTGGTTCATTTTAAGTAATGATCCAATATTAACTGGTCATTTACCGGAATTTCCTCATGTCATATATCGGAGGAGTAAAAATCTAGGAAACTATATAGCCCCTAGCAATACAACAATTGGTAGAAGACCGAACCATTCAGTTCCTATTAGCAATAATGGATGTTATAAATATAATGTCCCTAAATGCTTATGCTGTCAATCCATTGATAACGGAGCCAAAACATTCGTCTCTGCGGTCACTGGAGAGATATATCTCATTCGCTTTAGACTTACATGTCAGTCCTCATATGTGATCTATCTGCTCCAGTGCACCTGCGGCCTGCAATACATTGGCCGCACTATCCAGGAAATGCACTCCAGATTAAATAAACATCGCCAAAATATTAGAAACGGCTTTCCCTTACATAGTGTTTCTAATCATTTCTTAAAAGAACATCAAAAAAATCCTAATAACCTAAAACTAACTATCATTGATCATATAGTGGATACACACCCTGATAGACTAAATCGTCTCATTACACGTGAAAATTATTGGATTTTCAAAATGGGAACCTTGTCTCCTGAAGGTTTGAACCTTAATATAGAGAAGACAACTTTTTAAATAATTGTTTTCATATTTTAGCAAATTTATTATATATATCTTTTATATGGAGGAGGAGGGGGGAGGAGAGAGAGAAGGAGGGAAGAGGGGAAAGGAGAGAGGGAGGGGAGGAGGGAGGAGAGAGGGAGAGGGGAGAGAGGAGAGGGAAGAAAAGGAAAGAAAAAGAAAAAAAAAATTTAAAGAAAAATTTTTTATTTTATTTTTTTATTATTATTTTTTTTTTTTTTTTTTTTTTTTTTTTTTTGGGGGGGGGATTTTTTTTTTTTTTTTTTTTTTTTTCTCTTCTTTTTCTCTTTCCTTTCTTCGTCTACTTTTCCTAATTATAATGATAGAAACTGATTGTAATTTTATACTTTATATTTATGCATTGTTTTATGTTGTATGTAAAAATTATTATTATTTTTTTATATAATCTAAAATATAGGGTGGTAGATGACAATATATCCTATGAAGTATTAAGATTATAGGATTCACAAGTTGTTGTTTTTTTACAGCGAATCCTTTTTATAAGAACCCTATATGCTTCATTAGGCATTATTTTATAACAATCCTTTTTACTCTATTGAGCATATATGAACTCAAGGGGTTAATATAGAGGTATTACTCTGTATCTGGCCCCGCCCCTTTTAAGTAATTGTATACCTAGTCAAATGTATATAAGGATCAATTGTTTGCTGCTTGTCACACCTGATGAAGGTGGCTGTGTCCACCGAAACGCGTTGTGTGTATATTAATAAATCAGTCCTTTTAATATTTTTGCCCTGTTATTGGCGCTCTGGTACCGCTATTCATATCCATTTATTGTCCCTTTCCCCCTGTTGGGGTGCGGTAGAGCTGCCTTTAACTTATTGTTCTTTCACCTGTGGGAGGAATTTAATTAGAATCACTACCCTGGTTTTCCAAGCTGCGCTGCCCTAACCCCTCCGGAACGCTGCCGGGGGTGTTGGTGAAGCTGGGCGTCCATCTCGGCGTTACATGCAACTAACCTGACCACGTGATCCATCACCGAGAGATCAGGATCTGTGAACGCCGCTGGAAATAGATGACAGCCACCAACAGAGCGGAGCTTGTGGAGCTTTACACTGGGGTTGTGCAGAGGTGCACAACTTCATAAGGTTAGTAGCCATCCTCACACCCCTCTAACAATTGCAATACTGAGTCACCCATTGCGCCTTGTTCTCTCCTCTCTTTACATCCCTGGAATCAGGCTCTTGTGCCCTATATTATGCTGCTCTCAGATTATATAGCAAAATATGCTGACAGATTCCCTCTAAAACTGCATTGCTGTAACAGTTGAAGATCCAGCTGGTTCTGCCTCTCATAAAACCAAAACACTATATTAGGATTTCCTCCAGAACCCCCGAATTATCCCAGGTACTGTCATACTATAATTGTACGTTTTTAATAAAGAAATACTGGAAATTTACCAGCTGACAGAATGTGTTGTGTATTACTACATAACAGACGTTCTTCAAGTGCCTTTCACAGTGTTCCCATCAACCTTTAGATGTTTTCTTGAATGCTTTACTTATATGACATGATCTTATCTCTTGTAGACACGTCACGTAATAGAGTCACTATATAGGTCAATCGTTTATAACTTAGTGGCTCTCCGGCTGTTACAGAATTACAACGTCTATACCACCGTCCATGACTGTCCATTCATAATTCATCTGCAAGGGAAATGGTCAATTGTGCTCCCCTGGCAGTAACTGCTTATCTCCAGAGGATACAATACCCAGATCAGCAATGATCAGAGTCATGTAATTTCCCATCCTATGGAAGTTTATGAAACTAGTAGATGTCCTACAGAATCATGGCACCAATCAGAGCCAGAAATGGGGCAATTTCTAAGCATTAACCATAATGAGTAATAGCTAAAACGTTTACTATGAACACTACATTCGCTCAATAAGGGCATAGCTATAGTGGGCGCCAGTATACATGTCTGGTCCATGGGAAATCCAAAGGTCTGTCAGCCACATAAAAAGACATACGATGTATGGTGGGGATGTTGTTACAGATTTTTCATTAGGACCCAAAATCTTCAAGCTTTGACACTATTTTTTCCTGAGCGTTTCTGCATCTCCCTGGCAGAAAAAACGCATGCGGATTGTACATGCGGATTGTACATGCGTTTTTCCTGCCAGGGACATGCGGATGTGAAGAGTTCTTCACTTGCATTTCTGCATGCGGGTTGTACATGCGGATTGTACATGCGTTTTTTCTGCCAGGGACATGCGGATGTGAAGCGTTCTTCACTTGCATTTCTGCATGTGGGTTGACAAGTGCTTTCCAAGCAATTTTAGCATCACTTGGAAAGTGCTTGACAACTTGGTCACACTATATAAATCCATGCAACCAGCATAGATTTATATAGTGTGACCGAGAGAATGGTAAAAAATAAAAAATAAATCTATACTTACCTTCTAATGGCCCCCGGTGTCCTTATTCGATGCGTCCTGGCTTGCCGGCAGCTCGCAGTACACTGAAAGGACCTGTCGACGTCAGCGGTCGCGTGACCCGTCACATGACTAAATGACGTCACCGCAGGTCCTTGAGTCCACCGCGAGCTGCCGGCAAGCCAGGACGTATCGGCTAAAGACACCGGGGGCCATCAGAAGGTGAGTATAATGTAGATTTTTTATTTTATTCTTTTTTTTTTAACAGGTACCATGGTACCCGGGTCCGGAGGGGAGTCTCCTCTTCTCCAAACCCGGGTACCATCCGCAAATTGATACGCATGGAGTCCACATATACAGTTTCAGTCATACGGAATCCATGTATTCCAATGCAAGTCAATGGCTTCAAAAACACCACGCTTCTGCAAAATAATTGGTAGTGCTGCGGATTTTCTGCAATGATAATCCACAGCGGAAATTTCCGCAGCATGTACACAGCACATGAGGATTATCATTGGGGAACATGGCAGGCCTTCTATCATGCGTTTTTTTAAGCGTTTCTGCAGTGGACTTGCCGCTGCGGAAACGCTTAAAAAAAACACATAGTGGGCACACAGCCTAAGAGTGTTTTTTATTTGTTTCCTCTCAGTGTTTTACTATCAGATACCCATCATCGGCTCCCCCCTCGGTGGCCTCCCATCGGCTCCCCCCTCGGTGGCCTCCCATCGGCTCCATCTCAGTGGCTTTGTGATGCCTCAATTCTCGAAGGAGCTCTTTTAGTTTTGAGTTTACCCTGGGTGTTGGGGGACTCTGTGTCGGGCCCTGTGATGGAGAGGTGGGATGCAGCCGTGGCCCGGGCCCGACCCGTGCTCAGGGCCGTCACATGAAAAGGAAGATGTTGTGGGCTCGTCCGGGTTTGAGTGGCTTATTTAACGACTACGCCACCTGTGGTGCCTGGTGAAGGGTCACCAGCGCCGCTACAGTCCGCTGAGGCCCAGTGTCATGGCGGCCAAAGTTCTCACTGCTCCCCACAGGCGGAGCAAGGCCTCAGGGCAGGCAAACAGGATGGAGGGGGGGTTAGTAGCACGGGGAGTATGGGCACCACGTCGCATGGTATGGCGCATAATGAACAGTCCGGAGGCCATAGGGGTGAACTTCCAAGGCTTTACTCACTTAGAGATGACAGCGGGAAGGTGACTCCCTGCTCCCCACGGAGTCCTGCGGCCACCAGGGACGGGGGTCCGACTACCTCCGAGAAAGTCCAGTGTTTGGTAGCGACCCTACACCAGAGTGTTCCTGCACTACAGACTTCACCCTTTCCCGTCTGTGCGTGTGTAGATAGGCCAGGTCTCCCTCTGAGCTCCTCTCAGGACTAGGGCACAGGTGGTAATTCCTCTCCATCCAATGCCCGATGGGATCCTCAGGGCCTAACCGGGCTTTCCCGTCCAGGACATAGAGTACAAGGTCGGGTGTCGGGGGCCTGTACCCCTCTTGCAGCCGGAATCCCTCTGAATAAATCAGGTAGGCGAGGACAGGTGGGTGTTCCGCTCCGTCTGCATCCTCCCCGGGACCCATTTGCTGGGGAGCCACACTCTAAAGCTCCCGGGCCTTCTTGATCCTGGTCCTTGGCCGGGTTGAGACATTCCTTGTCTACAACCTACCTCTCGTCCCAAGGCCAGGACACGAGGGCTGTGTCCCTTACCGATGCAGGCCCACACAGGATCTGCGCTCCCGGAGGGAAGTCACATTAACACACAGTAGTTTGACAGCACAGAGTACAGCCGAAGAACCGACTAACAAGGACCGCAAGAGACCAAGATCAAAGATGGCTTTTTATTAAATATGAAATCTAAAGTGTAACTAACTTGTAAGTCCTCCACCCTCACCCACTAACTGGTTCCTACTACTTTATGTTCCCCAGTCTTCCTGTAACCAGGGGAGCAGCACCTAGTGCATACTAGCTCCCTCTGGTGGAGAAGTGTGGTGATGGATGCAAGGCTGGGTCACGACTATCACACTGGCCTTACCTCAGAGGAAGAACACCACACTTCATTAGAGAAGTGCAGCATTCCTGTGGCGGTCGAACCCTCAGGGGCGCCACAGCTTCCCATAGTCTCCCCCTCGGTGGCCTCCCATCGGCTCCATCTCGGTGGCCTCCCAACGGCTCCATCTCGGTGGCCTCCCAACGGCTCCATCTCGGTGGCCTCCCAGCGGCTCCATCTCGGTGGCCTCCCAACGGCTCCATCTCGGTGGCTTCCCAACGGCTCCATCTCGGTGGCTTCCCAACGGCTCCATCTCAGTGGCTTCCCATCGGCTCCATCTCGGTGGCTTCCCATCGGCTCCATCTTGGTGGCTTCCCATCGGCTCCCCCTCGGTGGCCTCCCAACGGCTCCCCCTCGGTGGCCTCCCAACGGCTCCATCTCGGTGGCTTCCCATCGGCTCCATCTCATTCAGTTTTTGCCCCATACCAGGACCAGAAAAAGCGACACTAAGTAAATTTTTTAAGCATCCATTGTACTGCAGATTTGCATCCATGTATTTATATCCCTCGAGTAGAAACACTCTTCAAATAGCAAGATTGTCATCTAACTATTGTATAAAGTAGATAGAATATATCGGAGAACCTTTAATTCATACTGTCCATACACAGGGAAACTGCACATTACAGTATAATACAGTTACATTTATTTCAATGTCCAACTGGGAGTTTTCAGAATAAGAAAAATCCTGTGAACTGAAAATGACAGGAAGACGGTATGAATTAAAATAGGTTTTCACACGGCCACAACCCGAGGTGTGTTCATTTTGCAATCATCAATTACCTTGACTTTCAGGTGAATGGGCTGGAGCTGCTGCCTCCCGGTCTATATCGGTGACCCATGATTAACAATAACATCATGTCGTGGCTGACTGACAGCCATGTGTAAAACGTGACTCATCATGTTGTGCACCTGTCATACACAGCTACTGTAAGTTACATGAAGCGAGTAGCACAAGGCTGAGCATCATGGAAAACTAGAGTAGAGAGCAACCAAGGTACAATGGGAAAGTCCGGCTGTCCAAAGGGTTACTCTTGGGTTTAAGGTTTAGATTCTTAATGGAGACATATGCAATGTCTACAGGTCCGTAAGGTCGGACTACGTGTCGTGTGTTACTTCTTTAAAACATCAAGATGCTCCACTACAAGCAACGCTTCTAAAACTATGTTCACACTGTGGTTGTGCTCCGAAATCCTGCTCAAAAATCACTTCAAAAAAAATATTTGCAAAACTCTTCCTAATCATTTCTATGCGGAATCCATTTTGCTGTTAATATGCAATGTGTTTTTTATTCCCCCCCCGCCCCCCCTTTAGAAATTTTGAAATAGACCTTGTGGAAAAAAAAACGAGTGCATGATTCTGGTGGAATCTGCTGCAAACTAGGCACAATCAGAACGGCTGCAAAAATGTTCAAGAAAAAAAAAAAAAAACTATCTAAACCGATTCAGTAGAAGCTTCAGGAAAGCAAAAATTCCCCGCAAAAAGGAGAGCTTTTTGAAGCAGTTTCCGACTAAAAAAAGTTCACATTTGTCTGCCTCAAAAACTCCATGTGAACGTAGATTTAGAGTATTGTTTAGACAGAGGATGTCAAAAACTACAAGTTTTCTACTACGAACTGCTTCAGGAAACACTCCTAGAGGCTATGTGCACACAATGTCTTTAATGGGACGGTGGAGCTGCTGGAGTTTTCTTTGAGAAAGCCACTGTCGTTTTGGGGCAGAATTAGCCTAAAAAACATTGTGTGCACATAACCTTAATGGGGTTTTCAGGAGTTTTCCATTTCCTGAAGAGTTTTGAAGAGTTTGGGTTTTTTTTTTCTTGAAGGGTTCTTTGCTCCATTTTGATTGGACAGTCCCTATTTTGGAGTGGATTCCATCAAGAGACGACTCAAAAAAGTGACATGCACCCTCGTTTCTTCCACCAGGCATTTTTCGAATCCTGAAGCAAAACAAAAATGCTTAAAATACTGAAAATATGAACAGCAATATGGTTTTACAATAGAAATGAATAGGAACAGTCTTAAGTGTTTTTCTGAGAAATTTTTAAAGGAGTCTTTTGGACCTTTTTTGGACTAAAAACTCAGTGTGCGCACACAACGTTTATTAGACACTGGCATTCGCTCGAAGTTTTGCCAGTGGAAGACTCTTCAGGACATGCCGGCTTCTTTTGTTCTTAAGCATCTTTTTCTGGTGTCTTTTAGTTTGTCTTTCCTCAATTTTCACCACTGCCAGAGTTTTTTTTTTTTTTACTATTTGATAAAAACGGATATAGAGGATAATAAAGGTCTCCTACGTATAATTGGCTGCTTAAAACAAGTTAGAAAGCTTTTATCTAACAGATAACTTCCTTCAAGACCAAGGGCACACTATTCAGACTCCATAACTCATCTGCAAGGGTAGGGCACTCTTAAGACATCGTTTCTAGGCTGTCTTTAAGTACCAGTACTCACACAAAGATTTCATCAGATAGCTTGACTCGACTGCAAAGGCATGTTTGAAGATTCCAGAAGAAGGTTTATTTTCAAGCTGGATTCTTGTAGTTATGCACAATTACAGTAGCAGTAAGAACTGCAGTAGGTAAAAAAGACTATTCTGAACCAGAGCTGCAAGACATGAGGTTCCCAAGATGGCAGGCATACAGAGAATGAGGAAGAAGGAGGGAGGGGTTACTGACATCAGAGCTAGGGAGGCAGACAGGGAGAAAGGGAGAACAAATTTCTAAAAGGCAAACTTTATTGCATAGCAACGCCACAAGATAATACTGTATGATTCCCAAGCCATGGAATAGTACCCACAATAGTTTGGAATCTCTCATGCTAGAGAATCAGCTTAAACTAATGATACTCGGCTCAAACTCTGATGAGAGTTTCATCAGTGTCAGTTTACTGTGATCCAATTCTCTCGCATGAGAGACTCACAGCACAGGTACGGAGAAGATGGAGAACTTCATTTCTCCATTTTCTCCATTGTCTATGTCCACGTAATTCGGACTCTGAGTGCAGTGCGCTGTTTTACACGGACCCATAGCAGACATGATTGGATACGGGTGCTCCATTTTTCAGAGCCACTTGCAGCATGCTGCTATTTTTTTTTTCTCGTGTCGAATCGACATGAGAAACAAAAGCAGATCTGCAGTGTCTTGTAGTATAATATTGGTCTGAGTGCTATCCGATAAAATATTGGATAGAACTCGTCCGATTGGACTTTCACCCATCATATACTGATCGTGTATCCTACTGAAAACAAGAACTAGTGACCCATTCCATAAAACAATCTCTAAACCAAAATTCTGGTTCTCAAAGAAAACTATTCATTTATAAAAGACAGCTACATATAAATTTATAAAATTATCTAGTTTGCCATTAGGTTATATCAATTTTTTCCACTTCTTGGAAAAAAATAGCAAAAAAAATAAAATCAGTAACTAACAGCCGTAAAAAGGGTTTCCTATTTGGTAGCTGGTGTAGAGGTCACACAGTTCCTGACAACCCATGATGGTCACAGAGTGCAAGCAAAGTATACAACGGGCTCTGCAATCTCTCCACCATCATTAGGAGAAAACGTGTTAGCGATTCATTTACAGGATTGAGTCTGTTACTAGAATATTGTGTTAAAGCAAATTCTAAATTACAATCTGTGCAAAGAAATTAGATTACGTTCACATTAGAACCTTTCATGTTGCCAGATGGGACACAAAACTGTAACTACAAAAGGAGACCTTGTCCATCGCGGATCGGTGTATGGTGTAGCGGTAGATTGTGAAGTGTGTAGACTTCTGCTTTGAATGTAATTTCCATGACTGATTTTTAATACCATATTAAAATTAAAAAGAATCTGTAATTTGCCCTAATTATTATTATTTTTTTACCTGGTGTAAATACCGCTGTTCTCCTGAATCTGGAATTGTTTTTCTTTTCTTCCTGCTCCTCTCCGTTCCCGAGATATGGCCACTTCTCCTTGGTATATAAATCGGATCTTGTTAGCCAAGTGGGCATGGACTTAAGGAAGACCGCTGAGGCTGGTGTTGATGTGCAGCACAGGGATAGGATAACTCCCCACGGGAAGAGTGTAGCCTCAGGGCAGTGTAGGTGGATGCTGGGGGTGATGGTGCAGGCGCAGCAAAGATCACACTGAGTCCAATGGTGCAGTCCAGGGTTTTTACTCACCGTTGTTATCCAAGTCACTTCTGTCAGCAATGACTGCCCAAGCCGTGCTGCGTCCACCAGGCGAGGAGCTCGGTCAACCCCCAGGCAATTCAGGAGTATGGCACAGGACCCCCTTCTGTCCTTTCTCTGGCCTCTCATGCCCCACCAGTGACCAAACTTCTGTCCAGCTACTGCGGACTGTGTCGGGTAAGCTTTGGCCTCCGCTTACCGCTATCCTATATGGCGCCTTCCTAGCAGGTTTGGCGGGGGGTCGCACCAATAAATGATCACGACCTCCGGTTCTTGGCTGAGGGATGATTTACCTCCACCAACTTGGGAATCCGGTACCCTTTCACACCCTGACCCTTCACCCGATATAAAGCGGGTTTGCAACGGTTGCTGTCCGTTCTGCTCTCTTAGGGTCCCTTCTGCCTTCTTGTTTCTGGAGCCATTCTACTCCTCTGTCTCTCCTCTTTCCTTCCTTCTCCTTTTCTCCTCTCTGGTCCCGGCCTTTTCTCTAGGCCTGCCTCGTGGAGCTGAGCTCAGGCTGAGCCTCGGCTCCCTGTCAGCTCTCTCTCCCTTCTGAACCCACTGACTGAACTCAACTCTAAAGATGGCTCCCACCTTTAATCTGCTTCTCTGTGTCTGAGCTCAGGTGACCTGCACCCAATGAGCTCCTTCCTGTGCTCCAGAAACCGTCCCCTTCTGCTCCTACACCACTGGGTTCTTTCCCCCCTCCCCACTCCAGCCAGGGACATGGTCATTTGTGCCTGCATAAATGGGAGCACCGTCGAGCTGTCCCCCGGAAATGGGGTGAGTGTGTGTATGCAGCTAACTGAGCCCTGGTCCACACTCCATCCTTACCTGGGAGTGGAATATCACACCTCTGGTTGAGGTGCAATACCCCTGTAGCAACCGAACCCTCGGGGCGCTACATATGGAAAGAAGAAGGGGCCAAATTTTAGGATTGGAGAGGAGAAGGAACAAAAGAAAAACTACGCCGGATTCAGGAGCACAACGACATTTACACCAGGTAAAACAATTACCTAACAATGGCAAGTGAATGGACTTCTTTAAAGGTGATATCAGGTTTGTTAGACATGTGAAGTATCCTAAAATTAAGACCAATTCAGACAGGCTGTCACGGGTGTTTCAGAGGTGACAGACAGTCGCCCTGTAGTTGGTTTCAGGAGATCTCTATGTTTGGCATTACAGACACCTTCTTAGAGGCAATCTCTAGGACCCAGCGGCTACTTTCCTCTGGCTAATTAACACCCTGGCCAGGGTGTATAAATACCTACTGTCTGCCAGAGGGAGGTGCCGGCGATACTCACATTACCTTTTGTGAAGGCTCGGAGCAAGTGCATTACTTCATCCTCTCTGGAGCTATGAGGACGGGTGTTCATCTCTCTGAAGTCGACTAAAAGCTAAGCTATCTTCCCTTGTTTGTTCCCCCTTGTTGTCTTTACTGGTCAGTGGGGATCGACTAGCGCTCATCCCCCTCCCTTCCCTAACTAGGGCCAAACGCCAGGGAAAGACAAGGCGAGGTCCCTGTGCGGCGATTGATGAAGAGCCAATATAGGGACATTAGTGGAGACAGGGTGATACTAGATCAGCCTAGGAGGTCTCCACTCCCCCCTTTCCCTAGAGTCTGGGCTCCCTTTCCCTCTTCCCTTTGTGTTGCACTAAGTCTTTCCCACACCTTGCGTGACACAGGTCTAACATCTGGAAACCCTCATGGGTCAACTGAGCCATTCACATCATCTAATACAAACTGTTCTAAAAAAGTTTCATTGTTGTCCATAGTACCAATGTGATTAGTGGTAACTTAAGCCAGGGTTAAAAGGGAAAGAAGTGCCATAACTATCAGTTTTATGCATGAAGTGATTGTGAATTAGCTATATATAGCACTAAAACTACTGTCTATTAGCTGGTAGGTTCTGGCCACATGGTCCCCAGGTGCATGTATTTGTGCTCAGTATCAATCCTTCTCCATTGTTTGCATGGCACTGACATTCTGAATCCTCAGATCAGAACATCATTTTAACAAACTAGATGTTAGTTAATCTATGGGCAGTAGGTTATAGAGCTGGATGAGTTGAGCAGATCGATATATGGGTTAGTGGGTAAAGATTTAGTATATCTTGTATTTTATTCATTACAAATCTTGCTATTTCTATGCTTAATAGTCCAGTGGGCGGCCCTAATCAAGGATTAATAGCTGATCACACATTACAAAACACCCACTGGACTCCTAAGCATAGAAATACCAGGGATTTCAATTCATAAATTACAACTAGAGATGATCGGATCGATTCCCGGGAAGCCGATCCAGCATCCAGGTCAGTGGTACCTGCTATCTAGACGAGAGGCTCGCGAATCTCTTCCCTTCCGGCGTCCTCGTCACGACTTTTGATCTGTCAGGGCTGGCGTAATGTCATCTATATGACGTTACATACAGATGACGTCACACCAGCCCTAACGAATCAAAAGCCATGATGGGGTTGCCGGACGGTAAGAGAGTCACGGGTCTCCAGTCTAGAAAGCAGGTACCACTGATCTGGATGCTGGACTGGAGTACAACGAATCGATCCGCTCGTCTCTAATTACAACTTATACTTAATATTTGTCCATAAACATATATACATCAATCTGTTCAGCTCCTCCTGCTATACAACATGCTGATAAGATCCCTTTATAGGTGTATCCTACGGGGGAAAAAAAAACAAAACGATAAGCATGTCAAAGCTGATGGGATACACCTATAAAGGGATCCTAAAAAAAAAAAAACGATAATCATCTACTGGAAAATCCCCCACCCACCAAATTATTATTAAATTTTGATCACTACACCTGTACCGCCTACACAAAACACTCACGACCCACCCTGCCCTCCGAATCCGGCAATATGTAACTGAGGCAGTATTAACTTATAAGGATCAGTGTAAAGCTGATAAAGCTATGACACCAAACAACACGGGCTGGAGATTCTCACGATTCACAGGAAGCCGGCCAAAAAAAAAGTCCAAGTGTATTCACATGTACAAGCTTCATACCACACTGCCAAGAGGCACTGAAAACCCTAACGATAGAAGGGCATGTGGTTTTTAAAGTTGATATGTGGTGCTGCAGAAGTTTGCATCGCCATGTATTTATATTAACAGCGTTTTTTGGGGTGTGGTAGGGCTTTTTATGCTCCATATTGCCATATGTGAACATACATAAAAATATATTTGCCTTATTTCTTGCCCTTTTTCTCCATACATCCGGTGTAGTTGAGAAGCATTACAATATTATTAGGCAGACTGGAAAAAAAATCTAAGCGAGTAACCTCCCCCGTCAGTGGTTATGTCAGCAGTCACACAGATTTCCTAGATACAGAAATAGAGAAATGACTGAATATAATTGTAAACAACTTGATGGAAGAGTATTAGATATTTACTGATGCATCTTAAAGGGAATCTGTCACCAAGTTTTTGCTACCCCATCTGAGAGCAGCATGATGTAAAGAGAGAGACCCTGATTCCAGCGATGTGTCACTTACTGAGCTGCTTGTTGTAATTTTGCTAAAATCCCTGTTTAACCTGCTGCAGATCTAGCAGTTCTCTGAATGTGGAGCTGTGTATAATCGAGCCCACACCTGCCTATGCACAGTGTACACAGAAAGAAGCCAATCAGTGGTGTGGGCGGGGTTATACAGAGCTCAGCATTAAAGAACTGCTAGATCTGCAGCAGATAAAACAGGGATTTTAGCAAAACTGCAGCAAGCAGCCCAGTAAGTGACACATCGCTGTATTCAGGGTTTCTGCCTGTACATCAGATGGAGTAGCAAAGTCCTGGTGACAGATTCCCTTTAAAAAGAATCACACAATTGCATGAAACAATAACCAGTTGTTGTCAATTTTCCAGGACTTCAACATTAGCACAAGCCACGTGCCACCTTCTAATTTTACCCCGCACTTCAAAATGCAATATTCCACTAATCAAATACATATGTGCACTCATTGCTTCTTTGTATAACAGATTAGAAGACTTATGGAACACCAGTCTAGTGTCGGAGCATCTGTACGAACACTCGTTCCCGATTATCCATTGGTGTAAACATGTCGGAGATCACCCAATCCGTGAGCACCACACTCGTTCATCGGGTGAACAAATCAGTTTTTAACTGCAAAAAAATGAATTGTTTTCAGCAGCGCTTGATCCCATGTAAACAGGAGATGAGCTGCTAATAACATGTACTGTATCCGGCGAGTCCGTGCACCATTATCGAGCGAAGATCGGCTTGCACAAGTAGGTGGGCGCTCGTTTACTGTCCCTTTTACATAGACCAACAATGATGTGGACAGAACGATGGCTAATATGATCTGTCCCCAGCTCGCTAATGGGGCAGTGACTGGCCGAAATTCTCACATCCCAATGCACCATTAACCGGACTTCACAAAAGTGCATAAGAAAGTCCTCCCACGCACAATTCATGCGCCACACGGCCCCCAACCATCCTGTTACGATCGATAATTACTACGTTGCTCTACTATAATCCGACAAATGCAGAGTTATATTACACACAGGTCATGTGTGCATTCATGTCCGAAGCATTATACCATTAGGACGTCATTTAGAGCCTGAAAAGCTCTTTCATATCCGCAGCATAATGTATAGATGGAAGGGCGAGATATGGAGAATTTAGTGATCATGCGACTACACAAAGCTGAATCCGATGAAGAACAGCTAGTATAGGGAAACTTCAACAATCAGTAGGACTTGTTTCCGGGATTATAGCAGGACGTTTTGCATGGCACATTAGCTTTATTTTACACAATTTGTGTTGTTTCTTCTCCAGCTTCTTAATGGATCTAACAAAATGACTCTCCGCAAATACAAACACCAATGCTCCATACAAGGTTCAACCAGCTCACCATGATCCTGATCTTCATGCCGGGCTCACAAGTCTGACAAGCCCAAGTGCAGACTGTGGGTTTCCTAACCCAAAGTGAACAGCCTTATAGACATACAGTTAGGTTCAGATATATATTTGGACAGTTATACAAGTTTTGGCATTTTAGCTATTTACCTGAACATACAAAAGGTAGTGTTATATAGTCAATATCGGCTTAAAGTGCCAACTCTCAGATTTAATTTAAGGGTATTCACTTCCTAATTGGAGTAAGGGTTCAGGAATTGCAGCTATTTATTATGTAGATGCCTCTTTTTAAAGGGACTAAAAGTAACTGGACAATTATCTCAAAGCTCTGGAATGGGCTGATGGACTGTTCCCTTGTTAATCCATCACCAAGTAAGCAGGTAAAAGGTCTGGAGCTGATGATAGGTGAAGCATTTGCATTTGGAAGCTGTTGCTGTGAACCCACAGCATGCGGACAAAGGAGCTCTCAATGGAAGAAAAACAGACCATCATTGGGCTGAAAAAAAAAGAAATCCATCAGAGAGATAGCAGAAATGTTAGAAGTGGTCAAATCAACAGGTTGGTAAATTCGGCAAAAAGAAAAAAAAAAGAAAAGAAAAAGAAGTGGACTGGTGAGCTTGAGAACTGAAAACCGCCTGGACGTCCACAGAAGACAAGAGAGGTGCATGATCGCAGAATCCTTTCCCTGGTGAAGAAAAACCCCTTCACATCATCATTCAAGTTTTAAAAATGGGATTCCGACTTTGCTTTTGTCTGTTTACCGGAATGGGGTCATTGACTTGAATAGGGTCAGAATGCAGTATGAATGTTACTTATACAGACCGAAATTGGATGTGTGGCAAAAGGCCCTCGTGACAATTAAACAGCCGCCTCTCCCGATCCCCCCCATTTACAGGAAGCCTCAACTCGGCCAAGCGCTAATGAGTGGCCTATGAGAGCCAATGCCAACACTCTGTGCTGAAATTCATTAGACCAGATCCTTCTATCTCTGATCTGATGAAGGAGATCCGGGAGGTTTCATACACATTAGACCGCAAGCCAATCCTGCCAATATCCACATGTTTGGCCGACTTTTAGCTCATGTTCAGCAAAGAGTAAATTTTAAAGGGGTTGTCCGGGACTATAACATTGATGGCCTATCCTTAGGATAGGTCATCAATATCTGGTCGGTGGGGGTGCGACACCCGGCATCTCCATCGGGCGAAACTGATCAGTTGCGCACAGCTCCATCGACTGTATAATGGCCGCAGCCGGTACTGCACGTCCACCCCTATTCAAATCAATAGGGGGTGGATATGCAGTACCCAGCTGCGGTCACTATTGCGCTGACAGAGCTGTGCAGCTCTACAAGTGAGCAGTTCCAGCCGATCGATGGTCGTTCCGGGTGTCGCACCCCACCAATCAGACATTGATGACCTATCCTAAGGATAGGCAAATCAATGTTAAAGTCCCAGACAACCACTTTAACAAAACTGCCATAAAAAGCAACTCCCCTATTTACAGTCTATTCTTAGATTTTCATGGAAGATGCTCTTTTAGGGTACATTTCCATCTAGCAAAAATACAACTGATTTTCCGCTGGGTATTAGCGATCGAAAAATCCACTACATCTAACAGCGCCAGTATATTGTATGAGATTTTAAGAAATCTGCACATGCTGCAATAATTATCCACAGTATAAATTGACGCACAACATATCAACTTATGCTGCAGATTAAGTGACGCGCCCCCTGGGCCATGGGGTACTCGGTAGCCGGGCCGGTCGGTGCTGGGGGATGTCACAGTGGCAGTGGCCCGCTCCGTGACCCAGGGCGGTCAATAAAAGGGGATTTATCTATAACATAAGGCGGCATGCGTGTCTCTGTCTGAAGCCTCGATAGACTGCGCATGCATGACGCGCAGTCTGGCTCCAGACAGAAGCAGGCATCCAGCCGTTACAGGTAAGAGGAGGTGTATGGCGCCGGAGATCGCGGGATGCGTAGACACTGAACGCATACCGCGATCTCCGGTGCCATACTTACACACTTACCTGACCGGGAGGAGCGTTGCCGCGGCGCCTCTCTTCGCTGGAGACAGGGGGCAGAGTGAAGGCGTCGGACCGGAGCGTGTGCATTGCGCTATCCGGCGCCATTTTACTGAAGACACATTTACAGTGTGTCTTCAGCAAAATGGCGCCGGACAGCGCGGTGCTCCAGCGCCGCACTCCTCCTCCGGCCTCCGGCAGAAGAGGACGCAGCTGCGCTGGAGTACAGAGAAGAAAGGGGAGTATAACTGTTTTTTTTTTTGTATGTGTGTACAGCGTGAAAGGGAAGAGGGGGCCACACATACCAGGATTGTGGGGTGAGGGGACCATGCATATATCAGGATTGGGGGGTGAGGGGTACCACACATACCAGGATTGGGAGGTGAGGGGTACCACACATACCAGGATTGGGGGATGAGGGGTACCACACATACCAGGATTGGGGATGAGGGGTACCACACATACCAGGATTGGGGATGAGGGGTACCACACATACCAGGATTGGGGATGAGGGGTACCACACATACCAGGATTGGGGGGGTGAGGGGTACCACGCATACCAGGATTGGGGGGGTGAGGGGTACCACGCATACCAGGATTGGTGGGGGGTGAGGGGTACCACGCATACCAGGATTGGGGATGAGAGGTGCCACGCATACCGGGATTGGGGATGAGGGGTGCCACGCATACAAGGATTGGGGATGAGGAGTGCCACGCATGCCGGGATTGGGGATGAGGGGTGCCACGCATGCCGGGATTGGGGATGAGAGGTGCCACGCATGCCGGGATTGGGGATGAGGGGTGCCACGCATGCCGGGATTGGGGATGAGGGGTGCCACGCATGCCGGGATTGGGGATGAGGGGTGCCACGCATGCCGGGATTGGGGATGAGGGGTGCCACGCATGCCGGGATTGGGGATGAGGGGTGCCACGCATGCCGGGATTGGGGATGAGGGGTGCCACGCATGCCGGGATTGGGGATGAGGGGTGCCACGCATGCCGGGATTGGGGATGAGGGGTGCCACGCATGCCGGGATTGGGGATGAGGGGTGCCACGCATGCCGGGATTGGGGATGAGGGGTGCCACGCATGCCGGGATTGGGGATGAGGGGTGCCACGCATGCCGGGATTGGGGATGAGGGGTGCCACGCATGCCGGGATTGGGGATGAGGGGTGCCACACATGTCGGGATTGGGGATGAGGGGTGCCACGCATGCCGGGATAGGGGATGAGGGATGGAGTGCCATGCATACCGGGATGAGGGATGGGGTACCATGCATACCAGGATGAGGGATACCATACACACCAGGATAGTGATGAGGGGTGCCGTAAATGCCAGGATAGGGATGAGGGGTGCCACGCATACCAGGATAGGGATGAGGGGTGCCACGTATACCAGGATTGGGGGTGAGGGGTGCCACGCATACCAGGATTGGGGGTGAGGGGTGCCACGCATACAAGGATTGGGGGTGAGGGGTGCCACGCATACAAGGATTGGGGGTGAGGGATGGAGTACCATGCATACCGGGATGAGGGATACCATACACACCAGGATAGTGATGAGGGGTACCATACATACCAGGATAGGGATGAGGGGTGCCACGCATACCAGGATAGGGATGAGGGGTGCCACGCATACCAGGATAGGGATGAGGGGTGCCACGTATACCAGGATTAGGGTGAGGGGTGCCACGCATACCAGGATTGGGGTGAGGGGTGCCACGCATACCAGGATTGGGGGTGAGGGGTGCCACGCATACCAGGATTGGGGGTGAGGGGTGCCACGCATACCAGGATTGGGGGTGAGGGGTGTCACGCATACCAGGATTGGGGGTGAGGGGTACCACGCATACCAGGATTGGATGGTGGGGACAGGATGGAGGCAGCAGAAATACAAGGAAGGGGGCAGCACATACTAGCATGGGAGACCATATACCAATAAAAATGCTCGCCACCCAGGCGTAGAACGGGTTCAATAGCTAGTAGTTTTTTATAGTTTAATGTTCGTGACACCACCTGTGGTATGCAGCTATATGGAGCCGCCGCTGAGGTGCAGATCCTCTGGAGCTGGTGATGATGCAGCAGAGTTGGTTCAGCTCTCCACAGGTAGAGCTAAGCTCCAGGGCATTGCTGTGGTGATTATAGATGAGGTAGTGGTGGTGGTGCAGGGGATGATAGCGCAGCAATAATTCACAGAGACAGTGGGGTGCAGTCTTCAGAGTTTACTCACGATTATCACGTTGCTCCTGGTTACAACTGCAGATCACAACCACCCATGTCGTCCTGCGTTCACCATGGGAGGGGTTCAGCAATCCCTCAGGTAATTCAAGAGCACTTAACGGGACCCCGTTCTGTGTGCCTTTCTCAGTCGTCTTCCTGCACTGGCTCTCACCGTCCTGCCCTGCGCCTCGCAAACAGTGTCCCAAGCCGGTAACCTCAGATCTTGGCGGGCCACCTGGAGTTCCCTGGATCTTGTGCGGCTACCTTTTTGGCGATTAATTACGGTTGTGGCAACTACACCCTGGAAATGTAGAAGCCTTCGGTTTCTAGCTGAATATTGCAATTCCCACTAGTTAGGGGCCGGTCCCCTCTGCGGCTGGATCCCTCCACATCCTGATAGATTCGGGCGAACGGGTGGCCTCCAGCACCTCCGGTACCCCTAGGATCACTTCTTTCCTTCTTGGAGCCTTCCTTCCTGCTCCTCTCCTCTCTTCAGTCAGTCTCACCTCCTGGGCCTCTCTCACTCAGGCCCGCCCCTGCGGAGCTCCTGCTCCCACTACTTCTCCTCTCACTGTCTTCCTCTGACTGGACCCCTTCTAGATGGTTCCACCCCTTTTTATACTACTCCTGAAGTGCTCCCCTGACCTTCTTCCTCCACCCACACCCACTACATGGTTCCGCTCTCCTGCCAGGGACTGTGCTCTCCATTAGGAGCAATCTCGCCCTGCCCTCTGAAGTGGAGTGTAATGTATGTAAGTGGTTGGGTCCCGGGCAGTACTCCATCCTTACCTGAGAGTGAGATACCACACCTCTGGGTGAGATGCAGTACCTCTGTGGTGACTGAACCCACAGGGGCGCCACAGAAGGTCTGTATTTGCCCTTTATAATGCAGCACCCCCGGACTGATTTTCGCAAAGATATCCTGAAAGGTAAATATCACTGCAGATCTTGATTTGGCATCTCTGCTGCAGAGATGCCACGTGGGAACGTACCCCAAGCTTAGCTTTATGGTAGCAATCAATAAGGAGTTAACCTGCTGAGTGACGGTAACCCAAATTCTCGCAATGCACAGGTTCAAGCCACATATCATTTTGACAAAACTCCTCCAATAACGCATATAATGATCTGCAGAGAATCCTGCCAGAAAAACACCATCTGCAAGTATAGTTCACACAACCATATTTTTCTAATTACTTCTTTCTTCCATGCCAAAGCACCCCCATTGTTTTGATGTTAAATAAACCAGTGTAAAGAGGAATATTTCTCATCTTGTGTCCTGTGTGTGCTGCGCTTCCCCTTCTGTAATGAGAGATTTGCAGCGTCTATCACAATTATTGTCAGGCGGCCAGCTGAAAAGCGCTACAATCCCATTGACTCAACGACCTCCCTAGAAAGAGGTTTCGTTGCACATGCACGCTGCAGGAAATGATTAGCTATTGAAGATTTATGCCCGTAGAGTCATCATCAGTCAAGGCGAGCCAGCTTTTACCATTTGACATCACAAAGGGTTGAGGTGCAAAGTTGCCATACTAGAGCAAACTGGTTAGATTGACACTAATGCTCATATAAAGTGTAGGGCATCCCCACTGTACCCCTTAGAAGATGCTGGAGTATATAAGGATTGGACATGTTGGATTTTAACATGCCCAATCTTTCCTGGTACCAGAATATATGTTCCTGTGAGAAGTTCCTGGTATCAGCTATTTTTCATCTTCCTATTAAAACAGATACTCATGCTCATCTCAGCCAAAATGGACATGCATGTTTCAGCTGACAGCGATCTTATTTGTTTGATCAGCCTTTTAACCTCAAGGCTTTATCTCTATTTGTAATTTATTGCTTTATCTTATCAGGCTGGGGAGATTCTTCTTTAATAGAATTACAGGCACGAAGTCCGGGAACATATATGCCACTAAGATAACAACAGTCTATATATCTCCCATTCATTATAGCAGGGAATGACTATTCCAGGATGGGCACCTATTGAGGGTTCGGGCATGTTGTTCTTAAAACCAGAGAATTACAAAAAATTCCAAAAGATATGCTATAATAACGAGGGAAAGCCCCTGTAAACCAAACTGAATCCCCCACACACTTTAGATAGCTGTTGGCCAATTGATGGGTCAGCTGATGGTTCGTGTGGTAGCCATCTTTCCAGCTCCACCATACACACGAGTGTTTGCTCTGCCAAGTGGTGCTGACATCACCGATGGCAGCTTATCTCAGGGAGAACAAAAGGATCGGACATGACAAATCGTTATCTCCCCCAATATCATCTGTCGGAGGACCCTATAACCATTAGTCTGTCAGCCAATCCAGTAGATATCAGCAGGTTCGTTCAACGTTAGTCGTGTGTCCTGCGGACATTAAACTAAGTCATGTGTGAAACATGGAAAAATCACACTTCTATCGGTTTCTTAAAATTTTTGCACCACATTTGGGTTATTATACATTTGACCCTTTATGCATCAACATTGATGGTGAAGAATATGCACAGAAATGCCTTTTGTAATGTTAGGCTAAGTGCCCACGATGCAGAAATGCTGCATAATTTTTCCGCTTCTCCCTGGCAGGAAAAATGCATGCGGATTTTACATGCTGTTTTCCTGCCAGGTAGAAGTGTTTGTCAAGCGTTTTTGCATGCATTCCTGCATGCGGGTTATCAAGCACTTTTCCAAGTGATTTTAGCATCACTTGGAATGCGTTTCAATGCAAGTCAATGGCGGCGATTACGCTGCATGTCCGCAAAATTAATGGACATGCTGTGTATTGTTCCACAATGATAATCCGCAGCAGAAATTTCTGCAGCATGTGCACAGCACATGCGGATTATAATTGAGGACCATGGTGCACGTATTACCAACCGTTTTTTAAGCGTTTTCGCTGCGGAAATTCCACGGAAAAAACGCTTGAAAAACGCATAGTGGGCACACAGCCTAAAATTTAACAATTCTCTAGACACATCTGCCAGAGTCCAAGGAAATCGTTGGTAAATCTTCCATGCACACGTGGAGTTATCCAAAAACCTCCTGGAAGGAAGCGTTCCTGAAAATGTTCTTTCATGGAAGAGGCATGGAAAAGAGTTATGGGGGATTGGAACAGACATGGAGAGGTTGTAGAGGGCCATGGCCTGAAAAATTGAGCGTTACTACATCAGGAAAACTTTTTTTATACTGTCTTTTCCAAGACAAGTTTTCCACAATATTAGCAAGTATATTTTATTTTGGTCATAAGATTTATTATTTCCGGCTGCCACTTTTACCAGTCTTGGAACCAAGAAATGAGATTGATTGAAACCTACAGTCCTGCTCATCGTTATTGACACCCATGAAGTTTAAGTACATAATGTGAAATATCTCCTGAAAAAAATGAATCAAGTGAAACAGTATTTTTTGTATAGAGACTCGTGTTAAATTCAAAAGAGCAAATGATAAACAATCATTTAAAACCAAAAACAATGGGAGGGAAAAATAGAAAAACCTAAAGCTTGCTGTGTCACTGGTATTGGCACCCTTTACATTAATTTAGCATGGAAACACATTTTGACTCGCCTGTGGTAAATCACAAAAGAGATTCACCTGTGATTGTCGGTTCTCATGTGACATGAATCAGCCAATGAATGATGACTTCAGTGTTTTAAAAAGCCACATGGTAGGCCCAGTTCCTTTGTCACAATGGTGAAGACAAAGGAGATGTCTGAGGACATCAAACTGCTATTAGCAAACATAAGACTTCCAAAGGATATAAGGCCATCTCCAAAGACCTTGGTATCCCAGTTTCAACAGTGTGCAATGTTATTAAGAAGTTTGCCAAGCATGGAACTGTCAAGAACCTCCCGGGACGTTGGGAAAATAGGAAAATTGACAAGAGATGTCTTCGAAGGTTGGTGCGAATGGTGGAAAAAACACCACGTCAAACATCCAAAGATCTGAAGACCAATCTGGAACAGTCTGGGTCATGGTTTCAACAGGTACCATACACCGCACACTAAACCAAGCAGAGCTTTATAGGAGAAGGCCAAAGAAGAAACCATTGCTGAAGAAATTACATAAAAAGAACGACTGATCTTTGCCAAAGAGTACCTTGACAAACCGCAATCCTTTTGTGAAAATGTTCTGTGGACAGATGAAACAAAAATAGAGCTTTTTTGCAAAGCAACAGTTTGTTTACAGACGGTACAATCAAGCTTATAAGGAAAAGAACACCCTACCAACAGTTAAGAATTGCAGAGGTTCCATAATGTTGTGGGTTGCTTTTCTGCATCGGGTACTGGAGGCCTTGACCATATGACAGGAATCATGAAATCAGAGAATTATCAAGAGATTTTAGAGTGAAATGTCCTACCCAGTGTAAGAAAACTTGGTTTGAGTCGAAGATCATGGGTCCTTCAGCAAGAAAATGACCCACAGAACACATCCAAAAGTACACAAGAATGGTTGAAAAAGAAAAAATGGACTGTTTTAAAATGGCCAGCAATGAGTCCTGACCTCAATCCCATTGAAAATCTTTGGGGTGAGCTGAAATCTGCCATTGGGAAAAAGAATCCTGCGAACATTCAAGAGCTTGAACAAACTGCAAAGGAAGAGTGGGAGAGAATTCCATCTGAGAAGTGCAAGAAGCTTATAGATGGCTACAAGAAACGTCTGGAGGCTGTCAGCAATGCCAAAGGGTCTGCAACCAAGTATTAATTAGAGGTGAATTTATTGTTGCACATGCGGTTTATTCTGTTATTTCTTTGAAATTGCAACATGGAAGTTGAAAAACAATGTTTTATTGTTGTATTATGTACTTTGGGCCACTAATTAAAAATTCCTGGGAATATAAATTTGCTACATTTCCGTTTATTTCTGAAGATATTGTACAGTCTATGAAAAATATGAAGGGGTGCCAATAATGGTGAGCAGCACTGTATGTTGGGTGATTAATATACAGATGGCGCATTTCTTAGATTTCATGTAATCAACTGTATAGGTTTTTTTTAAGAAGGTTCATATAAAATGTCATTGGTCCATATAGTACTTTTCCTTCCATATGGACCCATTGGGACTGCTATTGTACATGATGTTTGTACCTCCATGCAGCCCTAAGTGTCGGAATATTGTCTCATGATTAAAATAGCCACAGTCTGCATCTTTTCAAAACTTCCCCAAGACACCATGACAGCTGACTATATTCTCCACTCCATAAGGGTGGCCAAAATTTCTCTGCCCACAACAGGCGCAGAGGCAACCTCATGCTCCGTGTCGCAGCTTGGTATGGCACACCATCCTAGCAAGAGTGCCCGTCCCCCAAAAACAAGTCGTAGGCTGTATACGATTTGGATCTCCAAACGGCTGCTTGTTACGCCTACGACTGATCCCAAAGTGACGTGAATCGAACCCCTAAATAACCTAGGCCAAGTCTCCACCCAGTCACACACCAAGTAAGCAACCCAAACAACCCAGTTCAGCTAGCACTGCCCTCACCAGCCATCGTCCTCACCAGTTAATTCCTACAGACTCACGATACGGTCAGTTTCAACCAACCAAATCATAGTACACAACAGATACATGGCAAACCGGATGATAAATGATACCATTAACTAATGAAACAGCAATAACAATTATACAAAAAAAGATGGAGGGTTAACAAATAGGACAACATAAAGGGACAAGTCCATTGTAAGATTGTAAACACCTTAGTTTACTTTCAACTCATACTGGAATTAAAAGATTGTAAATCTTGAGTTGAGTGTTTTTAAGCCGTTCTGGAATTTACAGATGCTATCAGATTTATAACGTGAATTTATATATTGCAAGAAAGTGCATAAACGTGCACAAAGCTTAAGAAATATGCAGCGTCAGCCAGACAGGACAAGCAGTGTTCTTCACCCAAACTAAAATTATCTCCAAGCAAACGTTAGAATAATAATGTGTAGTCAGTTAAAGGAGACCTATTAAAACACCATAGAGATATACTAATAAGTGTAAAGGAATAGCCTTACAGGGTTGTTCCACTAGTTTGATATTGATGAGATCTCCTTGGGATATATCATCAATATCAGACCAGTGGCAGACAGACTACCCGGTACTCCCATGACCAGCTGTTCTCAGGCAGAAGCCACGGAACAGTTGACGGGGTGGTTCAGCCCCTCAATTGCTTAGATCTGCCGGTTGCCGATGCGGAGAACAACTGATCTGTGGGGGTGCCAAGTGTCAGATCCAGTGTTGGACTGGGGTGTCAAAGTTCCACAAGTTTCATTGCCTCTGGGGGCTCACTGTTCATTTACATGCAAATATTTTTTTGCCTATGCTTATATTTAGTAGTTTGTTAGATGAATGATTTCATGCTACCTTTGTCTGTCAATAGTGAATCAAGTGTATTATGTCAAACTTCTAGAGGGGTCAACTAATATAGAGGGGCCTACCTGAGAATTCTCCGGTTCCCCGATGGGCCAATCCGAGCCTGGTCAGATCCCCACCAATTTGATATGCATAACCTATCCCAATGGTACAGTACAGACCAAAAGTTTGGACACACCTTCTAATTTAAAGATTTTTCTGTATTTTCATGACTTTGAAAATTGTACATTCACACTGAAGGCATCAAAACTATGAATTAACACATGAGGAATTATATACTTAACAAAAACGTGTGAAACAACTGAAAATATGTCTTATATTCTAGGTTCTTCAAAGTAGCCACCTTTTGCTTTGATGACTGCTTTGCACACTCTTGGCATTCTCTTGTTGAGCTTCAAGAGGTAGTCACCGGAAATGGTCTTCCAACAATCTTGAAGGAGTTCCCAGAGATGCTTAGCACCTGTTGCCCCTTTTGCCTTCACTCTGCAGTCCAGCTCACCCCAAACCATCTCGATTCGGTTCAGGTCTGGTGACTGTGGAGGCCAGGTCATCTGGCGTAGCACCCCATCACTCTCCTTCTTGGTCAAATAGCCCTTACACAGCCTGGAGGTGTGCTTGGGGTCATTGTCCTGTTGAAAAATAAATGATGGTCCAACTAAACGCAAACCGGATGGAATAGCATGCCGCTGCAAGATGCTGTGGTAGCCTTGCTGGTTCAGTATGACTTCAATTTTGAATAAATATCCAACAGTGTCACCAGCAAAGCACCCCCACACCATCACATCTCCTCCTCCATGCTTCACGGTGGGAACAAGGCATGTAGAGTCCATCCGTTCACCTTTTCTGCGTCGCACAAAGACACGGTGGTTGGAACCAAAGATCTCAAATTTGGACTAATCAGACCAAAGCACAGATTTCCACTGGTCTAATGTCCATTCCTTGTGCTCTTTATCCCAAACAAGTCTCTTCTGCTTGTTGCCTGTCCTTAGCAGTGGTTTCCTAGTAGCTATTTTACCATGAAGGCCTGCTGCACAAAGTCTCCTCTTAACAGTTGTTGTACAGATGTGTCTGCTGCTAGAACTCTGTGTGGCATTGACCTGGTCTCTAATCTGAGCTGCTGTTAACCTGCGATTTCTGAAGCTGGTGACTCGGATAAACTTATCCTCAGAAGCAGAGGTGACTCTTGGTCTTCCTTTCCTGGGGCGGTCCTCATGTGAGCCAGTTTCTTTGTAGCGCTTGATGGTTTTTGCAACTGCACTTTGGGACACATTCAAAGTCTGCCCAATTTTTCACACTGACTGACCTTCATTTCTTAAAGTAATGATGGCCACTCGTTTTTCTTTACTTAGCTGCTTTTTTCTTGCCATAATATAAATTCTAACAGTCTATTCAGTAGGACTATCAGCTGTTTATCCACCTGACTTCTGCACAACACAACTGATGGTCCCAACCCCATTTACAAGGCAAGAAATCCCACTTATTAAACCTGACAGGGCTCACCTGTGAAGTGAAACCCATTTCCGGTGACTACCTCTTGAAGCTCATCAAGAGAATGCCAAGAGTGTGCAAAGCAGTCAAAGCAAAAGGTGGCTACTTTGAAGAACCTAGAATATAAGACATATTTTCAGCTGTTTCACACTTTTTTGTTAAGTATATAATTCCACATGTGTTAATTCATAGTTTTGATGCCTTCAGTGTGAATGTACAATTTTCAAAGTCATGAAAAATCTTTAAATCTTTAAGGTGTGTCCAAACTTTTGGTCTGTATTGTAGCTCATCAATATCAAAGTACTTGGAACAACCCTTTCATATGGGAAGAGGCGGAAAATAAAAAAAATTTACTGGTGCGATTTTGGTAGGTTCATATAATCCGGTTCACGAGGAATCATGAAAAATGTCATGCAAGTCCAAAGAAACAGGACTATACTTTTAGCCCTCATTTGTACGCTAGTAAAGCTTTATCAGGCTTCCTTCACAGATTTTCTGAATTTTTTTCATACACATCCTTTAGAAAAACCGATGAAAAATAAAAATAGATAATAAAACCTCCACACCCTAGAAGGGCATGCTGCATTTGTAAACTGCTACTTATGATGCACATTGTAGCGTCGGCGTCCCTGCCCTCTGCTAGGCAGGGACGCTGTTTCCCTCACCTCTCTGCTCCGAGCCCGGCGTCCTCCTCCCGCTCTGCTGGCAGCGCGCGCTCCTTCCCGGCCACTGTGCTTAGGGCGCGCGCGCTCCCTCCCTCTTAAAGGGGCCGCGCGCGCCGTCCTAAGGAGTCCCCGGCCAATGGCCGGAGGACTTCACCATATATAAGGCACCTCCTCCAAAATGGAGGTGCCCGAGCAATGTTGTTGCACTGTTCACTGCTCTGCTTCAGCCCTCAGGTCCCGTTGCCAGTTACCTGCCTGATTCCTGCCAGAGTCCTGCCAGTTTGCTGTCTGTTTCCTGCCTGATATTCCTGCCATCTGCTTGCTAGCCTGAGGTCCGACGGTCTGCCTTCCTACTCCTGTCAGTCTGTCTATGGACCAGCTTGGCCGCTCACCTGGGAGCGCACATCTGCTACCTGCCTGCTAGCCTTCCTGGAGGCTCTGCCGTCACGTGCTGTGACCACCTGCTATTCCAGAGACTCCTGCCCGCTCACCTGGGAGCGCACATCTGCTACCTGCCTGCTAGCCTTCCTGGAGGCTCCGCCGTCACGTGCTGTGACCACCTGCTATTCCAGAGACTCCTGCCCGCTCACCTGGGAGCGCTCCTCCGCTACCTGCCTGCTTGCCTACCTGGAGGCTCCGCCGTCACGTGCTGTGACCACCTGCTATTCCAGAGACTCTTGCCCGCTCACCTGGGAGTGCTCATCTGCTACCTGTCTGTTGGACTTCCTGGAGGCTCCGCCGTCACATGTTGTGACCACCCGATTATCCAGAGACTCTCGCCTGCTCACCTGGGAGCTCACGTCTATCATCTGCCGCCACAGGTCGTACCAATCCTTTACCCAGAGACTGCCCCGGTCACTTGCCGTGACCTCCTGCCCGTTCATCCAGAGACTGCCCCGGTCACTTGCCGTGACCTCCTGCCCGTTCATCCAGAGACTGCCCCGGTCACTTGCCGTGACCTCCTGCCTGTTCATCCAGAGACTGCCCCGGTCACTTGCCGTGACCTCCTGTCCGTTCATTCAGAGACTGTCCCAGTCACCTGCTGTGACTGCCTGCCCGTCTACCCTGGTCGCCACCCGCTCCCTTACAAGGACCGCCCCCTTGTATAGTAGCTCAGAGGTTCCGCCTCCCAGACCCGTTACAGTTTGCTCGGGCCATGGAACCCGGTGGCACCCAAGCTCCCTCGCTCTCGGACCTCTGTCATGAACTGTCCCGTCAGAGGTCCCAACAGGAGTCCATCCTGGGTCACCTGCGGAATGTCAATTCTCGCCTGGACACTCTGACTGCTCCGCCAGCAACCACCGCCAGTGCCATGACTCGCAACCCGGCAGCTCCGCTGCCCACCAATACCATGGTATCCTACCCCGAACCCCGGCTTTCTGCACCTCCTAGCTTCGGAGGCGACTCCGCCCAGGCTCGGGGCTTCATAAATCAGTGCACCCTGCACTTTGAACTCCTGTCTCACCAGTTTAACTCCGACCGGGCCAAAATTGCCTTCATCATGTCCCATCTCACCGGGGAGGCCCTGGCCTGGCTAAATCCTCTATGGGAGAGAGGAGACCCCCTGGTGTCCGACTTGCCTGCCTTTCTCATGGCTTTCCGGAAAGTCTTCGACGAACCCGGACGGAAGACCTCATCCGCATCATCTCTGCTACGCCTCCGTCAGGGAAGTCTCACCGTGGGCCAATATGCCATACGGTTCCGTACCCTTGCCTCGGAGCTGGCCTGGGATAACGACGCTCTGGTATCCGTCTTCTGGGAGGGTCTGTCCGGCCGTATTAAAGATGAACTTGCCGGTCGGGACATTCCTACCACTCTCGATGACC
Source organism: Phyllobates terribilis (assembly GCF_046119375.1). NCBI lineage: Eukaryota > Metazoa > Chordata > Amphibia > Anura > Dendrobatidae > Phyllobates > Phyllobates terribilis. The sequence continues at coordinate 68,561,338 of NW_027362767.1, forward strand.
TAATAACTCTTGCCACCCGGATTGACCTACGGTTCCAGGAGCGTGCCAAAGAGGTCACCCGTGAGAGGAGGTTTCCACGTCTAGCTCCTACTTTTCAGAAATCCGTCTCTCCCCAGGTACACTCTCCTGAGCCTATGCAGGTCGACCAGACCAAGATGGTCAAAACCCGTCAGGACTTACGCCGTGCCGAAGGGAGCTGCTTCTACTGTGGCAGTAAGGAGCACCGGATCCGTACCTGCCCGGAGAGGTCGGGAAACGCCTGTGTCTAGGTTCGCTCAGAGAGGTCAACCTAGACAAGAATAAATCCTCTCCATCTCTGCTACTGTCAGTCTCTATTATCTGCGGGGAGAATCGTTATTTCGAACTAGCCCAACTTGACTCTGGAGCGGCCGGGAATCTTATCTCACAGTCCCTGGTAGAAAAATACCGCATTCCCACCAAACCTCTGGCTGTACCATTATCTGTCGCTGCTGTGGATGGGGGCCTCTTACCACGTCCCATCCAACTCATCACCGAATCCGTAACTCTGCAGGTGGGAATGCTGCATTCTGAGAGCATCTCTTTTCATGTTCTGCCTGGACTCTCTCACGCCCTCTTACTAGGTCTACCTTGGCTCCAGAGACATGCACCCGTGCTTGACTGGCAGACCGGAGAAGTCCTTCGCTGGGGACAGGACTGTCATAAGACTTGTTTGGTTCCTGTTCATCCCGTCCGTCCTTCTCCTACCCCAACTAATCTACCTGGACTTCCGATTCCCTATTGGTCATTTGCTGATGTCTTTAATAAAAAGGAGGCAGAGACATTACCCCCTCATAGACCATACGACTGTCCTATCGACCTGTTACCTGGTACTACTCCTCCCCGTGGGCGTATTTACCCATTGTCCGCTGCTGAGACCCAGTCGATGTCCGAATATATTGAGGAGAATTTGGCCCGGGGATTCATCCGGAAATCTACCTCCCCGGCGAGAGCAGGCTTCTTCTTCGTAAAAAAGAAGGACGGCTCTCTCCGTCCCTGTATAGACTATAGAGGCCTTAACCAGATCACGGTGAAGAATAAGTACCCCCTTCCGCTCATTCCAGAATTATTTGATCGCCTGAGGGGGGCTAGAGTCTTCACCAAACTGGACCTCCGTGGGGCGTACAACCTGGTCCGTATCCGTCAAGGGGATGAATGGAAGACTGCATTCAACACCCGGGACGGCCACTATGAATATCTGGTAATGCCCTTTGGTCTCTGTAACGCTCCTGCCGTCTTTCAAGAGTTGGTCAATGACATCTTCCGGGACCTTCTCTACTCCTGCGTTGTGGTGTACCTGGACGACATCTTGGTCTTCTCTCCGGATCTCCAGACTCACCGGAGGGACGTTCGTCAGGTCCTGCTCAGGCTCAGGCAGAACCACCTCTTCGCTAAATATGAGAAGTGCCTCTTTGAGCAGACCTCGCTTCCGTTTTTGGGCTACATTATTTCTCAGACCGGCCTACGAATGGATCCAGAGAAACTGTCTGCCATCGAGAAATGGCCCCGACCGGAGGGGTTGAAGGCCATTCAGCGGTTCCTGGGCTTCGCCAACTACTACCGCCTCTTCATACCGCACTTCTCTTCCCGGACTGCCCCAATTTCCGCGCTCACCCGTAAGGGTACTAATCCCAAAGAGTGGCCGCCCGAAGCAGAGGAGGCCTTTCTTTCCTTAAAACAGGCCTTCTCTTCCGCCCCGGTGCTGCATCGTCCGGACGGCAACAAGCAGTTCTTTCTGGAGGTTGACGCCTCCTCCTCTGGAGCCGGAGCTGTACTTACTCAAAAATCTTCTTCTGGGAGGATGGTAACTTGCGGCTTCTTCTCCAAACTCTTCTCCTCTTCTGAGCGCAATTATTCCATAGGAGACCGAGAGTTATTGGCCATCAAGCTGGCATTGGAGGAGTGGCGTTACCTACTCGAGGGGGCTCTTCATCCGGTAATAATTTACACTGACCACAAGAACTTGGCTTATCTCCAGCATGCCCAGAGACTTAATCCGCGCCAAGCCCGGTGGTCCTTGTTTTTTGCTCGCTTTGATTTTGTTCTACATTTTCGCCCGGCTGACAAGAACATCAAAGCAGACGCCTTGTCCCGATCCTTTCTGGTATCTGATCTCGAGGAAGAACCTAAACATATCATCGATCCCGCCAGAGTAATGCAGGTGGCTCCCGTGAGTCTAAATCGTCTCCCTCCCGGTAAGACGTTCGTATCGGTACCTGATCGGGAGAAGATCCTACACTGGGGTCATTCGTCTAAACTAGCTGGCCACGCCGGTCAGAAAAAGACCCTCCAGCTTATTTCCCGGCACTACTGGTGGCCTAACCTGCGCAAGGATGTAATAGACTTTGTTTCTGCCTGTGTGTCCTGTGCCCGCAACAAAGTTCCGAGACACCTGCCAGCCGGTCGCCTTCTTCCTCTGCCAGTACCTGCTGCCCCCTGGCAGCATATAGCGATGGACTTCATAACTGATCTTCCCGTCTCTGCCGGTTGTACGGTCATTTGGGTGGTCGCTGACCGCTTTTCCAAGATGGCTCACTTCATTCCCCTGCCAGGCCTCCCGTCTGCACCCGAGCTGGCTAAAGACTTTATCCGCCACATCTTCCGTCTTCATGGCCTGCCCCGTCACATCGTGTCGGATCGTGGGGTACAGTTCACTTCTCGTTTCTGGAGAGCCACTTGTAAATTGCTAGACGTCACCCTGGACTTCTCCTCCGCTTACCACCCACAGTCTAATGGTCAAGTGGAGCGGATCAATCAGAACCTGACCAGTTACCTTCGGCACTTCGTTAATGCCCACCATTCTGACTGGGTGGATCTCCTGCCATGGGCCGAATTCTCGTACAACAATCACGAGAGCGAATCTTCCTCCAAATCCCCGTTTTTTGTAGTCTTCGGTCAGCATCCTCGGATCCCGTTTCCCGTCTCCACCTCGGTGGACAATCCGGCTGCGGAATCTCTTGTTAACAAATTTTCCTCCACATGGGAGAGTACCCGGTCTGCACTCCTTCTGTCATCCGAGCGTATGAAAAGACATGCTGACAAAAAACGTCTGGATCCTCCTCAATTCCGTCCAGGTCTGGCTCTCGTCCAAGTATGTCCGGCTCAAGATTCCTTCCTATAAGTTAGGGCCTCGGTTCATCGGTCCTCTGGAGGTCATCAGTCAGATCAACCCGGTGGCCTATAAATTGAAACTCCCGGCCAACTTGCGGATCCCTAACTCCTTCCATGTATCTCTCCTCAAACCTGTGGTACTTAACTCTTTTTCCAAGTCTACAGGCACGCCTCCTGCTCCGGTTTCCGCTGAAAACGAATTTGAGGTAGAGAACATTCTGGCCACCAAAAGGGTAAGAGGGAAGACCTTTTTTCTAGTAGATTGGAAGGGGTTTGGTCCTGAAGAGAGAACGTGGGAGCCCCGGGAGAACATCCATGCCCCTCTCATCCTTGCTAAATTTCTGTCTGGCCTAAAAAAGGGGGGGCCTAAAGGGGGGGGGTACTGTAGCGTCGGCGTCCCTGCCCTCTGCTAGGCAGGGACGCTGTTCCCCTCACCTCTCTGCTCCGAGCCCGGCGTCCTCCTCCCGCTCTGCTGGCAGCGCGCGCTCCTTCCCGGCCACTGTGCTTAGGGCGCGCGCGCGCCCTCCCTCTTAAAGGGGCCGCGCGCGCCGTCCTAAGGAGTCCCCGGCCAATGGCCGGAGGACTTCACCATATATAAGGCACCTCCTCCAAAATGGAGGTGCCCGAGCAATGTTGCTGCACTGTTCACTGCTCTGCTTCAGCCCTCAGGTCCCGTTGCCAGTTACCTGCCTGATTCCTGCCAGAGTCCTGCCAGTTTGCTGTCTGTTTCCTGCCTGATATTCCTGCCATCTGCTTGCTAGCCTGAGGTCCGACGGTCTGCCTTCCTACTCCTGTCAGTCTGTCTATGGACCAGCTTGGCCGCTCACCTGGGAGCGCACATCTGCTACCTGCCTGCTAGCCTTCCTGGAGGCTCTGCCGTCACGTGCTGTGACCACCTGCTATTCCAGAGACTCCTGCCCGCTCACCTGGGAGCGCACATCTGCTACCTGCCTGCTAGCCTTCCTGGAGGCTCCGCCGTCACGTGCTGTGACCACCTGCTATTCCAGAGACTCCTGCCCGCTCACCTGGGATCGCTCCTCCGCTACCTGCCTGCTTGCCTACCTGGAGGCTCCGCCGTCACGTGCTGTGACCACCTGCTATTCCAGAGACTCCTGCCCGCTCACCTGGGATCGCTCCTCCGCTACCTGCCTGCTTGCCTACCTGGAGGCTCCGCCGTCACGTGCTGTGACCACCTGCTATTCCAGAGACTCTTGCCCACTCACCTGGGAGCGCTCATCTGCTACCTGTCTGTTGGACTTCCTGGAGGCTCCGCCGTCACATGCTGTGACCACCCGATTATCCAGAGACTCTCGCCTGCTCACCTGGGAGCTCACGTCTATCATCTGCCGCCACAGGTCGTACCAATCCTTTACCCAGAGACTGCCCCGGTCACTTGCCGTGACCTCCTGCCCGTTCATCCAGAGACTGCCCCGGTCACTTGCCGTGACCTCCTGCCCGTTCATCCAGAGACTGCCCCGGTCACTTGCCGTGACCTCCTGTCCGTTCATTCAGAGACTGTCCCAGTCACCTGCTGTGACTGCCTGCCCGTCTACCCTGGTCGCCACCCGCTCCCTTACAAGGACCGCCCCCTTGTATAGTAGCTCAGAGGTTCCGCCTCCCAGACCCGTTACACACATGATGAGGAGTGCCACATTTTTCTATTGACTCATAGTCGACATCTGCAGATTTTTTTTGCCACAAAACAATAAGTCATTTGTGCAAAGAATTAAATAAAACACAGAAAGTAAAACCACTGATATGGAGCAATAATAAGAAATACTTGTTCTTATCATTTGGAAAACAAACCACAAGCAAATAAAGCCGCTTCCTTTTCTGCTTAGGAACAACCATTAAAACACTTGTCAAAGTCCTATTTTGAAGCAAGTTAGCATAAACTCTGCCCAATTTGCTGGACTGTCCTGTGAAAATTCAAGATTTTGGAAACTGTACATAAGGCTTGGTTCAGACAGATGTATGAAAACTCGTCCAATTTTAATCCAGAAATCTCGGATGATTTTTTCTGTATTGTCATCTGTATGTCCATATATTCCGTCCAGTTTTTCTACATAATCTAAAGTAGTTACCTATCTTAACAACTGCAGTGTATGCTTAAAAATCGGATGTTATATGGATGGTCCATGCTAGATCCAATTTTTTTTTTGACCCATAGAATTTAATGGTCGAGTCTCATCCAATATGCATTAAATTATAGCACATGCTACCATTTTTCTCCACATGGACACTTGTGCGAATGAAAAAACAGTCATCGGAACTACCCTATCGCATCGCATTTGCCCCCTGAAGAAGCCAACGCAGAACGCGCGTTGGGGCTTGGTCAGTGCACACAGGTTATCTCACTCCTTATGGGTAAGTACTTTCAGATTTAACAATCATTTCATCGTTATGTGTTTTTCAGCAGTCTCTGACATATATATCCTGCAATTGCAGCTTCAAATTCTGTGATGGAGGATAGTCTTAGGGTTAATACTCTGCTGTCAATTGTGATTTAGAAATTACTCATTTGACATATTAATAAGTATAGATACTTTCCCCATTATTATGGAGTGTTATTAATCTGAGTGCACTGTCGCACCCGGTGTTTAAACCAATCATTTGATTCTAGTTACTAGATCTTGTACTTTTTCATGTTATTATATCGTCTAACTTTTTTAAAATGTAATAATAAAATGTATATCTATTATCTATCTTTCTACATGAACCAAGCAGTACATACCGTAGATTATTTAGTTCTCTATTTGGGGCATTTAGGCTCCTTTTCTTCTTCTCTACTTTTGTCTACATTGGTCAGTGTAGAGTCCAATTTTTACAAAGGACGGAACACGTCGGTATAATACGCTCATCGGATAGAGCCCCAAGTTACAGCAAAACATTGCCTGTTTACCCTCTCCAAACACAGTCAGACTGTCTCAAGGAGGATTACAAGGAAATGGACAGCATGTGACTTAAATATAAGTGTCTGAGCAATACTTATGACCATGTGATATTTCAGTTTTTCTTTTTTAATAAATTTGCAAAAATTTCTATATTTCTGTTTTTTTTTTCCCGGCAAGATGGGGTGCAGAGTGTACTTTAATGAGAAAAAAAATGAACTTTTTAGAACTTACCAAATGGCTGCAATGAAACAAAGAGTGAAAAATTTAAAGGGGTCTGAATACTTTCCGTACCCACTGTATATATATATATATATATACACAATTACATTTATTTAGAACCTTTCAATATTTTATAAAATTTAGGCATTAACCCCTTTATTGGCTGAACACAATATTTTATATCTTTGATAAAAAAAAAGTGTGCAAGAAAAAAAATGATCTATAGAAAGATTGCAGCTCACCCTCAAATCGGCAGTCCAAGATTGCGTAGCAAGGAAACGTACTGTTCAGACATAGCGGATAGCGAACATGGAAAAATTCCAGCTCTACAGTGTGCAAAAAAAATGTATTTCAATGAAATCCAGATTTCAAATGTCATGTACAAAATCCATAAAAACAATGTAGATCTACGCGTTTCAGATGAGAACCAACATTGAACCTGAAACACGTAGATCTACATTGCTTTTAAGGATTTTGTACATGACATTTGATGTCTGAATTTTACCCTTGGATTTCTATTAAATACATTCTTCTGCACACCGTAGAGCCGGAAATTCTCCTTGTTTGCTATCCACTAGTATAAAATACCCGATGTACAGTTTATTGATCGCCGATTCTTGAAGGGTTAGGAAAGAATACATTTAATGAAAATGTGAAGCTTTTCAAAGTAATAATGTCATAAAACAAAGAAGTTAAAATATCCCCCTTCTTGATCAGTAAATCTCTGACCACCTTCTTTCTCTACTGATATTTTAGCAGAACATCAATTACCAAATCGACCATGTGACCTAAAAGACAGATTTACAGCAGCCACATGTGGGAGTTTCCATTGATTTTTGTTATGAAGTTGACCATATGCGTGCCAATATCTGAGAACATATGACCTCCAGCTCTACCCGGCCGGCAATAATCCAATCAATTGTAATTAGATAAGTGGCAGGTGGTAGCGATGGCACTCTTGGGACATTTATTACCAGTGCTGGACCCCGAAATGACCCATACGGCTCAATATTTTAGTTTGATGTTCCACATTGGATTATTAATTGTACCGTCCTCAGCCAGCGCATCGTCAGGTCAACGAAAACAACTTAGAATTGTAGACATTATTTCAGAAATTAATGGATTTTTATTATCCACGGTTGATTCAACCATTAGTGACTTCTTACTGGTCTCCATTCTCTTCCACAACCCTGGCCATTTAAAAGGGCTTATCTGGTTTCACCAAACCCCTATCCTTCACACATCCTCCCCAGGTCCAGTACCAAGTTTCTGCTGCTGTTCCCGATGTCTGTTATTGTCTGCCGTAAACTTGGGCAGAGCCGCTGAGCACATTGATTGTCTGCAGCGCGGCAGACAATAATCAGACACAGAGAGCAGTGGCAGAGACTCCGCTATGGACCTGGGTAGGGTGACAAACAGTTTGTTTGTTTGAACCCAGGGACAGAGGTTTTCTGAGACTGGAAAACTCTTTTAAGTAGATGGTTCACTGCTTTCCAAGAGGTCAACATAGTCTCTCCTTATGGACAATCTAATGATTTAGTTGACTGATGAAAAAGAATGGAGGAGGGGGAATAGTATGTTCAGATTGCTTTTTTTTGGCATTATCAGGAAAATCTCCCATATGGAGGCTGGGACAGATGCCTGCCATCACCCACCGACAGTAGCGTAACTTGAAGCTCAGGGGCCCCAATGGAAAATTTCCAACACTGCACCCAACCACCTCAGGTCTTGGTTTAGTCATATAGGCCAAAAGGAGCTTTTGGTCCTCCTTAGGCTCCAGGACCTGGGCACAGCTGCTACTTCTGCACCCACTAAATTTATTCTCCTGGTGGTTGGGGAGTCACACCTTGGTGGTCACACCACTCTAGATGGATCATCCATGTATCTGATGGTTGCAGATTTTTGCAAGCCCCTGTAATAAATCTGGAGATAGACAAGATATTTTACTGATCAGATATGAGAGTTTTGTAACCTCCTGGGGTGAAGGACCTGGGCCATGGGTTCAAAAGAGTTCACATATATATATATATATATATATATATATATGGTGGTTGATCTCTTGGGTAAGTGGGTGGTCTGGTGGTTTCTTCTCTCCCTTTTAACTCAGCACTTGACATGTCATAAGCACTAATTAGTTCTAGCAATAGAAGATATAAAACAGCCTTGTAAAACAAGGTGACAGAGGCAGAACCAAGGAAAACAAATGTCCAACAGATAAAGTAACCTCAAAGCATCTTGGCTTTCATCCCTATATGAGGTTCATGCTTCACATGGAGTACTTCCAGAATGGCCTTTAATACCCTGATGTAAAACACTCATCTGCGGTTTTCTCTCCTGGATATTAAATCATAATACAATCTAAACATATATCAAGCTGCCTTCAGAATCCAGCTAGCTGTTATTGACCAGACTTGGGTAGATGACAAGAAACTGCATTAGACTTTGCTTGATATATTGAAACGTATGAGTGATGTTGACCACATGGTCAACATCACTCATACGTTTCAATATATCAAGCAACATTTAAGGTATGTCCCTTAAAGAATCACTCAATGGTTTAACTTGAAACTCGTGGGCCCCAATACACTATCTCCAATAGGTGCCCCCAACTATCATGGATCTTTCATTGTTCTGGTCTTCTCATATAAGCCATAAGGGCCTTTTTTTGGCCCACCTAGCCCCTAGGCTACAGGGGCCGGGTGTTACTGCAATCCCTATAGTTTGACACCCTAGGGACATTATGTGTTATGCACACGCCCAGACTGACTGGCGTGTGCGGGTGTTGTGGTTCCACTGGACCATGGACCGGAGAGTGCCTGGAGGGGCGTGACTAAGTATCTGGCCGATCCGACCAAGGTGGCACGACGGCATACGACGCCAGTGCACCAGGGAGAAACCGGGCAGAGGGACCAGGTGCTACTCCAGGTCAAACTCCGGACACGGGGGTTGACCCACACTGGAACAGGCAGGTTAGGCTGGCACAGACTGGTGGATGTAAGCAAACACGGCAGGTATGCAGAGGGGTGGATACAGGCGAGTATGCAGGCAGGGAGGTACTGGCCGAAAGGACGGGCTGGAGCACAGAAAGGTTAAGACCCAGTACAGACTGGGTCACAGAACCGCAGATGCGGTAGACAACCACAGCAGAGAGGGAACGCCCAAAGCGGTGGGCAAGAACAGAGCAGGATGGGGCTGCAGGAGCAGCGAGCACAAGCAGGGCAGGACAGGACTGCCGGAGCAGCGGGCAGAAGCAGGGCAGGACAGGACTGCCGGAGCAGCGGGCAGAAGCAGGGCAGGACAGGACTGCCGGAGCAGCGGGCAGAAGCAGGGCAGGACAGGACTGCCGGAGCAGCGGGCAGAAGCAGGGCAGGACAGGACTGCCGGAGCAGCGGGCAGAAGCAGGGCAGGACAGGACTGCCGGAGCAGCGGGCAGAAGCAGGGCAGGACAGGACTGCCGGAGCAGTGAGCAAAAGGGTAAGAGCGGAGCAAGGCTGCCGGATCAGTGAGCAAGGAGTCAGAGCAGGACGGACAGGGCTCTGTTCACACGGAACAGACAGGAAGGGAAAGGCAGAGCCAGATACCCACAGGGTACTTGCAGTGAAGTAGCGAGGGGACCACAAACTCACAAACGGGAGTACAGAGACAACCAGCAGGAGTTAGGTACGAGTTCAGACTCTGCAGAAAAAGGAAAGGAACGGACATAGAGGCAAAACAGGTAAAGGATAGGAGAGAGTTCAGACTGGAACTGAGTGTACGGAAGAGACCGACACTGCAGCGGGATACAGGAGCGGGTCTGGGAATACGGCCCCCAGAGAGGCGGGACGAACAGGCAAGGAGCGTGTTCAGACAGGACAGACAAGATACAGGAACGGATCTAGGTAATCGGCCCCTAGAAGGCGGGAGGAACAGGCTAGGAGCGTGTTCAGACAGGCCTGGAAATACAGCCTCCAGGAAAGGCAGCAGGCAAGAGTACACAGACAGGACTCAGTTCAGACACGGGAACTGATACCGCAAGGCAGGAGACATAGACAGGACTCAGTTCAGACGGGAACAGATACCGCAAGGCACAGACAGGCAGATCTAGGAATACGGCCCCTAGAAGGCGAAAGAACAGGCAAGAAGCGTGTTCACAAGAACAGACCACAGTTCAGACAAAGAACTGGAAAACAGGCAGGAAAACAGGATAGGACCTGGCATGTCAGAGACAAACAGCCGACTGACAGGACACAATGCTCAGGCGCCATCTTGAGGAAGAAGGTGGTATAAATACCCAAAGATGGACAGCAATAGGCTGAAGGTGCAACAGGGGCGTGTCCGCAGCAGGTACAAGAAACAGGAAGTTCAGCGGGCGTCGCCCTATGCAGCCAAAACAGACAAACAGACAGCAAGGAGGGAAGCCAGAGAGACATTCTGGACTGGAGATCAAGTGCGCGCTCTTGCACAGTGGGAGATGGACCACCATGCAAGGACGCCGCCAGGTATGTTACATTATGTAAACTTCAAAAAGCTTGTTGTGTCGTAATGATTATGGTCGCAATTAAATACGACTAAGAACACTGACAATGTTTGAAACGCATCAGGAGAACCTTATAGCCATGTTTGTTCTGGATTTTATTAAGAAGAATCAAACTCAAACATTTTATCTTCATCAGCGTGCTGGAAATACTTCCATTTTCTGCTGTTCACGATGTCATAATAGAGTTTGTGTATCTGACTTTTAGGCCAGCTGGCGTGCATCTAGTTCACAGTCAATACAGGGTAGGTTACGGGTTGGTGGATATACAGTACAGACCAAAAGTTTGGACACACCTTCTCATTTAAAGATTTTTCTGTATTTTCATGACTATGAAAATTGTACATTCACACTGAAGGCATCAAAACTATGAATTAACACATGTGGAATTATATACTTAACAAAAAAGTGTGAAACAACTGAAAATATGTCTTATATTCTAGGTTCTTCAAAGTAGCCACCTTTTGCTTTGATGACTGCTTTGCACAATCTTGGCATTCTCTTGATGAGCTTCAAGAGGTAGTCACCGGAAATGGTCTTCCAACAGTCTTGAAGGAGTTCCCAGAGATGCTTAGCACTTGTTGGCCCTTTTGCCTTCACTCTGCGGTCCAGCTCACCCCAAACCATCTCGATTGGGTTCAGGTCTAGTGACTGTGGAGGCCAGGTCATCTGGCGTAGCACCCCATCACTCTCCTTCTTGGTAAAATAGCCCTTACACAGCCTGGAGGTGTGTTTGGGGTCATTGTCCTGTTGAAAAATAAATGATGGTCCAACTAAACGCAAACCGGATGGAATAGCATGCCGCTTCAAGATGCTGTGGCAGCCATGCTGGTTCAGTATGCCTTCAATTTTGAATAAATCCCCAACAGTGTCACCAGCCAAGCACCCCCACACCATCACACCTCTTCCTCCATGCTTCACAGTGGGAACCAGGAATGTAGAGTCCATCCGTTCACCTTTTCTGCGTCGCACAAAGACACGGTGGTTGGAACCAAAGATCTCAAATTTGGACTGATCAGACCAAAGCACAGATTTCCACTGGTCTAATGTCCATTCCTTGTGTTCTTTAGCCCAAACAAGTCTCTTCTGCTTGTTGCCTGTCCTTAGCAGTGGTTTCCTAGAAGCTATTTTACCATGAAGGCCTGCTGCACAAAGTCTCCTCTTAACAGTTGTTGAAGAGATGTGTACTGCTGCTAGAACTCTGTGTGGCATTGACCTGGTCTCTAATTTGAGCTGCTGTTAACCTGCGATTTCTGAGGCTGGTGACTCGGATAAACTTATCCTCAGAAGCAGAGGTGACTCTTGGTCTTCCTTTCCTGGGGCAGTCCTCATGTGAGCCAGTTTCTTTGTAGCGCTTGATGGTTTTTGCAACTGCACTTGGGGACACTTTCAAAGTTTTCCCAATTTTTTGCAATGACTGACCTTCATTTCTTAAAGTAATGATGGCCACTCATTTTTCTTTACTTAGCTGCTTTTTACTTGCCATAATACAAATTCTAACAGTCTATTCAGTAGGACTATCAGCTGTGTATCCACCTGACTTCTGCACAACACAACTGATGGTCCCAACCCCATTTATAAGGCAAGAAATCCCACTTATTAAACCTGACAGGGCACACCTGTGAAGTGAAAACCATTTCCGGTGACTACCTCTTGAAGCTCATCAAGAGAATGCCAAGAGTGTGCAAAGCAGTCATCAAAGCAAAAGGTGGCTACTTTGAAGAACCTAGAATATAAGACATATTTTCAGTTGTTTCACACTTTTTTGTTAAGTATACAATTCCACATGTGTTAATTCATAGTTTTGATGCCTTCAGTGTGAATGTACAATTTTCATAGTCATGAAAATACAGAAAAATCTTTAAATGAGGTGTGTCCAAACTTTTGGTCTGTACTGTAAATCAGCCACGTACCAATCCCACGGCAGGATATCGTTAAGGTCCCTATACACATCAGATGCGTGGGACCGGCTGACCACCTGATGTGTCTGCAGGCCTCTCGACTCTCCCGCAACTGATAATTTCATGGGAAAGACAGATCGGGCCATTGGAACTTCAACTTCTATTTGCTTTCACGGGAGATAAGTTGCTGCCAGATGTGTCTGGAAGAGGCTTTTTCTTCTTTCTCCATTGAAAGCACAAGAACATTCAGAGAGCCTAACCCTAATGTATATGGGGGAGTCAGGAGATACTGCGGTATGCCAAATGAATATTCGGCCAACAGCTATCATGTGTATGGGAAACCTTAAGGCTTCCCAATACATAGACAAATGTTGGCCAAAACCCCTGATATCAATGGGTTAATCAGGTGTTCTCATGTGTATGGGGGAGCTGTTGATCATGCATGTCCAATTTAGGACTACCAATCACTTTGTCCTCCCGTAGAGTGAGGACAGGAGTGCTTGGTCAAATGAGTCCTACTTTGTATGGTAGAATCAGCTGAGATAGTTGTCAGCCGAATAATCAGCCTACACATTGTTCGGCCCATAGCCACCTAATGTGTATGGCCAGCTTTATACTAGCACTGCTCCCGTACTGCCACAAGAAGGAAATGGTAGTCTGAAAATCTGGGGGATATCGGACTATCCGTCATTGCTGAAGACCAGCAGCGCTAATCTACTGCAGAAGGGTTATTCAGCTGTGACTACAGATCTTGTGCACCCGTCACATCAAAGTCAGTTTGAAAAATACGTTTGTAGACAACCTCACAATTACTGATCCATTCTGTGCAAAACAATTAGGTCCCAAGAGAATAGTGCATGCAAATTTTGGAAGGAGGAAGTGTCCAAGACGGCTGTGACTTACTGAGACTTTCCCTGTGGAGATAGAGATTTAAAAAGTTGCATGCTGAAGAGGTTTTTCTATACTGTTATTTTTTATATTGCATTTGGAATAAAACTATTTTAAATAGGACCCGCCACTTGTTGTAAAATTATATTGTAATATATATATCACGCTGTTCTCCTGAATCCAGTGTAGTTTTTCTTTTGTTCCTGCTCGTCTCTGTTCCCCGAGATATGCCTTGTATATAAACTAGTATTTTTTAACCAAGTGGCCATGACCCTCAACAAGGCAACTACAGAAGAGTTGAGGACCATGCCTGGTTGGCTAAAAGACAAGATTAATATACAGGGAAGAGGAGGCCATATCTCAGGAATGGAGAGGCGCAAGACTGATGAAGTGGATCTAAAAGTTATATGTAAATGACTGTCACTAGAGAAGGATGTAAGGTAAAATCAAAATTTGACAAGCGCCAGACTATTATAATCTCAATGTGTTCCCTCTTATTGACAGCGGGGTTGTGTCTCTACTCAAGAGCATTGGTATGACTCGGAGAGAGGACCATATTAAAGGACCAAAGTGGAGACTGAAAACAAAGCCAGTGGTGAACTCAAGACTCAAATACTCCAGAACGAGCACATTATACATTTCTATAAAAGGGTCAGATTTGTACTTGAGAGTTCTATCCAAACATTGGGGAGGGTTAGAAATCGCAGTACGGGAGCCATCCTTCCTGATCACCTTGCAGCCAACTTCCTCTCTAATCTCAGAGCTTGGGCTTTGTAACAACCAGTTTTCCCTAAAGCTAGAATTGTGCTCTTTATTTAAACAGCAACCACAAAGGGGTTGTCCAGGACTATTTATTTATTTATTATTATTATTATTATTTTTTTTTTTTTTTTACTATGGACTTAAAAACTAAAAAGCAGGTCGTTGTCAACTACCTGCCTGTTATGCCTGACTGGCGCCAGCACAGAACGGTAGCTGACAGCTCCTGCTAGTGATTAAGCTGCTCCACATTAACAGAGCAGTTCTCCTTCTTCCAGGCTGCTTTGTTGATGGTATGTGAGTGCTGGCGTGATGCTGATTGACAGTTGGCTCCCTGCAGTTAGGCAGTGGGGAGCCGGCTGTCAAACAGCAGAACGTGAACATTCATGCCCCATCAACAAAGCAGAGCAGAAGAGAAGTCGATGCTTTGTCGACGTGACGTCAGCGGAAACCAGTGATCTCTTTGTGCCAGCAGAGATCAGCGCCGGGAACAACTGGAAGGTAGATAGCAACTACCTACCAGTTAGTTCTTACACCCGTACTAAAAGAAATAAATAGTGCTGGATAACCCTTTTAATAGTGTATTAACATTTACGGTTACACAGAGGATCAGGTACAAGGCAATATTACACATATGCATTGATATCCAAAATATGACACCCATATATTTATAGAGGCCTATATGGCAACTTTTTCTACCTCTGGTTTCATAAATCAGCATAATGAGGGGTTTTTTTACCTTACAGAACAGACAAGAAAAAAATGTTGCATAACATGCCGGATTACAGAGATCTTCCCCACTATGAGGATTGATTCTAGAGGAGAGTTTGGTGCCGTATAGACACACAATATGGCGGCATATGTAGTTACTAATAATCTAGATTACAGAACTGTGTGTGCTGCCATTTGCTGTTGCAAATTTGCACTATGAAATGCCATAGGTCCGCGCTTAGCTATCCATTGTGGTTTCCGAATCTCAAATCTCCTAATTTTTTAATATTATTAGGAGTAATTTTGTGGGCATCTTTCATGCAGATTTCGGCCTAAAATATATCATAACCCACATAAAAACCACCTACTGTGAACATACCTCATTTCAACTGTGAGCATACCCTAACATGTAATGCCTCATTTCTACTGTGAGCATACCCTAACATGTAATGCCTCATTTCTACTGTGAGCATACCCTAACATGTAATGCCTCATTTCTACTGTGAGCATACCCTAACATGTAATGCCTCATTTCTACTGTGAGGATACCCTAACATGTAATGCCTCATTTCTACTGTGAGCATACCCTAACATGTAATGCCTCATTTCTACTGTGAGGATACCCTAACATGTAATGCCTCATTTCTACTGTGAGGATACCCTAACATGTAATGCCTCATTTCTACTGTGAGCATACCCTAACATGTAATGCCTCATTTCTACTGTGAGGATACCCTAATGTAGCGCCGGCGTCCCTGCCCTCTGCTAGGCAGGGACGCTGTTCCCCTCACCTCTCTGCTCCGTGCCCGGCGTCCTCCTCCCGCTCTGCTGGCAGCGCGCGCTCCTTCCCGGCCACTGTGCTTAGGGCGCGCGCGCACGCTCTCCCTCCCTCTTAAAGGGGCCGCGCGCGCCGTCCTAAGGAGTCCCCGGCCAATGGCCGGAGGACTTCACCATATATAAGGCACCTCCTCCAAAATGGAGGGGCCCGAGCAATGTTGTTGCACTGTTCACTACTCTGCTTCAGCCCTCAGGTCCCGTTGCCAGTTACCTGCCAGTTACCTGCCAGATACCTGCCAGATTCCTGCCAGCTTGCTGTCTTTTCCTGCCTGATTATCTGCTACCTGCCTGCTAGTCTGAGGTCCGACGGTCTGCCTTACTACTCCTGTCAGTCTGTCTAAGGACCAGCCTGTCCGCTCACCTGGGAGCACACATCTGCTACCTGCCTGCTAGCCTACCTGGAGGCTCCCCGGTCACGTGCTGTGACCACCTGCCTGTCCAGTGACTCCTGCCTGCTCACCTGGGAGCGCTCATCTGCTGCCTGTCTGCTAGCCTACCTGGAGGCTCTGCCGTCACGTGCTGTGACCACCCGCCTGTCCAGAGACTTCTGCCCGCTCACCTGGGAGCGCTCATCTGCCGCCTGTCTGTTGGTCTTCCTGGAGGCTCCGCCGTCACATGCTGTGACCACCCGTTCATCCAGAGACTCTCGCCTGCTCACCTGGGAGCTCACGTCTATCATCAGTCGCCACAGGTCGTACCAACCCTTTACCCAGAGACTGCCCCGGTCACTTGCCGTGACCATCTGCCCGTTCATCCAGAGACTGCCCCGGTCACTTGCCGTGACCATCTGCCCGTTCATTCAGAGACTGCCCCGGTCACTTGCCGTGACCATCTGCCCGTTCATCCAGAGACTGCCCCGGTCACTTGCCGTGACCATCTGCCCGTTCATCCAGAGACTGCCCCGGTCACTTGCCGTGACCTCCAGCCCGTTCACTCAGACTGTCCCGGTCACCTGCTGTGACTTCCTGCCCGTCTTCCCTGGTCGCCACCCGCTCCCTTACAAGGACCGCCCCCTTGTATAGTAGCTCAGAGGTTCCGCCTCTCAGACCCGTTACACCTAACATGTAATGCCTCATTTCTACTGTGAGGATACCCTAACATGTAATGCCTCATTTCTACTGTGAGCATACCCTAACATGTAATGCCTCATTTCTACTGTGAGCATACCCTAACATGTAATGCCTCATTTCTACTGTGAGGATACCCTAACATGCAATGCCTCATTTCACGTATGGATGAATTGAACATTCACTTCTGGGTTTTCAGAAAATGCAGCTAACTAGAGCTGAGCAAAAGGATTTGCATAGCCCTGGTGCAGCGGCCATGTCAGTAGATCATAGCTGCCGGACTCCTATCTTCCAGCATCCCGGGAATCTCTTCTGATAAGTAGACCTGGCACAATTTCATTCATTCACCTCGCCACAATGAAGACATTCTAGGCCTACTAATTAGAAGAACTAACCGCAGGTAAAAGGGTGATGACAGAGCTCTGGTCTAGCTGCCAAGGACTATCATCTTAGGCCTGGGTTTCTTTTCGCTAACCACTTTAGTCCTCAGCATAAGAAAATCCTAATCCTGTGATCAGTTTAGGCTGTATGCTACTACTATGTCACAGCATAATGCAAGTGAGCCCGGTCATCACAGTCCCTTGTGGGTTGAAATGCTACTCCATTCGCTTAGCAGTGGCATTGTCATGCATCTGGGTTCGAACCCCTGAGCCTGTGCTTTGTGGTCGGCTTCTCTGTTCACTGAGCTACAAGCAGATGCACCTTTTCTCTGGATGTTTAGTTTCTGTTATCCTTGCTTCAGTCTTTTTAGAGTAACATGTATTTTGATTTGCTCATGTGTCTACCCTATCGCCTTTCTGATGCGACTTTATACACTTTCTCCCTGCTGGTATTTCCTGCTGGTGATAGTCTCAATTGGATGCCCATTCACTGCTGTAGTTTAAGCCAGTCAGTGAAACATCAGCTAGGGTTTATCTCTCCCCTGTTCATGTTCTTTACCCTGCACTTATCTTCTGTTTCTTTTTAGGAAATAGGTGGCATATTCTCTAACAGTATGTACTTAATCCTTTATTTTGTGGTTTGCTTTACTCACTCTGGGATCTTTTTCTATTTCAGCACTTTCCCTTATGTAGGTAATTAGCACTCTGCTCTGCCCTCCGGTTCTTTAAGAGGAACGTGAAGCGCTCAACGGCCTTTCAGGCAGCATAGGTCCGAGCTGCCATTGTCTAGTCTGTGAGAAGGCCAATCTAAGCTCACACAGGAACCACTAGGGACTGTGGGGTCAGGATCTCTAGTCTGTACAGGAACAGGCAGGGTGAGTTGCAGTTTTTTTAGTTTTGTTACTCATTTTCCTGGGTGAGTTGCTACACAATCATAACAGGCATAATCTTTGGCCAAAGTAGTCTTCTGACCCCAGCGTTAACATCATTTCAGTACCTGGCACAGAGAACTCCATTTGAGCTCGGCTATCCCTGTTACGGCACCTCAATCATGCTCACCTTCAATTACTTGAATGGGTTAAATATGGCAATATCAGATATCCATCGCTATACAGGGTACTGCGGTGGCAGGGCTTTGGCACTACAAGGAAGTGGTGCCTCTTCATCTATTTGTCCCTACTCACCATACACTTGTGGGATATGCAATAGACACTTTGCTATTGTCATATTGTCACAGGTGTATCAGAAGTGACAGACAGTCGCCCTGCAGTTGGTTGCAGGAGATCTCTCCGATTGGCATTACAGACACCTTCTTAGAAGCTGTCTCTCTAGGACCCAGTGGCTACCTTCCTCTTGCTAATTAACACCCTGGCCTGGGCATAAAAATACCTGCAGTTTGCTAGAGGGAGGTGCCGGTGATACTCACATGACCCCTTGTGAAGGTTTGGACGGGTGTTCATCTCTTTGAAGTCGACTAAAGCTAAGCTACCTTCCCTTGTTTGTTTCCCCTTGTTGTCTTTAGTTGTCAGTGAAGATCGACTAGCGCTTATCCCCTCCCTTCCCTAGCCAGGGCCATAGGCCAAGGAAAGACAGGGCGAGTTTCTTGTGCAGCGATTGGTGCGGAACCAATATAGGGCCGTTTAGGGGAGACAGGGTGATATAAGGTCAGCCTAGGAGGTCTCCACTACCTCCCTTTCCCTAGAGTCTGGGCCCCCTTTTGAATCCTCCTCTTGCTTGGAGTTGCTTTTTATGCAATTATTCCCTCCTACATGAAAATAAATTAGTATTTTGTGGATCGTGAATACTGATCCACTATCAATATATATTAGTTTGTGGGCAATGAATTAGGAAATGTGTTATTAAGTAATCAATATCATGACCACTGGTATATTCAGTAAAACAATAGCCAGGGATGAACATAAAAAACAATGCAGGGAAAAATAACAACATAACACAAAAATGTAACTCTAGAAAAGAGGTAAAGTAACACTGGGAGGTTGGTCGGTGTCCAGGGACGCAAGAAAACAGGACGTAATAAGTGAAAGCTACTCTGAGGCTGAAAACACCGCACCGACATCTGGATCAACCGGTTGGGTCTTTCCGAGAATGTTTCATCTCAGTGAAAAAAATATATCACATGTGTTACAGAGGAATAAAGAGACATCTGCCGGGTGCTGAATATTGTGCATATCCAAGAGGAAAGGGCACAGGCAGGATGGGCATGGCGATCAGGAATTAAAAAAACATGAAAGCAAGGTAACACAAAGAAAAGAGGAAAAAGAATGGAGAAATAGTGGTGCTTGATGAGGATTAGATTCACACGCAGCAGTTACGCTGTGGCTTTTGACAGCAGCAGGCGTGTGCCGCTGATGACTTTCTAGGGTTAGGGCCGTAAAAATTGGATGAGTGCGATCCGACGTTTTGACCTGAAATTCTATGTGGCCGTTAACATATTCGATCTTTTCCTCGGACCGACTCACAGCACAAGTTGCATCCGATCGCACTCGGCCAGTCATGTATTTGGGTCTGTGGAAAATAAATAAATCAGGCCGCACTCAGATGACATCCAAGTGCAGTTTGATTTTCACAGCCTGACAGAAAGGAGAATTTTTTTTCTCCACATCCAAGAAAAACTGGAGACTCTCAGGGTGTGATTAGCTTAATCGGACTGATTTTCTCCGATGTGAGACAATCAAGTCGCGTAACCCTAGTCTTAGGGCGCAGTCAGATAGCCATATAAATCGAAACACCGCGCACGGACCTGCCGGCGGCTCTCCCGACCCTAGCGTGACAGATTCATGCATTTCTACGCCGCTGTCACACTCAGGTCGGGAGAGCAGCCGACCAGTCCGTGCACTGCGTTCCGATTTATATGGCAAGAACATGCATAGAAATGTTTTCACGGTTTACTTCCTTATACCTGGACTTTAGAGGAAATCTAAACAGATTCTTATCACAACGCCAATGAATATTGCAGATGTCGTAAACATGCGATGCAGATCTACTATGGACACAGACGGAGACTTTCTGACTCCAAACTTCTGCAATAGCTTATAGATTCCCTGCAATAGGCAGAGCAAGGATCTCATGTGCCAAGTCATTAACCGGGTATTCCCAGTGTCAAAAATCATGCCCTACCCACAGGAGAAGAGTGTGTCCAACCGCTGGGACCCCTTGTACATAGAAATCATGGGGTCCCATAGCAGAAGTTCTATTTGGGCCCTCTTTCATCATTGCTTTCAACTGTATCGGCATCCAGGATGCCGATACAGTTAACCTTGCGAAGACAGGCAGAATGGGGGACCAGGTGCCGGCGCTAGCACCAGGCCCCATAGCAGCTGCATGGCCTGGTAGGTCACTGACCCCTTGCAATCCTAAGAAAGGGGGACTCTCAAACCCAGGAGCCGGACCCTGCAGACAGCTTGAATGAGTAACCATCATTTCATGATCACTACTTTTTCTCCATAAATCAATAATACTTGTGAAAATAAGAAACTTTGCAATATATTTTGTTAGTGAAATCTGCTTCTCTCTGCTCCTGGACTAATCATTCATTGTCAAAATTCTCAATTCATTTGTAAAATCTGCCTTTAATGAACACAGATTTTCTCATTACTGAGATAGGAGATGACAGTTGGTGCTCATAAAGTTCTATGGTAATTGTAATTTCGGGAGAACTTGCAGCGGAATGTGTGTCGGCCTCTAGCTCCTCCCTCCTCCATAGAACTTTAAAAGCACCAACTGTCATCTCCTATCTCAGTAACGGGAAAATCTGTATTCATACTTTCCGTCATATTCACATAATTGCAGTCACATGACCGCCCGCTCCTGACGCCGGCACTGGAGAATCCTGACAGCGCGCACTGTGAGGATTCAAAAGTCTCCAGTCATATAGAGTGAGTGGAGATGTGAACCCCAAGCCTGGACAACCCCTTTAATCTGCCATATGGAATATCAGGGGAAATTCTTTTCATGGTACACTCTTAAGTTCTCATTCACACATCAGTATTTTGCATCAGTGTTTGTATGCCAAAACCAGGAGTGGAACTTACTGAGAAAAACTAACTGTCACTATATGAGTGGTCGTATCCATGGATATCTAAGCTACTGCAATGCCCTGCACATGGGGTAAGCAACATAGCTAATCAGAAGAACTATACATCATTTCTAATTAGAGGTATTTGCTAACATTATTATTACACCTACTACATATTGGGTGGTGATGGCGATACCTTTTAATTAAGGCACTTTTCAAAAGAAGTTAATGGGAAAGCTAAAAAAAAAAAATAAAGCCAGAAAGAAGCTTTATGGATTTAAAAATAATAATAATAATAATAATAATAAAAAAAAAGGCTGGAAAATGCTAGTAAAAATTAAGTAAAAAAAAAAACCTCCACCCAAAACATTTTCCAATACATTCCCTCATTTTCACAATGAATCCATTAGAAATTCCAGCTAAGCGGGTGAGAATTTGGAGAATTTGCTATTTTACGACGCTCGACCAGGACCATATCATCTTCCATGGGTGGAGGTATAGTCTGTAAAAATCACATAAAAAGTAGTCATAAAGCAGTGTCTCCTACAGACTGGAACAATCGGCAGTAAATACTGCTCCTTTATTCCCGTCTCATAATACGGTAATTGACAATATATATACAATCCATTATTCAGTTTACATGTTTGGTCATGAACGGGGGGGGGGGAAATAGTTGCAGAGGCAAGAAGAGGAATAGATCTCCTGCTTTGACGTCACGTAATGGTCTAATGTATCAACCGATGTTCTGAAAAATGTATCAGGGTTATAATGTATCCGAGAAAGTTCTCGCTGACTGTAGATCGTTTTTATCTCATATTTTTACACCCCTGGTAATGTACTTTACATTGCATTTTAGATGGTTTTTGACGTTACTTTATATTATATAATAGACCTTCATAAAATGACAACCGCCACGAGTTATTGGCGACGGGTAACTGAAGACGTCTTAGTCCGTGGGACTCAAATATTTTAAATGCAAAGTTCATCCTATTATTGTCTTAGTATTTGTGAAGTCTTTGATGTTTCAAAACTGAGGATTTCTGGATTATACAAGATATGATCCAAAATAGGTAAAAGGAGCTCCCTGATCGTAAGTGATCAGATGATCCATAGCGCTTTTATACAAAGCAATGACCCGCCACCGAAAGATCAAGCATACACGGGTATGTGAAATTTTGGAAAAAAGCCTGGGAAAAACAAAAAACCCAAAAGACTATTCATTTCCATTGTAAAACTACTTTGTTGTTCATAAATTCAGCTTTTTGAGCATTTTTTTCTGCTTCAGGTTTTGAAAAATGCCTGGCGGGAGAAATTAAATTAACGCGGCTTCTGATGGAAAACTGCAAAAAAAAAAAAGATTGAAAACGCTTTAAAACTTCTGTAATAAACAAAAAAACTTCCCAAAAAAGAATGTTACGTGAATTTGCTCCCGTTATAGAACTTGTCCTTTGTGACTGCCTCAAAAAACTGACCACAAAGTCTAAGTGTGTTCACACAGTCTTTTTTTTTATTGAGTTTCTTAAGTGGAAATTTTAAGGAGTTTCGCTTTTCTGAGATGGATTTGGAGAGTTTCCATTCAGTTACTGCTCCAAAAACTTCATGGACACAAAGCCACTGAGTGGAAGCTCTCCAAATCCTTCACAAAAACATGGAGTTTTTGTTCAGTTCCTGCTCCAAAAATGTAGTAAAAAGACTGTGTGAACACATCCTAAGGCTATGTGCATGCAGAGTTTTTTTTTTTTTTTTTTTTTTTTTTAAGAGCAGAAACTGGTTATGTGCACACAGTCTTTTCGGAGCAGAATCCAAAACTCCTCAAAACCTTGCTGGTCATTTTATGGATCCAAAAACACTTCAAAAAGACTCCGTGCGCACATAGTCACTAACCGGAAACTGAGCAGAAACTCTCCAAATCCTCTGCCAAATCTCAAAACTCATCAAAAAAATTTCCGCTCTGATTCTGCTCCAGAAGCTCTGCAAAAAAAGATTCTGTGTGCACATACCTTAAACATTCATTCCCGGTCATTGCCCTTTTTTATACAATAGTTTTAATTAAGGGTTGTTTTTTTTTATGTAATTTTTTTTTTCCCTTTCTGTGAGTCGTCCGCACTCGAACCCACAACCTTAACATTACAGGCAGGAAGGAGCTTAAGCTGCTGAGCCACAAGCTCTAGAATCATTGCACTTTTCAAAGCACAAATAGCGATGAAATGACAAGCGATAAAACGCTGATACCAATTCCTGACTCGATCATTAAACATGAAAATGAAAGTGAAGAAGTGCTGATTAACATTCTATATTGATACAGGCAGACTATCTGCTTGTGTATAAGGATGGGACAAAAAAAATGAAGCAGATATTTTGCTCGGAATTTTTATAAATCTCATATCCGCAGTATAAAATGTCCTGTGGTGCAAAGCAAAAAGTGAGATGTGCGGCTTGGGTCTCATTCAGAAGTCAAAAATGGTCCAAATTGACCCATTTTGGGGATTTTTCAGCATGTCAATCTCGCCTGTGTAAATAAGGCAGATTTACTGACAAGTACAGGTGGCTAAAATCTGCAATAAATACACAATGCAAGAGAGAATAATTAGACTTTACTCACTTCTAGATTCTACAGCCCTCTCTGTGCGGATGTTCCGCCCCAGTTACAGAGGCTATGGTGGGCACCTGGCACCGGAGGATGGGATGTACTGGGGCCGCAAAATTACCTGCAGGGAAGCAGAACTTTTTTTTTGTCAGAAACTGCTGTTAGTTTGCAGGTACAGTACAGACCAAAAGTTTGGACACACCTTCTCATTTAAAGATTTTTCTGTATTTTCAGGACTATGAAAATTGTACATTCACACTGAAGGCATCAAAACTATGAATTAACACATGTGGAATTGTATACTTAACAAAAAAGTGTGAAACAACTGAAAATATGTCTTATATTCTAGGTTCTTCAAAGTAGCCACCTTTTGCTTTGATGACTGCTTTGTACACTCTTGGCATTCTCTTGATGAGCTTCAAGAGGTAGTCACCGGAAATGGTCTTCCAACCATCTTGAAGGCGTTCCCAGAGATGCTTAGCACTTGTTGGCCCTTTTGCCTTCACTCTGGGGTCCAGCTCACCCCAAACCATCTCGTTTGGGTTCAGGTCTGGTGACTGTGGAGGTCAGGTCATCTAGTGTAGCACCCCATCACTCTCCTTCTTGGTCAAATAGCCCTTACACAGCCTGGAGGTGTGTTTGGGGTCATTGTACTGTTGAAAAATAAATGATGGTCCAACTAAATGCAAACCGGATGGAATAGCATGCCGCTGCAAGATGCTGTGGTAGCCATGCTGGTTCAGTATGCCTTCAATTTTGAATAAATCCCCAACAGTGTCACCAGCAAAGCACCCCCACACCATCACACCTCCTCCTCCATGCTTCACGGTGGGAACCAGGCATGTAGAGTCCATCCGTTCACCTTTTCTGTGTCGCACAAAGACACGGTGGTTGGAACCAAAGATCTCAAATTTGGACTCATCAGACTAAAGTACAGATTTCCACTGGTCTAATGTCCATTCCTTGTGTTCTTTAGCCCAAACAAGTCCCTTCTGCTTGTTGTCTGTCCTTAGCAGTGGTTTCCTAGCAGCTATTTTACCATGAAGGCCTGCTGCACAAAGTACCCTCTTAACAGTTGTTGTACAGATGTGTCTGCTGCTAGAACTCTGTATGGCATTGACCTGGTCTCTAATCTGAGCTGCTGTTAACCTGCGATTTCTGAGGCTGGTGACTCGGATAAACTTATCCTCAGAAGCAGAGGTGACTCTTGGTCTTCCTTTCCTGGGGCGGTCCTCATGTGAGCCAGGTTCTTTGTAGCGCTTGATGATTTTTGCAACTGCACTTGGGGACACTTTCAAAGTTTGCCCAATTTTTCGGACTGACTGACCTTCATTTCTTAAAGTAATGATGGCCACTCGTTTTTCGTTACTTAGCTGCTTTTTTCTTGCCATAATGCAAATTCTAACAGTCTATTCAGTAGGACTATCAGCTGTGTATCCACCTGACTTCTGCACAACACAACTGATGGTCCCAACCCCATTTATAAGGCAAGAAATCCCACTTATTAAACCTGACAGGGCACACCTGTGAAGTGAAAACCATTTCCGGTGACTACCTCTTGAAGCTCATCAAGAGAATGCCAAGAGTGTGCAAAGCAGTCATCAAAGCAAAAAGTGTCTACTTTGAAGAACCTAGAATATAAGACATATTTTCAGTTGTTTCACACTTTTTTGTTAAGTATATAATTCCACATGTGTTAATTCATAGTTTTGATGCCTTCAGTGTGAATGTACAATTTTCATAGTCATGAAAATACAGAAAAATCTTTAAATGAGAAGGTGTGTCCAAACTTTTGGTCTGTACTGTACATTTTTAGTAAAATTGGAATGATTTTGTACAGAAATGTCGCTGTCGACTTCTTTGTGGATTGTTTTTGGAAAGTATCTGCAACAACTTAACAATGGGTGAACTTAGACAAGGGTTCCCAATCTGGAGTCTTTAGAGGACACTCAAACTCAGGGGCGGACATATCATTAGAGCAATCTGCGCAGCCAAACAGGGACCAAAGAGGTAAGAGGGCCACTACCACCCCCAAAGCAGGAGTAATTGTGCATAATGATCAGACTCTGATAAAAAAAAAAAATGGTTGTCTACCTTCTCTATTCTGTCAGTGTGAGAAAATCAGGCTGCACTCAGATGTCATCCTAGTGCAGTCTAAATTTTTTCCCAAACCCGTAGACTTGCATTGCTTTTTTTGATCCGACAATCGGATAAGTCTCCGAATTTTTCCGTGGACCTCTCGGTCCTAGAAAAAAAAAAAAAAATCAGACGTGCACAGCCTCTTAGAAAATCCTTGGGGGGTATTCTGACGTAATTTATTTGGGTAGGGAACGTTAAGAAACATGGATGAAAGACAGACAATAGAGCCCATCATAGACATCAACAGAGAATCAAATCTGATTGATCGTAAGGCTTATTTATGTTATGTCCGGGCAGACGCGACAGATCCAGCTGTAGAATAAGTCACCACTAACATAATCCACAGTATATGATCGCTTCCAACATATACTAATGAATGCTATGTGTACTGATCCTTAAAGTGCATTTACACTTATCGTACACCAGAGTGTGAGCAACCCTACAGGGACGAAAAATTCTGGACAACATATTACCCAAAAGGGTAAAATAGACCCCATTTAGGGGCTGTGCTAAAAAAATAACTTTTATTAATTTTCCATTAAAAAGTGGTCAATACGTAAAATTACTATAGTGGTTCTGTATTATTCCTATACATAGGAGGGTTTCCTGATATTGGAACACCTCTTCAATCAGCTACAATTATTCAACCTTTTTGTATACATGTGTTTTCCTATCTAGATCATGGCTACAGTCCATGAATCTAAGTAGCGCTTTCTGAGTATATTTACTGTTTGCTGATTACCAGTCGTTTAGTAGCCCGTTTAGACAGGAAAACCAAATTTATGGTGCGCACAGAAAGATCATTAATGGAACGTTCAGCTCACATACTCTGCTATTGTTCTCAGCAGCACATCTCCTGTTTACACAAGACAATATGCTGCCAAGAACAATTATTTTTGAAGCAAGACAAAAGATCTTTTTACCCAACGAACGAGTGAGATTTAGGTGATTGGCAGCCCATTTAAGTCTGTCAAAGACGCAAACTCTCTTCCTTCCTACAACACACAAAATGGAGCGATAATCCGCTCAACTTTGCACAAGAGAGGAGTGAGAAAGAAATATGACTTAATAATAGCAATCGGGAACAATCGTTCCCAC
Source organism: Phyllobates terribilis (assembly GCF_046119375.1). Taxonomy (NCBI): domain Eukaryota; kingdom Metazoa; phylum Chordata; class Amphibia; order Anura; family Dendrobatidae; genus Phyllobates; species Phyllobates terribilis. The sequence goes on from NW_027362767.1 coordinate 68,588,496, forward strand.
GAAGGCTCGTTCCCCATAATCGTGCAGTGTAAATGCCCTTTAGATCTACACATTTACCTAATGTGTACAGGGACCTTTACACTTTAATTGCTCCACTATCTCACTAAATATACAACTACCCACAGAGACAATATAGATATTATCTTGGCAAATATTATTAAAATTTATTCAAGTGTTGTAACAAGTTCGGATACTGAGTAAATGAGCAGATGGGAGGCAGTAAATGAATGTATCAAACTTAGGATTAATGGGAAAAAAAGAACATTATTATGTATCGTGTTGTGATTTACGCTAGTCTTCGTGTCTTTGCATTACAAGGGGTAACCTTTTTCAAAACTGGTGCAAAAGATAAAGTGGAGCAAACAATTCCACTTCTCATTTTTAGATCACCGGGGATTATGCATTGTTTATCCTATGTGTAGATAATAAATGTTTATAGAACCAGTGGCATAGCATGGGAAGGACCCAGGCGAGGGTGCCCTGGGTGCAAAATTAAAAAAGGGAGTCTAGAAGTGACATCACTAGTGCTTAAAATCGGAAGCAGTGCCCAAGTCCCAGACGTCGAATCAGGTGCCCCAGATCTCAAGGTGAGAACCACTTTGTACTGTATTGGTGTCAACATAGCACTGATGAAGTTGGATCCCGTGGTGAAGCAGGGAAGCGTGGAGCAGAGAGCCATGGACCCCCTGACTCACCACTCTCCTTCCTCTTCGCTGGAGGATAGAGTAGGCCTGCGGCTTACAAGACAACATTGACGCGGCACCGGGAGAGAAAAGTTTTGTCACGCGGACTATGGCAAGGATAACCTTTATTTTTTTTGTGGGAAATGGCACAAAGGTGGCATTAATACTTTCTAAGTGGAGCAATCAACCAGCATTATTTGTTTTAAAGGGGCCATCAGGCGGCATTATTTGTTTTAGGCCACGGACCCACTGTCAGTATTTGGTCAGCATTTTTTCCCAGTTAGTGGGAGCCAAAACCAGGAGTGGGTGATAAATGCAGAAATGATTTTGGCTCCCACTCCTGAGAAAAAATACTGACCGAATACTGATCAAATACTAATAGTGGGGCCGTGGCCTTAAAAGGACAATTGGAGAATAATTCACTTTAAAAAGGGACGTTCGGGGGTATATGTTTTAAAAGTGGCACCCGGGAGGGTAATAATATATTTTAAAAGGGACACTCGGGGGAGGGATTATTTATTTTAAAAGGGACACTCGGGGGAGGGATTATTTATTTTTAAAGGGACACTCGGGGGAGGGATTATTTATTTTAAAAGGGACACTCGGGGGAGGGATTATTTATTTTAAAAGGGACACTCGGGGGAGGGATTATTTATTTTAAAAGGGACACTCGGGGGAGGGATTATTTATTTTAAAAGGGACACTCGGGGAGGGATTATTTATTTTAAAGGGACACTCGGGGGGATTATTTATTTTAAAGGGACACGGGGGGATTATTTATTTTAAAAGGGCCACTCGGGGGAGGGATTATTTATTTTAAAAGGGACACACGGGGGAGGGCTTATTTATTTTAAAAGGGACACTCGGGGGAGGGATTATTTATTTTAAAAGGGACACTCGGGGGAGGGATTATTTATTTTAAAAGGGACACTCGGGGGAGGGATTATTTATTTTAAAGAGACACTCAAGGGGAATAACATGTTTTAAAGGGAGACTCAGGGAGGGGAAATAATTTGTTTTAAAGGGGCTCTCAGACATTACAACTGAGTTAGTGGGTATAAAACTTGTCTTGCCCTGGTACTAGCAGCCCCCACTATACAAAATAAACCCCGCTGTTCCATGTATTAAGGAACAAGAATTTCCTATAGATCAGAAATCTGCCGTTTATTCTGTATCAAAATCAGTAATAACGCCCGGCACGGGAATGAGACATTACACAGAAAATAGTTCCTCTTCAGAATAAAAATAATGTAACGTTTAAAATCGTCTTTTTTTTTTGGGCTAACTCAAGAAATGTGAGAGAAAAAAAAAAAAAAGGTGAAAGCTGCAATCCCAGTGATAACATCCGGCAACTAGAAGAAATCCTAAAATAATGTGAAGATTATTGCACCAAAATCATCAGATGTTCCCCACCACTAACCTTCGGGGGTTTAATAATTTTTAACCCATTCCCCACTGATAATAAAATAATAATTCCTGACTTACCCAGCCTTCGAAGAAGTCTGTGGGTCCGCAGTTTCTGAGCAGCTCCTGAAAACTGAGGGAGCAGTTAGCCACAAAGTCATCGTACCCAATATGGGTGTCGTGAAAGACCGCCAACTCCATCTTGCTCCCCTCGGATATGGTAACGCAGAACTCTTCATTGTAGGTGGGCTTGTTAGTCCTGTGCTTGATGGTGGTCTTCCCAATGGGGCACTCGTCCACATTGATGGTGATGTAAGGATCCAGCAAAGCAGAACCTTTCTTGAACACTGAATGCCTTAAAGACCACCTGGTTGGCTGCAGACCCACAGCTTCGCCTATCTTCAGTTTTAAATTGCCATTGAATCTCATGGCCCCAGCCATAGACCTGGTGGTGGGCACTCCTGGCACAGGTGAAGGAGACTGGCTGCAGGGTGATGTCAGGGTGCTGCTGCAGAGCTTCTCCAGTCCATGCCAGAGCCCCAGCAATGAGGCACCTGCATGCAGGTACTATACAGCCAGAATGCAGTATCTGCTCACAGTCTCACACAAGCAGGCTGGGCAAGGAAGGAAAAGTTTCTCTCACCCCTCCCTGGGCTGCCACTTGGATTAGGAGTAGCTGCAGTCCCCTTATAACCAGTGCAGCCACCCAGTCCTGGCACTGAGATGTGGTGCAGTAAGCAGCCAGCGCACACTGATCAGAGTCCTGCTGTGTGATCACAACCAGGAAGCCTCTGCCCAAACTGCATGCACAGCACTGCCCCCAGCGGCCAGCTCTGCACATGACAGGCAGCACTTGTTACAAAAGTGTCAATTAAAGTTACTATTTTCCAATCTTCTGTACACATATACCTTTGTGTCGCCCTCTACTGCTCCCTTGTAGGAATGCAGTTCAGGAATTATTTACAGGTGCTGATAAAACGAAGTGACAAGCAATTTTGTTCTTACCACTAGAGAGTCTGGAAGAGTTGTCACCCAGCTTTCCCACACTCCTGAATGGCAAATCAAGCCTATGTATACTGCAAAAGTAACTGGAAATGGTGACCGCTAATATGGAAACTGCAATGATGCCGGCGTAAATCCTAGAAACAGACAGAACTCTAAACCAGCCATATAAAATGTAAGAAAAAAATCTTTAACAGGGTATGACAAGTATGGTAAAGGCACAAGAAATGCCGCAAACATCTGCCAGACGCTCCAGGTCCCTTCTCATTCTCTATTTTTCCTCCTACAGTAATAATTTTATTTATTTTTGCTTTTGGTCGAGAGAGTTGTATCAAAGTCTCGTTTTTATTTTTAATCACTGATGGAAAAACAACTAAAAAGGAGCTTTATTAATCCATTAAAACGATAATGTATAAAAACACACCAGTTTAAAAACAGGACATCCTGAGAAAAAACCCACGCGTTTCGAATCTGAAAATATATATATAAAAAAATGAATGTTTATATTTTCAGGTTCGAAACGCGTAGGATTTTTTTCTCAGGATGTCCTGTTTTTAAACTTGTGTGTTTTTCGCACATTATCGTTTTAATGGATTTATAAAGCTCTTTTCATATCAGTAAATTTGGAGATGAAGTGCTTGATAAGATTACCGTGTTACATTATCCTTACAATCAGGATCCAATGTCTGTGCACATCTTAGAGTTCAAAGTTTTTTCATCCATTGAGCTCAATATTCCCCTCTTTTTTTTACTTTTGTGAATAGTTTTTCTCATTACCATTTTATAGCCCATACGGCTTTTTTTATCTCTTTGTAGTCTATTTTTGGGGGAGGCGAAGTGACCAAAAATCAGCGATTCTGCTATTAATTGATCGAGTGAGCGAATGTCATGCACCATTGGTAAATTTGGTGCTCACTCGGTATGACCTCCCACCGGGTCCTGAAAACACCAGAGCTCCAGAGTCCGAGGCACCAACAAAAATACTTGAGTGAAAAAAACTTTTATTCCATCCTTAAAATAGCACAGCAACAATAAAAAGACAAGACAACTTTTCGTCTATATTTGACCTTTTTCAAGCCAGAATAAATAGCGATTCTGCTATTAATATATTTTTTTTAAATTTTGGAGTTCACCATGTAGAATAATTATAATTTTATTTTATTAGTTTGATGCATGCAGGGTTTTTTTTTTACTTTTTATTAATTTATTTTTTCAGATTTTATATACATTCCTGAAATAAAAAATAGTAATACATAAATATATATATATTTTTTTCCTTATGCACTGCAATACTGTAATATTACCCTGCATTGTAAGATTACCAATCTCCTATGGAGTCCAGGCACACATGTACAAACATGTCAGGCACATGGGCCCTCAGTAGGCCCCCAACCACCATAGCAATGCCATTGGCTCCCCACAATCAAATTGTGGAGGGACCATGGACGTTCTAACCTTGAAAATTCGGCTTGGATTCTGTCTGTATAATAAAGCCGGCATCCAAGCTCCATACATGCAGATGTCACATCTGCATTACATATATGAAAGCTGGGTAGTGTGAGCCCCCCAGGCACCAAGGATCCAGCATGTGCTTGGGTTTACCGAATGTGTAGTCACATTATTCTCAACCCATTTCTTTCCATGGTGTTTTTCAGCTCATTGTGACTTTTATAACTTGGGTTTTTGTAAGGGCAAAAGATTTTGAGGACAACCCAGTAAAAAACAAAACCCATACATCTGTGTGCACCAATATGTACAAGTTTAAAAGAATTAGAAATACCCTGAAAACTGAGAAGAAAAAAAGGTACGTAAAGAGGAACTGCGAGGTTGTAAAGTGACAAGATTATCAATTGTTAAATTCAGTTCCTGTAAGAAAATGAAACCAAATAGGAACCACAGAAAGTATCCGAGTAGGATCTGTTAGAAGGAATAGATGAAATGGAAGTGGAACTGGGCAGAGACTACATGAAGAAGATACATTTAATATGAATTAGTTATTTAAAAACTAACAGACAGATAGTTGCTAACTACCTGTCTGTTGTGCCTGGCACCGATCTCTGCCACAACAGAACGGTCACTGACCGCTCCTGCCAGTGATTCAAAGGCTTCCTCTGACGTCACATCTACAGGGCAGTGGTGTCACAGTACTGATGCAGGATTTCTCTGGGCAAGGGGCTCCTTTCCTATCTCTCACACTAGGGGGCACCCTAGTCTATCCCTGTCCCCTTGATTACCCCGGAAGGTGGAGACGCCAGGGTCACATGCCTTGCTATGCTCCTGACATACCCTTATCTTTTCCCTCCCCCACCCAGGAAGGTGTGAGGCCGAAGTGTATAGGATTACACTAACCAGACAGACAAGTGAAGACAGACAGGGATAAATGAAAATTACTATCATGCAAAATACACTCACCAAACAACAGAGTGAAACACAGGGGAGGGTAAAGTAGGTGAAACCAAATAGAAGAGGATGAGGATGAACACACAAACAAACTCCATGCAGAAATCTACAGAACAATTCTCCAAACGCCAACTCCAAACACAGAACAACTCCTCTAACTCCAAACCAGGCAGAATGAACTATCACTAGCAGTTCCCAAATACCAGTGGCAAGCATTTACAGCAGAGAGGCATGAACAACACAGAACAGTTGAGGCAATCCATGATGTAGAGCTCCAGGAGATCAACTGAACTGATTAACCCTAGCAATACCAGAGCAAAGAAAACCTACACTGTTTAGTATGATGGTGAAGCAGTTCTAACCAGTGCAGGAGTTTGGGTCACCAGACTCCCCGATCTTCTGGCCCCTCTCTGTTGCGTTATCCCAGTTTTTTAGTTAAATAGCTATTTGCTAAAATCCAACATAAAATTGTAAAATTAGCAAGTCCTGCTTGGTTATTTATTTGCTACTTTTCATTAAATTATTTCTTTTAGAAAACTATTTTATTACCGTAGCCCTAAATCTAATCCTATCCGTAATGCTAGCACTATAACTCACCCTAGTCTTAACTATAGTTAATATTTGAAAAATATGGGAAAAAAAGGTTATTATAATTCTTGTGGGTATTTTTCTTTCTTTATTTATTTTTTTAATTTGGGACAACTCTCATAGCAGGTTTCTGTCTCTCCTCTCACAAAATTACAAGTGACCCTGCTGCAGCCTTTGTCATCTCAGTCGCTGCCTATGCAGAGCGCAGCAGCTATCAAGATGAGTTTGCCATCAGCTGCTGCACTCTGCATGGTCAGCAACTGAGATGGAAAAGTCTGCAGCAATGTCACTTGTAATTTTGTGAGAACCGAAGGTCGTCAAAAATAATAATAATAATAAGAAATACATACTGGAAAGAAAGAGGCCAGAAGGACATTTATTTGCCCTCTGTCTGGTGAAAGGAAACCTCTTAAAACATTTATGAGAACGCGGGGAACTTTTTCTTAGCACGCACGCTGATTGTACTGCACTCAGGCTAAGTGGGATTTAGCAGTGGTCTGTAAATCTTTTTGTAGGGGATGAAGGCTACTATGACTAATGTTGCAGTACTTGTGTAGAGGTAAACCCCGGTGCTGGCTCATGCCAGACAAAAGAAAGGGATATATAACTAATGCTTTGAGTCCCAAAGTAGTCAGCAGTGTAACTAGGGGCCCCTGTGCCCCAGTCCAAAACCTGTAACAGGACCCCTATCTACAATATATCATTTATAATACTGTTTTTTCATGTCTCAAATCGATTTGTGGTACCCCATAAACACCAGATCCAAGGTGCGATTACAACCTCTGCACCCCTTACCACTCACTGCCCTTATACATTCAGGTTTGCAGATAGATAAACTATAGAGAATATTAATCACAGGGCAACTCTGAGTGATATTAAGGCAATATAATCAATGGTATTAAAGGTTTTTGCAGCGCAAATAAACATTTTTATTTGCGTGTAGCTGCAATAAAGGGGTTGGATATCTGTGCACAAAAAGACTCTGTCTACCCTATCACCTTTTGGGTGCAGCTATAAATACCTTTCTCTACTGGTGTTTCCTGCTGGTTATAGACTTTGTTGGATTCATTCACTTTTCTGTAGTTTGTGTTGGTTGCAGTAGTTTTGTATGGGATTCCTTTACTCCTTAGGGAACTGCTTCTCTAGCGATCCTAGGAGATGCTAAGGACATTCAGAGTAAGAAACCAGCAAGTGGGGGGCGCCATTGTGTTATCTTAGTGTGCCACCTCTGCTGTGCTTAGCTTCACTCCTGACTTGAATCCTTTTCACTTGCAGGGGCGCTTCTGTCAGAAGCAGAACACACACACCACCTTTCTCTTCGTCTCCAGCCAGACAGTAAACAACTTCCCCACAATCCCCCTGGGGCTCTGCTAAAGCACTCCCCTCTCCTGTGACTGTGTTAACCCCTCTAGTTGCTGGATGCTTCTGGAGCACAAACTTCCTGTCTCATGTGCTTGTGTTACTTCTAATAGTTGCTGAATGCTTTTAAAGCAACAGCACTACTTCTGCATGCCACAAAGGGCTTTTCCTAGTCTGAACAGGGTCCTGTCAGGTTCAGGTTTTTGTCTTCCTGGCTTGTATGTTACCCATGTGAATGTGCTTTCGCAGTCATAACAATGGGTTTTCCATTTTCCCTGTGCTCCATCTGTAGTTTGTTAAAAAAAAATGCCGTGCTTTAATCTCTCTCCTCGGGTGCAGGGCTGAAGTCATGCTGACAGCGTTGTAGCCAATCAGTGAGTTTAGAGCTCAACTTGAGCAGAGCCGCTGAGCTCACTTATTGGCTGCAGCGCTGTCGATGTGGCGTCAGTGCTGCAGACAATAACAGACACTGGGAGCAGCGGCGGAGACTCATCGCTGGACGCAGCTCAGTGTGACATGCAGAAGTAGTGCTGTTGCTTCAAAATCATCCAACAACTATAAGACTTAACACAGTCACAAGAGACAGGAAGTGTTGTGCTTCAGAAGCATCCAGCAACTCGAGGGGTTAACACAGTCACAGGTGACAGGGAGTGCTTTAGCAGAGCCCCAGGAGGATTGTGGGAACTTGTTATTGTAGTCTGGCTAAAGCCAAAGAGAAAGGTGGTATGTTATCTGGATCTGACAGAAGGCAACTGAACAGGATTCAGAACAGGAGAGAAACTAAACACAGGTCAGATAAACTCCTTGAACTAACAGTGCAGAGTATTATCAGGCAGGAAGATAAGAACTGGAAGGAATTGTGTCACAGGGATTATCTCCCTCATCAAACCCTTCCCCCTTCCATCTCCATTCAGGATAAAGAATGCTGTGTACTAGTGAGTCCTTGTGAAGGAAAAGCCTGTTGTTTATGCATAGAAGTGTGCTGCTAAGAGATCTAATCTGTGCTGAATTATGCTACTGAAGAGACTGACATTACTGTGCCTGCTTTAGGACACGGTACTGTAATGAAGATTGTTGCTGTAATATCCCTGAATTGCACTGGCCGTGCTTCAGATTAAATTCCACTGTTAAACTGTTGAAAAAGACTCTTGTCAGATGTGTCTGGTCAGCAACTGAATCTATCGTGTGCCTGAGAGAAGCTGCAGTCTATGGTCGACCTGAGTAACGGTTCCCTCAGGATTCCAACGAATTCATGAAACCCGTCTAGCCCTATCTGAACCTAGCGGCGTGCGTGTAACATCAGTTTATTTTTTAAAAACACTTCAGCCAAAGGAAAAGGGTTTTCCAAAACTGGAAAAACCCTTTAATCCTTCTAGAAGGTTTTGGGAGGCTTCGTAGCTCTTGGGAGATTTCTATTTTTTTCTGGGAGACTATGCTCCACACTCAAAGAAGTCTTCAAAGAAAAAAGTGCAAAATAAGATCCTGTCCTGGTGCCACCAGACATTCCCATATAGGAAAGATGGATGGTGTTGGCGCCAGGCTGGTTTCATCCTCTCACTGATGGTGGCACAGCAGAGTAGCCCTGCGGAGGTTCATGCCAATCACTGTGATGGTGCCAACATGAGCAAGGCCGCTTAAATCAACCACGCTTGGTGACGGCAGCGCGGGTAGTCGCTCGCTCGGATACATACACCCTCGCTTCCTATTTAGAGCTCGTCTGCCTACTCTTCAGCTTTCTCACTTCGCCTTTGATGCGCTCAGCATGTCCGCAGGAAGTAATTCAGGTCACAGTCATTGTTCTCCGCAGCAGAGAGTTGGCGTTCTAGTTATTTATGGTATGGAAATATGTAGATGAAACCAGACCCGTGAAGAGAAACACAAAAGCAAATATCAAGCCCACAAACAATGAAGAACACGACCATCTATGTACTGTAGTAACGTAGTAGACCAGGGCGAAGACTAAAGTCTAAACTGGCATAAATCATTATAAAACTTCATGCCCCAAGCAGAATTTCACCTTTTGGAGCGCAGCGTTCAGAAAGCAGATCTCTTTGTTTTTAGGTTGTTTTTTTTTTCTTTATTGGTGGTTTACATGGGGCTGTCAGTATTTCTCTGCAGTGTGGGAGGAAACGCACGCAAACACGGGGAGAACATACAAACTCCATTGCAGATGTTGTCCTTGGTGGGATTTGCAGGACCCAAATAAACAGTTCTAACCACTGAGCCACCGTGCTGCTCATATTGATGGCAATTATGGATCAATACACTGACAGGGTAGGTTCACACGACCGATGTCTCCGCATATGTAAAAAATGGGCCGATTTTTCTGGTCAAGCTTTGATCCGAGTAGCATCAGTTTTTCTCCTACGTGTGCATGAAAGTCAGACCGCATTTGGATGTCATCCAATTTTTTTCACAGTCCTATAGACTTGCATTGATGATTTTGATCCGACCCCTTGGATCAAAATCGAACATGTCTAAGATTTTTTTTGTGAACCATTCGGTCCGACGAAAACATGGGACATGTGCACAGCCCCATAGGATAACAAAGGTACGAGTGCAATCTGTCAAAACCACGGATAGCACTCGTACGAGAAAATCGGTTTCGTGCATGAGCCCATAAAACATTACACTAGCCGACATACAGGGGATGCAGATCTAGCAGTTGTACCTGGATTCTGATACCTGAGGGGGCTGATAACAAAAACTGGTACATGATGATAATTATGCAATCATGCGCTCGAACTCAGCAGAGCTATCACACTATTGAAATAAATATTCAGAGCATGTTATGGTAAAACATTAATCATCGGTTTAATTTTTATTTCATGAATCAATAGTACACATGAAAATAAGCAACTTTGTAAAATATGTTATCAAAGAAATTTGCCTCTTTCTCCTCCTAGATTGATCATTCATTCTCACTTCATTGATAAAATCTTTGTTCAAAGGAAACAGATTTTCCCATTAAGATAGGAGATGACAGTTGGTGCTTCTAAAACTCTATGGAGACGGGAGGAGGTCAACAGACATTCTGCTGCAAGTTCTCCTGAAACGACAATTACAGTTCTCCATAGAACTTTATGAGCACCAGCTGTCACCGATTGTCCTTGATCACCACTTGATCGTTCAGTTCTCTCTGCAGGAGCAGACCGTTTTCTTCTTCGCCATCTCTTACCCTCAGAGGAGCAATGTTCTCTCGTGGTGCTTTAAATTTTCGTATCTAAAACCTGGAAGAAAACGTAATGGTTCTGAAAATGCAAATGCATAGAATAAAAATTCTGCACACAGGCGCACATTATATATAACTCTGATAAATAAGGGTTGTCACATAAGGATGTCCCTTAATGCAGCAGATATTTCAAAGTGAATAGTGGAGCTAAATGCATAACTATAAGATCCAAGACCCGGTGTAGAAAAGCTCTAACATCTACTGTGGTGACGCCTTACTGACGTCAGTGCGATTAACCCATAACTGTGCTGAGATTGGCTGCAATGGGGTTAAAAGAAAAAGACTGGAACCCCCCAAAGAACAGAAATATTTTTATTGATTTCAAAATCATAATTTTTTTTGTAGTCCCTGATCTACTGTATCTTGTAATATCATCCAGGACAGACATAGAGCATATAAGAAATATCCTGCCAAATATGGTGCAAATTTACATCAATACTCTTCTCCCAGTCCCACCAACACCTGCTTATCTCAATGCTGGTATGATGGTTTACCAATCCTATTTCTTACAAATTATCTGCTACTTAGGGATTACAGAACACTTTTCCATAATTTCACTACCTAATGGGTAGCAGGAAATGGACAGAGCTGGGGTCTAAATGGACATTAGTCTAATGTGTATGGGGGCCTTAATCTGATCAGCAGATTCTTGACACTGTGCATTGTTCTTCTCAGTGCATGGTGACAGTGCGCTCTCTCGCCAGCTTTGATCAGAAGTAACAAGCGCTCTGTTAGTGCACGTTGAAAGGAGAATACCCAGTGTGCAGAGACCAGCATCGCCTCCGCAAGTGATGTCACTTGCAGGGGGGCGCTGGTCTCTGCACGCCGAGTATTCTAACAATGTGCACTGACAGTACGTTTTCCTGCCGGCTCACTACTTATGATCAAAGCCGGCGAGAGAGCGCACTGTCACCATGCACTGAGAAGAACAGTGTGCAGTGACAAGAATCTACTGCGCATCCGTCGTAATTGACAACTGACGCATGCTCAGTAGAGCAGGGACTAGCCCAGCCCCAGAAACCGAGGTCACTGATGATGCTTTGTTTCAGGGTGGGGGAAAAGACTGCGGCAGTGATCGCAGCCCCTGTCCCTTGATGACGCTTCATTTGAGTATGCCAGCATGCACTGTGATTCTCAAATATCAATCCATGATATTAACCAGGTAGTGTTCAAACAATGAAATGAATGCTAGATAGCTGGGTGCTTTGACGTTTCGGAAGACATTTTACTCAATTTGATAGATGCCCACTGCGCACGTTCCACCCAGTATCCCTGCAAGTCCTGTAGATGTGAACAGTGCAGCCGACACTGGCAGAGATGACTGTCACCACCATAGAGTGTTATAATAATATTTTGTACAAGTAATAATACCCGCAATGTAAATACCACCATCCAGTGCTCAAATAATACTATCAGCTCCAGAAATAAAGTAATCATATGATACCATGAACAGTTAATATTTAGATTTGTGGTGGTCACAACCTTTGGGTACCAGGCCATCTGTCGTGCTCCCTTCAGTAGAGGAAGCTGAGGAACCCCGTCATACACACACAGATCGCACATCCCTAAAGACAGCCTTAGGGTGCAGTCAGACTGCTGTATTACTCACACGAGGATCAAATCGCAATCCTCGGACTGTCTGTCGGCTCTCCTGAGGAACCCCGTCATACACACGAAGATCGCACATCCCTAAAGCCAGCCTTAGGGTGCAGTCAGACAGCAGTATTACTCACAAAAGGATCACATCGCAATCCTCGGACTGGCTGGCGGCTCTCCTGCCCTGAGAGTGACAGCTGCATAAAAATACAGGCTGTCACACTCCGGTCAGGAGAGCCGACAGCCAGTCTGAGCATTGCGATGCGATCCTTGCGCAAGTAATATGGCTGTCTGACTGCACCTCTAAGTACCCGACAATGAAAAAACAATTTCCTTTAAAGTATAAGGACTTAGATGATTATTTTATTAGTAAAGTAGCTTTGTTTCGCCCACTACAGTTTTGATTCTGTGATAAACACAAAAGGCCAAATATTTGGAAGGAACATTTTGAGTAATCTCATCAGACCTTGCAGAGTTTACTTTGGCTCTCTCTCAACTCCGTATGTTTTCTGTCTCTGTAAAACAACTCGATTAGCGTTTATTAAGTGGAAATTATTTAAACCGTACTTACAATTTGTTCCTAATTCAAGACAGAGAAAGAATCGTGTCACGGGATCTATATTTTCTCTATTGATAGTTTGACCTTGTGTTAATGGAGATTTCCAAAGGCACAACTTTAGTTTGTCAGGATAATACTTTTTCTCCTGAAATTGATGGAACGCTGATGTTCTCCGAGCTGCTCCATCCTATTTTTGTCCAATCTCTGTCATTATAAAAAATCACTGTGATACATGACAACACATCCACAAGAAGAACAAATATGTGTCCTTAAAGGACATTTCCCTCTAAGATATAAAGTAAAAAAAAAAACAACGGGAAAAGTCATAAAAAGGTTTAAAGGATCTGGCCCTAGATTCCATATTTCAAGATGTATTTTACATTATTAGATTTCTGCATTCTAATGAAGAGGGTGTACTTACTTTCACAATGCATGTTAGAATGTCTGTATAATTCTTTAAAGCGCATCTGTCAGCAGGAATGTGCTTAGTAAAGAGGCGGCGCCATATTGCTGCAGCCAAATTTTTTTTCCTCCAACAAAATGGCGCCCATGCGTGCGCAGTAGCATCTATCCCTTGCCCCGCTAGCGGCACCATTTTTCTGCAGGAAAAAGAAATTTGCCTGCAGCAACATGGCGCCGCCGGCCGCACATGCGCAGTAGCGTCTCTCGGCAACCAAGAGATGTTACTACGCATGCGCGGGCGGCGGGGGCCATTTTGCTACATGTAAATTTCTTGATTTCTACCACGATTACACATGCAGTATTTAAAATAGTAGGCAGGTCACCGAAGGCACAGTGACCTGTCAGAGGCCATACAGTAGAATATAAAAGCAGAGCACCAGATAAAGCCCCTCCTCAACGGCCGACCCGAAGCACGAGCATATCATTATCTCAGGAATGAAAATAAAGATTAAAAAAGCACCACAGGACGGATTTCATCAACAAATGTATCACTTAAATGAGTGTAATGTTGCCCACCTGACAGTGTATGTAGTTTACTAAGCACAATCCTGCTGACAGGTGCGCTTTAATAAATTTTACATTCAATCTCTGTCAACCTTGCTTGATAGCCAGCTGCTCAGTGCCCCTCCCCCTGCTGCTTAAAATCTGCCCACCTAGCCGTATTAACAACTCATCAGTGCCCCTCCCCCTGCTGCTTAATATCTGCCCACCTAGCCGTATTAACAGCTCCTCAGTGCCCCTTTTCACTGCTACTTAGTATCTGTCCACCGAGCCTGATTGACAGCTCCTCAGTGTCCCTCTTCCCTGCTGCCTAATATCTACTCACATAGTCTGATTGACAGCTCCTCAGTGTCCCTCCTCCCTGCTGCCTAATATCTGCCAACCTAGCCATATTAACAACTCCTCAGTGCCCCTCCTCACTGCTACTTAGTATCTGCCCACAGAGCCAGATTGACAGCTTCTCACTGTCCTTCCTCCCTTCTACCTAATGTGTGCCCACCTAGCCTGATTAACAGCTCCTCGGTGTCCCTCCTCTCTGATGCTTAATATCTGCCCACCTAGCCTGATTGACAACTCCTCAGTGTCCCTACTCCCTGCTGCCTAATAGCTGCCCACCTAGTCTGATTGACAACTCCTCAGTGCCCCTACTCCCTGCTGCCTAATATCAGCCCACCTAGTCTGATTGACAACTCCTCAGTGTCCATCCTCCCTGATGCCTAATATCTGCCCACCAAGCCTGATTGACAGCTCCTCAGTGCCCCTCCTCACTGCTACTTAGTATCTGCCCACCAAGCCAGATTGACAGCTCCTCACTGTCCTTCCTCCCTGCTGCCTAATGTCTGCCCATCTAGTCTTACAACTCCTAAATTTACCTCCTCCCTGCTGCCTAATATCTGCCTGCCTAGCCTGATTGACAATTTCTCAATGTCCCTCCCTGCTGCCTAATATCTACTCACCTAGCCTGATTGACAGCTCCTCAGTGTACCTCCTCCCTGCTGCTTAATATCTGCCCACCAAGACTGTTTGACAACTCTTCAGTGTCCTTACTCCCTGCTGAGATCTCACACTGCTCAGTACACGATACAGCTGTAAGTCAGTCTGGGTGGTCTGACTCTTAACTTTTTAGTAGGACTCATGAAATTCTCATGTTAATATCAGGATAAGATAGGCATTCTGACTGATTTTCAAAGTAAGTACAATGGTCTCATCAGATCTCAGAGATCTATTTAATAATGTGTGAGAGAGAGGGAGAAGGAGAGGAGGAAGGAAAGGGTGAGGCAGAGAGAGAGAGAGGCAGAGGGAGAGGACACAAGGCTGGCACTGTCACTTAATATAAACCCATCCATAATATAACATTAAACAGCTCACAAAGAAAGTGAAATCCTAAACACCCGGCTATAATACTAGCAATTATGTATGTTATGTGGTCTTAATCCGCAATGTGCCAGAACTGTAGCCAGATGCACAGGTTGCAAGCTGCTAAAAGTTAGGAAGGATAAATTATGAGTTGCAGGGACGAGGTGCGGTGCCAGAAATATATCTTGCTGGAGGTTACAACCATGTATGTTCTCCAAACAGTTTACAGAGCGGCTATGATTTGTATACTCTTCACTTGTGATAACATTTGTGATTTATTTCACTTGAATTTTGTTCAAATGCCTGTAAGACATTTCTCACCTTTCTCCTCTCCAAAGAAGACATCTAGAGCCATGCAAGTGTGTGTGAGACAGCCGTGTCCGAATGACACCCGTGTATGGATTATGTCATTCTTAGGACTCAGCTCCAACATTTATAAACACAATCATCATGCATCATAAATTGTCCATAGATACAACGATCCTAAATATTGTGCTTATGTTTATATGATTTTATAAGAAACATAAAAGGCAAAACATAAATGCCTAAACATAATGGGGAAAGCTCTGCATAAAGTGTGCATGCTCTTTCCATGTACAATACTTGTGTAGGGTTTCTCTGACTAATAGGTTCAATGGCTTTGTATGAAATTAGCGTTAGGGCTCATACCCATCACCGTTAAAAAAATCAGACCGATGTTGTTCCTGAAAAGTCGGACAAGTGTTATGCGTTTTTCATGCGAGTACAATACAATTCTTCTCACCTTGTATCCGAATGACATCCGTTTGACATGCGAATGCAATCCGTATGCAATGCAATTTTAACATTAGCTTTTACATAGAGTAATTCTCTATATCATTTAAAGATACTTTTCAAAGGAAATATTCTTGTAATCATATATAGATAGATATATGTGAGAGATATAATCATTGCTTTGCGTGTGTAGCTTTTACAGGGGACATTGACATTGGAGGATTATCTTCACGTCGGGAACAGGTGAAGATTATGTTGGTTTATTATTTTTATTCTTTTACAGGGGACATTGGCTTCAGTGGATTAGTTGTAAAGGTGAGTATAACTGTGTTTTTTTTATTTTAATTTCAATAAAGGAGTCTGTGTCATTATTTCAAATAAAGGACTTTATTCTGGGTGTTTGTTTTTATTTACAATTTGACTATGGGGTTAGTAATGGGGGTGTCTTATCGACGCTACTCTATTACTAACCCGTGGGCTTGATGTCAGCTGCCAATACAAAGCTGACATCAACTCCAACCCTATTACCCCCTGCCACCACACCAGGGCAACTGTGAAGAGCAGAGGCTAAGCACCAGAATTGGCGCATCTTATGAATGAGCCATTTCTTGGGTGGCTGAGAGCTGATGTTTTTAGTCTGGGAGGGGGCCAATATCCATGGCCCCTTCCTAGCCTATTAATCTCAGCCCCCTGCTGTCTGCCTAGCCTTTGCTGGTTGTTAAAATAGGAGGGACCCCACATAATTTTTTTGGAAGGTCTCCCATTTTAATAACCGGTAAAGGCTAAATATACAGCTGTGAGCTGATATTAATAGCCTGGGATGCGACATGTGTATTACCCCCTTCCCAGGCTATAAACATCAGCCTACAGCTGTCTGCTTTCCCTCTGCTGGTTAATAAAATTTCAGAGGATCCCACACTATTTTTTTCAGAAATCTATTCATTTATTAATACATGAACAGTAAGCTACACACGCACTGTACTAATTATATATGTCACTCACATCTTTATATCTACCTATTCTTTGTATATACAGTATATCTATTCTATTCTGACTTGTCACGCTGTGATTTTAATATATGTGGCAGATGAAATGTCAGGTTTTCTATGAGATGGATGAGTAAAAATCGGACGGCACTCGCATAGTCTGAGAGCCGTGCGATTTTTTTCTCGCACCCATTGACTTGCATTGGCGAGTCTCGTCTGATATACGAGGACAATCGCGGCATGCTGCGATTTTTTTCTCAGTCCGATCTGAGCTGAGAAAAAAATCACAGATGAGCAGCGACTCATAGATTAACATTAGTCAGAGTGCAATCTGATTTTTTATCGGATTGCACTTGTCCGTTTTTCTCACAAATGGGTATGAGCCCTTAAAGGGGGTATTGGCAAAGTAGCCAAAGAGTAAGGAATGTTTTAAAATAAACATTACTTACACCTTGAATCTCCGGGCATCCAGTGCCACCAGTCCTGTGGTCCCTGTAGGAACCAAAAGTATTGACTTCGTCAGGGGTGGATTAAAAGCAGCAAGGGTCCCGGGTAGTTTAGAAGGCGCGGGCCCCCCCCCCCCACACACACCTGATGTATCACATGTCACATGATCCCCTGTGATAGATCAAGTGATAGTTCACATGAAATTAATTTGGCACAATATTAACATATTAATTCTAATAATTTTTTTTAGGCTGTGTGCCCACTATGCGTTTTTTAAGCCTTTCCGCAGCAGCAATTCCGCTGCAGAAACGCTTAAAAAACGCTTGGTAGAAGGTCTGCCATGTTCCCCAATGATAATCCGCATGTGCTGTGCGGATTATCATTGCGGAAAAATACGCAGCACTACCAATTATTTTGCGGAAGTGCGGCGTTTTCGCCACCATTGACTTGCATTGGAACGCATGGATTACGCATCACTGCATCTGTACATGCGGAATCCAAGCGTTTCAATGTGCAGATGGTACCGGGGTCTGGAGAAGAGGAGACTCTCCTCCGGACCCGGGTACCATGGTACCTGTAAAAAAAAGAATAAAATGAAAAATAAATATTATACTTACCTTCTGATGGCCCCCGGTGTCTTTATCCGATGCGTCCTGGCTTGCCGGCAGCTCGCAATCTATACACAGCAGGAGGCCGCAAGGCACCATCTATACACAGCGGGAGGCCGCACGTAGCCATCTATACGCAGCAGGAGGCTGCACGTAGCCATCTATTCACAGCAGGAGGCTGCACGTAGCCATCTATACATAGCAGGAGGCAGCACGTAGCCATCTATACACAGCAG
This sequence comes from Phyllobates terribilis, assembly GCF_046119375.1. NCBI lineage: Eukaryota > Metazoa > Chordata > Amphibia > Anura > Dendrobatidae > Phyllobates > Phyllobates terribilis. The sequence goes on from NW_027362767.1 coordinate 68,606,668, forward strand.
GAGGCCGCATGGTGCAATCTATACACAGCGGGAGGCTGCACGTAGCCATCTATACACAGCGGGAGGCCGTACGTAGCCATCTGTACACAGCGGGAGGCCGCACGGCGCCATCTACACACAGCAGGAGGCCGCACATAGCCATCTATACATAGCAGGAGGCAGCACGTAGCCATCTATACACAGCAGGAGGCTGCACGGTGCAATCTATACACAGCGGGAGGCCGCACGTAGCCATCTATACACCGCAGGAGGCCACACGTAGCCATCTATACTCAGCAGGAGGCCACACGTAGCCATCTGTACACAGCGGGAGGCTGCACGTAGCCATCTATACACAGCAGGAGGCCACACGTAGCCATCTGTACACAGCGGGAGGCTGCACGTAGCCATCTATACACCGCAGGAGGCTGCACGGTGCCGTCTATACACAGCAGGAGGCCGCACGTAGCCATCTATACAAAGCGGGAGGCTGCACGTAGCCATCTATACACAGCAGGAGGCCGCATGTAGCCATCTATACACAGCAGGAGGCCGCACGTAGCCATCTATACACAGCGGGAGGCTGCACGCAGCCATCTATACACAGCAGGAGGCCGCACGTAGCCATCTACTGTATACACAGCAGGAGGCCGCACGTAGCCATCTATACACAGCAAGAGGCCGCACAGCGCCATCTATACACATCGAGAGGCCGCACGTAGCCATCTATACACAGCGGGAGGCCGCACGTAACCATCTATACACAGCAGTAGGCCTCATATAGCCATCTATACACAGCGGGAGGCCGCACCTAACCATCTATACACAGCGGGAGACCGCACGGCGCCATCTATGCACAGCGGGAGGCCGCACGTAGCCATCGATACACAGCAGGAGGCCGCACGTAGCCATCTATACACAGCAGGAGGCCGCACGTAGCCATCTATACACAGCAGGAGGCCGCACGTAGCCATCTATGCACAGCAGGAGGCCGCAGGTAGCCATCTATACACAGCAGGAGGCCACACGTAGTCTTCTATACACAGCAGGAGGCCGCACGGTGCCATCTATACACAGCAGGAGGCCGCACGGTGCCATCAATACACAGCAGGAGGCGACACATAGTCTTCTATACACAGCGGGAGGCCGCACGGTGCCATCTATACACAGCAGGAGGCCCCACGTAGCCATCTATACACAGTGGGAGGTCTCTTGTAGCCATCTATACACAGCAGGAGGCCGCACAGCGCCATCTATACATAGCAGGAGGCAGCACGTAGCCATCTATACACAGCAGGAGGCTGCACGGTGCAATCTATACACAGCGGGAGGCCGCACGTAGCCATTTATACATAGCAGGAGGCAGCACGTAGCCATCTATACACAGCAGGAGGCTGCACGGTGCAATCTATACACAGCGGGAGGCCGCACGTAGCCATCTATACACCGCAGGAGGCCACACGTAGCCATCTATACACAGCAGGAGGCCACACGTAGCCATCTGTACACAGCGGGAGGCCGCACGTAGCCATCTATACACCGCAGGAGGCCGCACGGTGCCATCTATACACAGCAGGAGGCCGCACGTAGCCATCTATACAAAGCGGGAGGCTGCACGTAGCCATCTATACACAGCAGGAGGCCGCACGTAGCCATCTATACACAGCAGGAGGCCGCACGTAGCCATCTATACACAGCGGGAGGCTGCACGCAGCCATCTATACACAGCAGGAGGCCGCACATAGCCATCTACTGTATACACAGCAGGAGGCCGCACGTAGCCATCTATACACAGCAAGAGGCCGCACAGCGCCATCTATACACATCGAGAGGCCGCACGTAGCCATCTATACACAGCGGGAGGCCGCACGTAGCCATCTATACACAGCAGTAGGCCTCATATAGCCATCTATACACAGCGGGAGGCCGCACCTAGCCATCTATACACAGAGGGAGACCGCACGGCGCCATCTATACACAGCGGGAGGCCGCACGTAGCCATCGATACACAGCAGGAGGCCGCACGTAGCCATCTATACACAGCAGGAGGCCGCACGTAGCCATCTATACACAGCAGGAGGCCGCACGTAGCCATCTATGCACAGCAGGAGGCCTCAGGTAGCCATCTATACACAGCAGAAGGCCACACGTAGTCTTCTATACACAGCAGGAGGCCGCACGGTGCCATCTATACACAGCAGGAGGCCGCACGGTGCCATCAATACACAGCAGGAAGCGACACATAGTCTTCTATACACAGCGGAAGGCCGCACGGTGCCATCTATACACAGCAGGAGGCCCCACGTAGCCATCTATACACAGTGGGAGGTCGCTTGTAGCCATCTATACACAACAGGAGGCCACACGTAGCCATCTAAACACAGCAAGAGGCTGCACGTAGCCATCTATACACAACAGGAGGCTGCACGTAGCCATCTATACAAAGCAGGAGGCCAGACATAGCCATCTATACGCAGCAGGAGGACGCAGGTAGCCATCTACTGTATACACAGCAGGAGCCCGCACGTAGCCATCTATATACAGCGGTAGGCCGCACGTAGCCATCTATACACAGCAGGAGGCCGCACGTAGCCATCTATACACAGTAGGGGGTCGCACGTAGCCATCTATACACAGCAGGAGGCCGCACGTAGCCATCTATACACAGCAGGAGGCTGCACGTAGCCATCTATACACAGCAGGAGGCCGCACGGCGCCATCTATACACAGTGGGAGGCAGCACGTAGCCATCTATACACAGCAGGAGGCCGCACGTAGCCAACTATACACAGCAGGAGGCCGCACGGCGCCATCTACACACAGCAGGAGGCCGCACGTAGCCATCTATACACAGCAGGAGGCCGCACGTAGCCATCTACTGTATATACAGCAGGAGGCCGAACATAGCCATCTATATACAGCGGGAGGCCGCACGTAGCCATCTATACACAGCAGGAGGCCGTACGTAGCCATCTATACACAGCAGGAGGCCGCACGTAGCCATCTATACACAGCGGGAGGCTGCACGCAGCCATCTATACACAGCAGGAGGCCGCACGTAGCCATCTACTGTATACACAGCAGGAGGCCGCACGTAGCCATCTATACACAGCAAGAGGCCGCTGTCACGGGTGTGTCGCCACGAAGATCGTCACGAGTACACAGCCTGACTTCTCGCAGCTGACTTGTTGGTGCTTTGTGTTTTTCGGCAGTGAGGGAGTTAATTCTCTCTCTCTCTGTGCTAGACGAGGTCCAGCCTCGCCCAGCTGCAATCAATACTGCTGTAGTGAGACTCCTTCAAATGCCTGCTGGTCTGTTTGGGAAGTGTCGGTGAAAGCATTTCATTCAGACTAACAGAGCGGATCGTGGTGTTTGGAGTTTCTGAGATAAGTGCATTTGGAGTGTTTTTTCCCTTCCTCGCTTTATCATTTATCTCCTTTCCCGTTGGTGTTCCCTCTGTTGTAGTTGTGTAGTTGTTGTATGCAAGGTGGTTTTGGTTTTTCCCTTGTACTGTCTCGTTCGTCTAAGTACTGTGTGTGGGCATATTATTACTTGTCCCCTTTTGTTGTGATCGGGGTCCTTCTCAGGACTAGATTACTTAGGTGCAGGGATCCTCAGGAGGTAGGGGTTACGCTGGCGGCCTGGACCTCTGTACCTTTAACAGTACCTCCAGGTTGAGGGACTAGTCAGGGCCCCAGCTTAGGGTCAGCTTAGGCCCCCTACCTCCAGTATACAGAGACAGCGTGACATTTTCACCGACCCACTTAGTTTTTCTCCAGCTACCATGGATCCAGTAGCCGGTCTAGCTCGGCAGTTGCAGAGTTTGTCCATGGAGCTGGCGGACGTTAGGTCCAAGGTTTTGCATCCTCAGGAGCAAGCCGGACCAGAACCTAAAGTAGCTCTCCCTGACAGGTTCACTGGGGGGCGGGACAAGTTTTTTGTTTTCCGGGAGGCATGCAAGTTGTACTTTCGGCTGCGGCCTCGGTCATCGGGGAGTGAAGAACAAAGGGTGGGAATTGTCATCTCGCTCCTACAAGGGGACCCACAATCTTGGGCGTTCTCTCTTCCCCCGGGCTCCCCGGCTCTCCAGTCAGTGGATAGGTTTTTCGCTGCTCTCGGACTCGTATATGATGACCCAGATCGGATCTCCCTTGCTGAGTCTAAGTTACGTAGGATCCAGCAGGGAGATCGTCCGGCGGAGGAATTCTGTTCAGAGTTCCGTAGGTGGGCCACGGACACCCAGTGGAATGACCCGGCTCTTAGGAGCCAGTTTTGTCAAGGTTTATCCGACAAATTACAGGATGTGTTGGCACAGTATGACTCTCCCGTGTCACTGGAAGCCGCTATGGCCCTTGCTATTCGCGTTGACAGACGGCTTCGGGAGAGGTGCGGGATAACTCTACCCCCTGTGATGACTCCACCTCCTACAAGGTCCCCTCATATGGTGGTTCCCCTGGTCAGTCCAGAGGAGCCTATGCAATTAGGAGGGACATCATTTCGGGGGAGGGGACCGGTGGTGCGCCATAAGACAGGAAGGTGTTTCTTCTGCGGGAGAAAGGGACATTTTATTGGGGAGTGTCCATCCCGTCCCTTGCAGAGTGTAGAGTCGTCGGAAAACTGTTGATCCCAGGTTGTGTGGTGGACGGCAATCTGGGAGTAGGTATTTCGTCCCTAGGTTCGTCTCAGTTTCTCGTACCGGCGGTGGTGGTGGTGGGTACGAGAACTGAGAGGATATCTGTTCTTCTGGATAGTGGGGCCGGGGCTAATCTGGTTGATGCTCGGTTTGCCCGGGTTCAAGGTATGCAATTGAGTGAGTTGGCTAAACCCATCCCCATATTCTCGATCGATGCCAGGCCTCTCGGTCAGGGAAGTTTTTTGCAAGCTGTGCATGACGTAAAACTTCAAGTGGGGGCGATACATAAAGAACTGTTGTCTTGCTACGTGTTGGAGGGTCTTCCCACTCCTATAGTGTTGGGCCTTCCTTGGTTAACTAAGCATAACCCGGTTATTAATTGGCAAACCAAAGAGATAAGCCAGTGGAGTAAATTCTGTAATAAAAACTGCATGAACACGGTCATCGGTGCGGTTACTCCTTGGGTCTTACCTCCATTTCTGGCGGACTTTGAGGATGTATTCTCGGAGAAAGGGTGTCAGGAACTACCTCCTCATCGCGAGTATGACTGTTCTGTAAAACTGCTCCCTGAGGCCAAGTTACCTAAAGCTAGGTTGTATAACCTTTCTGGTCCTGAGAGGCAGGCCATGAAGGATTATATTTCAGAAAGTCTGGCTAAGGGGCATATTAGACCTTCATCTTCACCGGTGGCTGCGGGGTTCTTCTTTGTTAAGAAGAAAGATGGAGGCCTACGCCCTTGCCTGGATTTCCGTGAACTTAATCGGATTACGGTCCGAGATCCGTATCCGCTCCCACTTATTCCCGATCTCTTTAATCAGATCGTGGGCGCCAAATGGTTCTCTAAGTTGGATCTCAGGGGGGCGTACAATCTGATTAGGATGAAGGAGGGGGATGAGTGGAAGACGGCGTTTAACACTCCGGAGGGGCATTATGAGAACCTTGTCATGCCATTCGGTCTGACTAATGCCCCGGCGGTGTTCCAACACTTTGTTAATGACATTTTTCGCCGCCTGGTGGGACAGTTTGTTGTCATATATCTGGATGATATCTTAATTTACTCGCCGGATCTGATGTCTCATCAGGAGCACGTTAGGCAGGTGTTACAGATCTTGCGGGATAATAAACTGTATGCCAAATGGGAAAAGTGTGTGTTCGCCGTACAGGAACTCCAGTTTTTAGGCTTCCTGGTTTCAGCGTCCGGTTTTCGTATGGACCCTGGGAAAGTGCGGGCAGTTCTTGAGTGGGATCGGCCAGAGAATCTTAAGGCACTACAACGTTTCCTGGGGTTTGCTAATTATTACCGGAAGTTCATTCGTAATTTCTCGTCCATGGTTAAGCCTCTCACAGACATGACTAAAAAGGGGACGGATTTTTCTAGGTGGTCTGACAAGGCTTGTCAAGCATTCTCCTCCTTGAAAAAATGTTTTGCCTCGGCACCCATACTCATTCAACCTGATGCGTCACAGCCATTCATTGTAGAGGTAGACGCTTCCGAGGTAGGGGTGGGAGCAGTATTGTCACAGGGTTCGTCCCCTGGTAAGTGGCATCCGTGCGCCTTTTTCTCTAAAAAATTGTCGTCCGCTGAGAGGAATTACGATGTCGGCAATAGGGAACTCTTGGCCATTAAGTTAGCTTTTGAGGAGTGGCGCCATTTTTTGGAGGGGGCAGTCCATCCGGTCACCGTCATCACCGATCACAAGAACCTGCTATATCTGGAGTCCGCGAAACGTCTGAATCCCAGACAAGCTAGGTGGTCGTTGTTTTTTACCAGGTTTAATTTTGTCGTTACATATCGTCCTGGGTCAAAAAATGTAAAGGCGGATGCCTTATCTCGTAGTTTCCCTGGGGCCGGGAATACGGACGACCCGATTCCTATCCTTCAGGAGGGGGTGGTGGTTTCGGCAGTATGCTCTGAGCTGGAGGAGGAGGTATTGGAGGCTCAGGGGGACGCCCCTGTTGGACCTCCGGGGAGACTGTTTGTTCCAGATCAGTTGCGACAAAAGGTGATCGAGGCACACCATAACTCAGTTTTTGCAGGACACCCGGGGAGTAAAGCAACTGTGGATCTCCTCTCGCGTCGGTTTTGGTGGCCTAACTTACATAAGGAGGTGGTAACTTTTGTCGCGTCCTGTGGGGTTTGTGCGCGCTCTAAGACCTCACATACCCGTCCGTCTGGGGCCCTCTTACCTTTGAAGATCCCGGAGCGTCCTTGGACTCATCTGTCTATGGACTTTATTACGGACCTCCCTCCGTCTTCGGGTAAAACGGTCATACTCGTTGTAGTGGACAGGTTCAGCAAGATGGCACATTTTATCGCTCTTCCGGCTCTCCCTAATGCTAAAACTCTTGCGCAGGTGTTCATTGGGGAGATTGTGAGGCTTCACGGGGTACCCTCCGAGGTGGTGTCTGATCGGGGGTCTCAGTTTGTGTCCAAGTTCTGGAAGGCGTTTTGTGCACGGCGGGGGATGCATTTGTCATTCTCATCAGCTTTTCATCCTCAGACCAATGGTCAGACGGAACGTATGAACCAGAGCTTGGAGACATATCTCCGGTGTTTTGTGTCAGAGAACCAAGAGGACTGGGCTTCTTTCTTACCTCTGGCAGAGTTTGCTCTTAATAATAGGCGGAGCGAGTCCACTGGTAAGTCCCCGTTTTTTGGGGCATATGGTTTTCACCCCCAGTTTTGTACTTTCAGTAGGGGGGGCTCTTCGGGGGTTCCTGAGGAGGAACGATTTTCCTCATCACTCGCTTCAGTATGGAGAGGGGTGCTGAAGAATCTGAATACTATGGGGAACCGATACAAACGTATGGCTGATAGGAGGAGAGTGTCTGGTCCGGACCTGAGTGTGAACGATCGGGTATGGTTATCTACCAGGAATATAAAACTTAAGGTTCCCTCCTGGAAACTGGGTCCCAGGTTCATCGGGCCGTACAGAATCAGTTCTATTATTAATCCGGTGGCATTCCGTCTTGACCTCCCCCCTACGTTTAAAATTCACAACGTGTTCCACAGATCGTTGCTTAAGAGGTATGTGGCGCCGGTGGTACCGTCACCTTTACCTCCCCCTCCTGTGGTGGTCAATGGTAACTTGGAGTTCCAGGTATCGAGGGTCATCGATTCACGCTTTAATCGCCGGTCCCTTCAGTACCTGGTTCATTGGAAAGGGTATGGTCCTGAGGAGAGGATGTGGGTTCCTGCGTCGGATATTAACGCAGACCGATTAGTTCGGGCCTTCCACACGACTCACCCGGATAAACCTGGCCCTGAGGGTCCGGAGGCCCCTCGTAGAAGGGGGGGTACTGTCACGGGTGTGTCGCCACGAAGATCGTCACGAGTACACAGCCTGACTTCTCGCAGCTGACTTGTTGGTGCTTTGTGTTTTTCGGCAGTGAGGGAGTTAATTCTCTCTCTCTCTGTGCTAGACGAGGTCCAGCCTCGCCCAGCTGCAATCAATACTGCTGTAGTGAGACTCCTTCAAATGCCTGCTGGTCTGTTTGGGAAGTGTCGGTGAAAGCATTTCATTCAGACTAACAGAGCGGATCGTGGTGTTTGGAGTTTCTGAGATAAGTGCATTTGGAGTGTTTTTTCCCTTCCTCGCTTTATCATTTATCTCCTTTCCCGTTGGTGTTCCCTCTGTTGTAGTTGTGTAGTTGTTGTATGCAAGGTGGTTTTGGTTTTTCCCTTGTACTGTCTCGTTCGTCTAAGTACTGTGTGTGGGCATATTATTACTTGTCCCCTTTTGTTGTGATCGGGGTCCTTCTCAGGACTAGATTACTTAGGTGCAGGGATCCTCAGGAGGTAGGGGTTACGCTGGCGGCCTGGACCTCCGTACCTTTAACAGTACCTCCAGGTTGAGGGACTAGTCAGGGCCCCAGCTTAGGGTCAGCTTAGGCCCCCTACCTCCAGTATACAGAGACAGCGTGACAGCCGCACAGCGCCATCTATACACATCGAGAGGCCGCACGTAGCCATCTATACACAGCGGGAGGCCGCACGTAGCCATCTATACACAGCAAGAGGCCGCACAGCGCCATCTATACACATCGAGAGGCCGCACGTAGCCATCTATACACAGTGGGAGGCAGCACGTAGCCATCTATACACAGCAGTAGGCCTCATATAGCCATCTATACACAGCGGGAGGCCGCACATAGCCATCTATACACAGCGGGAGACCGCGCGGCACCATCTATACACAGCGGGAGGCCGCACGTATCCATCTATACACAGCAGGAGGCCGCACGTAGCCATCTATACACAGCAGGAGGCCGCACGTAGCCATCTATGCACAGCAGGAGGCCGCAGGTAGCCATCTATACCCAGCAGGAGGCCACACGTAGTCTTCTATACACAGCAGGAGGCCGCACGGTACCATCTATACACAGCAGGAGGCCGCACGGTGCCATCAATACACAGCAGGAGGCGACACATAGTCTTCTATACACAGCGGGAGGCCGCACGGTGGCATCTATACATAGCAGGAGGCCCCACGTAGCCATCTATACACAGTGGGAGGTCGCTTGTAGCCATCTATACACAGCAGGAGGCCACACGTAGCCATCTAAACACAGCAAGAGGCTGCACGTAGCCATCTATACACAACAGGAGGCTGCACGTAGCCATCTATACAAAGCAGGAGGCCAGACGTAGCCATCTATACACAGCAGGAGAACGCAGGTAGCCATCTACTGTATACACAGCAGGAGTCCGCACGTAGCCATCTATATACAGCGGGAGGCCGTACGTAGCCATCTATACACAGCAGGAGGCCGCACGTAGCCATCTATACACAGCAGGAGGCTGCACGTAGCCATCTATACACAGCAGGAGGCCGCACGGCGCCATCTATACACAGTGGGAGGCAGCACGTAGCCATCTATACACAGCAGGAGGCCGCACGTAGCCAACTATACACAGCAGGAGGCCGCACGGCGCCATCTACACACAGCAGGAGGCCGCACATAGCCATCTATACACAGCAGGAGGCCGCACATAGCCATCTAATGTATATACAGCAGGAGGCCGCACGTAGCCATCTATATACAGCGGGAGGCTGCACGTAGCCATCTATACACAGCAGGAGGCTGTACATAGCCATCTATACACAGTAGGGGGTTGCACGTAGCCATCTATACACAGCAGGAGGCCGCACGTAGCCATCTATACACAGCAGGAGGCTGCACGGTGCCATCTATACACAGCGGGAGGCCGCACGGTGCCATGTATACACAGCAGGAGGCCGCACGCAGTCACGCACACACAAACATATACAGACATATACATACATGCATAAACACATTTGAAACACAAAAATACATATAAACAGACATCACACCATGATATCTGCCTGCACACACACACCCACACTCACTCACTCACTCAATCACACACACACACACACACACTCACTCACACACATTCACACACACACACACACTCACACACACTCACCATCCCCCGGCTCGGCTCCAGTCCTCCAGCTCCTCTCCGTTGCAGCAGTGCAGTGCGCACTGCGTGACGTCACACTAGCAGACACGGCCGCGCACAGGGCCGTGTCTCCTAGCAGTGACGCGGCTGGGCCAGCACACAGGGAAGTTAACAGGTGCAGTGCTGGCTCGGCCAAAGAAGAAGTAGCGGCCGTGTGCTGCTGCTGGGGGAGAGGTCCGGGGTCCCCCCGCCTCTGACTGCCGGTATGAGCCGCTGCGCCGCACATATTATAATGAGGGCAATCTGGCCATGGACCCCCCGGAGCCCCGGCCCCCTGTAGCCCAGGGGCCCCGGGCGGTAGCCCAGATTGCCCTCATTATAATCCGCCTATGGACTTCGTGTCCATCATTCATTCATTCATTCATTCATCCACAGTAGCCAATAGCTGCGGAATATGATGGCGCTATAAAAGTAAGCATAATGACCTTTGTGTCCCACCCTGTAGATTTTAGATTGGTTACCTGGGCCTCATGTTTCTCAGTTGTCCCATACCACTTCACAGTTTCCATTAGTTTTGAGGACTTCTTGTTAGCTCAGCCCAAAGCATAAGTAATAGGAGAACTAGTCTGCTCATGTAAGAATCGGGTCACCATGCCAGTATTAGACTTCTTTATTCCCCTGGCCTGGAGTATTTCTGACAAAAACCCCTCCTGTTTGTATTATGAGCTCATCTTGGACGACCGCGGACACGAGGGCAGAACCTGGGATTGTGAAGTGTAAATGCTGTATAAATACACGGAGGGACAGCATCACCAGCTTCATGCCTTCGCTGCCGACAGCCTGGGGTTTCGCTGCACACAATTCAGTTTGAGAAACAAAATATTTGTTTCCATTGTGATTCTTGGCCGAGCATCTTTCAGATCCCACCGTACAGTTTTTTTCCAAACGAGGATGCAGCTTACATTACTGAAAGCAAATATATCAAGTCTTTCATTACGCTCAGCAGGAAACATACAAATTCCATTAGAGGAAAATTATAAGTCACAAATTGTTTCTGGATTGAAATAACAAAAAAAAAAAGTTTTATGTGGCACCATCATATCCATGTAGCGGTGGATGACCAAATACCCGAAAAATAGGATCATCGTATAAAGTCTCTTAAGCACCATTTTATATATATATATATATATATATATATATATATATATATATATATACAGTACAGGCCAAAAGTTTGGACACACCTTCTCATTTAAAGAATTTTCTGTATTTTCATGACTATGAAAATTGTACATTCACATTGACACCATCAAAACTATGAATTAACACATGTGGAATTATATACTTAACAAAAAAGTGTGAAACAACTGAGAATATGTCGTATTTTCTAGGTTCTTCAAAGTAGCCACCTTTTGCTTTGATGACTGCTTTGCACATTCTTGGCATTCTCTTGATGAGCTTCAAGAGGTAGTCACTGGAAATGGTTTTCACTTCACAGGTGTGCCCTGTCAGGTTTAATAAGTGGGATTTCTTTCCTTATAAATGGGGTTGGGACCATCAGTTGTGTTGTGCAGAAGTCTGGAGGATACACAGCTGATAGTCCTACTGAATAGACTGTTATAATTTGTATTATGGCAAGAAAAAAGCAGCTAAGTAAAGAAAAACGAGTGACCATCATTACTTTAAGAAATGAAGGTCAGTCAGTCTCAAAAATTGAGAAAACTTTGAAAGTGTCCCCAAGTGCAGTTGCAAAAACCATCAAGCGCTACAAAGAAACTGGCTCACATGAGGACAGCCCCAGGAAAGGAAGACCAAGAGTCACCTCTGCTTCTGAGGATAAGTTTATCTGAGTCACCAGCCTCAGAAATTGCAGGTTAACAGCAGCTCAGATTAGAGACCAGGTCAATGCCACACAGAGTTCTAGCAGCAGACACATCTCTACAACAACTGTTAAGAGGAGACTTTGTGCAGCAGGCCTTCATGGTAAAATAGCTGCTAGGAAACCACTTCTAAGGACAGGCAACAAGCAGAAGAGACTTGTTTGGGCTAAAGAACACAAGGAATGGACATTAGACCAGTGGAAATCTGTGCTTTGGTCTGATCAGTCCAAATTTGAGATCTTTGGTTCCAACCACCGTGTCTTTGTGCGACGCAGAAAAGGTGAACGGATGGACTCTACATGCCTGGTTCCCATCGTGAAGCATGGAGGAGGAGGTGTGATGGTGTGGGGGTGCTTTGATGGTGACACTGTTGTGGATTTATTCAAAATTTAAGGCATACTGAACCAGCATGGCTCCCACAGCATCTTGCAGCAGCATGCTATTCCATCCGGTTTGCGTTTAGTTGGACCCTCATTTATTTTTCAACTGGACAATGATCCCAAACACACCTCCAGGCTGTGTAAGGGCTATTTGACCAAGAAGGAGAGTGATGGGGTGCTACGCCAGATGACCTGGCCTCCACAGTCACCAGACCTGAACCCAATCAAGATGGTTTGGGGTGAGCTGGACTGCAGAGTGAAGGCAAAAGGGCCAACAAGTGCTAAGCATCTCTGGGAACTCCTTCAAGATTGTTGGAAGACCATTTCCGGTGACTACCTCTTGAAGCTCATCAAGAGAATGCCAAGAGTGTGCAAAGCAGTCATCAAAGCAAAAAGTGGCTACTTTGAAGAACCTAGAATATAAGACATATTTTCAGTTGTTTCACACTTTTTTGTTAAGTATATAATTCCACATGTGTTAATTCATAGTTTTGATGCCTTTAGTGTGAATGTACAATTTTCATAGTCATGAAAATATCGAAAATTCTTTAAATGAGAAGGTGTGTCCAAACTTTTGGTCTGTACTGTATAAAAAATTATACAAATAGATCCGGAGTTATAACTTGCTTTATACATCAGAGCAGCAATCACAATTCTGCTGGTTGTTTTTGAAAAAGGTTTGTTGACAGCAGCACCCTTCAACTAAGCTCCTAAAATGCAGTTACCGTCTCCTTGTTAAAGAAGATTTCAGCTCTGAAGCCTGCAGAATTATGAATGCAGCTTTGGAATATGCAATTCTAATGGGGAAAATCTGCACAGAAAACTCAGCGTATCCGCAGGAGAAATTGTCATGTTGGGAATATGAAACACACAGCACAGGTCAGTTTATGCAGCGTAAAAAAAAAGCAGAGTAAGCAGGAGATTTCTATAAATCCCATACACTTTACTGGAAATGTAAGACGCAGCATAAAAAAAAATCACCAAAAATTCATTGTGGGTACGCAGCCAAATAGGCGCAAAAAATCTGCAACATGAAAAACTCACCTTATGCTAATCATGGAAATGTAACCTAACATAGGTGAATTCTGCTGCAAATCTGTGCAACAAAACCTGCAGTGTGCGAATACACCCCAAAAGGTAAAATCCTTGGTGACAATCCACAAAATTGTGGAATCCAAACTGCTGCTTAGTTTACACTGTGGATTTTTTCCAATGTGCAAGGATAAGATTTCATAAAATCTCATTCATAGTTCTCTTAGGCTATGTTCACACTAGGCGTTTTTTCAGCTTTTTTTTAATGCAAATTTTCAACTTCATTTTACAATACCAGCAAAGTCTATGCGATTTCAGAAATCTCATGTACATACATTGGTTTTTGTGTCATCAGTATTTTGTGCTTTGTATGTTTTTTGCAGAATAGAGACTGTCACTTCTTTTAGTGTTTTTTTCTGTGTTTTTTCAGCATTTTTCACCCATTGAAAGTAATGAGTGGTGAAAAAACGCCTAGTGTGGACATAGCTATCAGGTTTTGCTGCGTTTTTAGTGAAAAAAAGGATGTACAGCAGTATGTGAAACTCATTTATTTTGGTGATTTTACTATCTTGTCTTGGTCACCTGAGATGGCAGTTTGGTTTAGGACAGTTTAATTAAATTAGTGATGTGTACAATGTAAACACTGACTGACCTAGGTGTGATTGAACAATACCTGTGGCCAACGGAGGTGTGAAATTGAACAATCCCTGAGCAACTCAATGGCAGACCATAGTGTGAAAATAATTAGTGTCCTACAAACTCAATGCACTGCCAGTGTCTTAGGTAAACTATTCCTGAACAATTCACCTCCCCCCACTGTTACATTTGTAATTCTGGTTAATATGGTTTCACATATTTCTCACATTGGTGACCTGTGTTCATGCTTCTGTGATGGAAGCAAAGCTGAACTTTGGGATCTTGAAAAATGCACCAAAAAGGCACCAAAACCAGCGTTTTTGACACAGCTTATTTCCTGCCAAGAGATCAGGTTTTGTTGCAGAAAAAAAAAATGCTGAAAAAGCGCCTAGTGTGAACATAGCCTTACTGTAATATGTTGTAGATTTTCAATCCTGAATATGAAAGTGGAAAATCTGCTGTGTATTTGCCCTGTGTGAACCTAGTTTAAGGCTAGAAATTGGAGTAGGAGAAGAGCCACTGGTTCTCTTTGGGTCTGGGTAAACTGATATGCTGTTATATTTTATTGCCATATGCTTTTTTCGTGTTATTCTTAAAGGGAATCTGTCAGCAGGTTTTGCTATGTAATCTGATAACAGCATGATGTATGGAGCAGAGATCCTGATTCCAGTGATGTGTCACTTAGTTTACTGGGTGCAGCAGTTGTGATAAAATCACAATTTTCTCTGCTACAGATCTAGCAGAGCTCTGAATGCTGAGCTCTGTATAACCCCGCCCACACAAATGATTGGCTGCTTCTGTGCACACTCTATATTTACAATGAGTGGTGGGGGCGTGGCTGGACCAGCAAGCACAAAACACCTAGTATTGCAGTGATAATCTCCTGCTAATAAAACACTGATTTTATTGAAACAGCAAAACACAGCCCAATAAGTGACACATCACTGGAATCAGGGTTTATGCCTCTACATTATGTTGGTCTCAGAATACATAGAAAAACCTGGTGACAGATTTCCTTTTAAACGTTTTGTTATTATTATGGTCCAGTGATGGTTGTCTGGTCCGTCAGTGCAGCACAGCACACATTCACAGTGCTGGTCATGGCCCCTTCTCATGGTCAGCTCTCAGCAGCGGTAACCTGCAGTAGTTTTTGTCTGACAACTTGCACACTTGCAGCCAACGCACTCAGTTACCGCATTACAGTTCCTCACACACGGGCGCTTGTATCTTTCTGTCTCTGATGTGGTAACTTCTCTTCGCACTCAGACATCAGACACTTATTGCGCAGCAAATCTCACAGTCAGGAATAAGTGTCTACGCTCCTCTCTGCTGTGTCTAATCTAAATAGTGATGAGCGAGCACTAAAATACTCATCTGCTCGTTACTTGAATCGAGCACGTCGGACAATCAGGTGCTCGACTCGAGTAACGGGTTTAATTGAAGTCAATGGGAAACTCGAGCATTTTCACGGTAGACCCTCCAAGAAGGTCTGGGGGGCAGTAAAATCACTGAAATGGATGGGAAAAGTGCACAAATAGAATAGGAAAAGCATGGGGAAGACACCCGGACGCATCGCTGACACCCAGGTCACTGCTGGGAATGTTGTCAGAGTATTACGCCACTTTTAAGGACTGACAATAAAACATACCAAACCAAAGATAAAACAGATTTTACAGGAAAAAATGTTAAGTAACATACTTTCCTGTATAATGACTTGTATATGTGGCAAAATTAAAAAGGGAGAAAAACCGCCTCATCCACCCCTCAGGCTATGTTCACACATACAGTGGTGGCCAAAAGCATTGGCACCCCTGCAATTCTGTCAGATAATACTCAGTTTCTTCCTGAAAATGATTGCAATCACATATTCTTTGGTCTTATTATCTTCATTTAATTTGCTTGCAAGGAAAAAACACAAAAGAGAATGAAGCAAAAATCAAATCATTGATCATTTCACACAAAACTCCAAAAATGGGCCAGACAAAACTATTGGCACCCACAGCCTAATACTTGGTTGCACAACCTTTAGCCAAAATAACTGCGAACAACCGCTTCCGGTAACCATCAATGAGTTTCTTACAATGCTCTGCTGGAATTGTAGACCATTCTTCTTTGGCA
This sequence comes from Phyllobates terribilis, assembly GCF_046119375.1. Lineage (NCBI taxonomy): Eukaryota > Metazoa > Chordata > Amphibia > Anura > Dendrobatidae > Phyllobates > Phyllobates terribilis. Next base: position 68,622,754 of record NW_027362767.1, read on the forward strand.
AACTGCTCCAGGTCCCTGATATTTGAAGGGTGCCTTCTCCAAACTGCCATTTTGAGATCTCTCCACAGGTGTTCTATGGGATTCAGGTCTGGACTCATTGCTGGCCACTAGTGTTGAGCATTCCGATACTGTAATATCGGGTATCGGCCGATATTCGCGGTATCGGAATTCCGATACTTAATTCCGATACTTTTACAATATCGGATACCGGAATCGGAAGTTCCCATAATGCCTGCGCTCTGCAGTGTCTGTGAAGGATGACAAGTTGGATGGCAGCGCGATCCAGCCTGTCATCAGAATGCCATCCCAGCGGGGGAGAATTCTCCTGATTGTTTAAAAGCCGGCGGCTTTTAAACAATCACACAGCCCCATACTGCTTCCCCGCAGCCTCCCACCCCGATCCTCCGCTCCCCTCGCCACCTCCAATCCCAATCGTAAATTAGGACCGGGCGGGGAGCGCAGCACCAAGGAGCGAAGGACCCGGGCGGGGAAGCCGGCAGTGAAAAGACTTCACCGCCGGCTTTCCCGTTCTGTGCTGCGCTTTCCCGCCGGTTATTTCAAATGAACAGCTGAGGTATCAGGTGATGCCGATCAGCTGTTCATTTGAAGTCGCCGCGGTGCCCTCAGAGGGTTCATGTGAGTTCATGCTTCACTGCATGAACTCACATGAACTTTCCCACGGCCGCACAGGTCAGCCTCACCTCCCAGACCCGTCATGATTAGTGTGTGTGCGGGGTGTGTGTGCGGGGTGTGTGTGCGATGTTTGTGCGGGTGTGTGCGGTGTCTGTGCGATGTGTGCGGGGTGTGTGTGCGGGGTGTCTGTGCGATGTTTGTGCGGGTGTGCGCGGTGTCTGTGCGTGCAGGCAGACATAGGCCGATGTGACACTACTACTCCCATCGGCCTATGTCTGTCCCCCGTCCACTCCTGCCAGCAGGATCAGCTCGATGGGAGCAGTAGTTCCCATCAGCCTGATCCTGCTATTTAAATTGCCCTACTGTGTCCCCAATAAATGTTAAATACATGTCATTGGTGGCCAGTGGTTACCTAAAAGAAATTAGTTCATACATTACCTGTCCCCGCCGATCGCCACCTAAAATAAAGTAAAAAATAAAAAACTACACCTATACTCACCTAGACACCTAATTCCCCGAAGCCATCGATCTCCTGTAATAAAATATAAAATAATAAACCACAACCTTATCCTTACCCCTCCGTAGTAGTCCACGAGTGTCCCACGAAGATCTCCAGTTCAGAGCAGCCACATAGAATGTGACCGCTCTGAACCGCTGCCGCCGCTAGAATGACGGGGCCGTAAGGGTTCACCGGAGTTCAGGCAGCGCTGCTCCGGTTAGCTCCTTTACGGCCCTGCTGTATCGTGAGAAATTCCCACGGTACAGCAGTGCCGTAAAGGAGGTCTCCGGAGCTGCGCTGCCTGAATGCACTCCGGTGACCTCAGTCAGTGGCTCCCGCTGCCGGCAGCGGACATGTTCCCGGCAGCGTGAGCTTACAGCAGCCATGACAGCTGTCACCATCTCCAGATGTGACAGCTGTGCATGGGAGATCAGCGCAGGAACGTGGACAGGTAACTATTATTTTTAGTAAACTAAGAATTAAATAAAATTGTGTGTTTTATTTCAAATAAATTATTTTTTTCTGGGTGTAGTGTGTGTTTTTTCTTTTTAACACTTTGTAGGTTAGTAATGGGGGTGTCTTATAGACGCCCATCATTACTAACCTGGGCTTCATGGCAGCTGGCGCTGACATGAACCCCAACCCTATTACCCCCTGCCACCGCACCAGGGCAGCGTGGAAGAGCGAGGCTAAGTGCCAGAATTGGCGCATCCTATGGATGCGCCATTTCTGGGGCGGCTGACGGCTGGTGTTTCTAGCCTGGGAGGGGGCCAATATTCATGGCACCCTTCCTGGGCTATTAATATCAGCCCCCAGCTGTCTGCCTAGCCTTTGCTAGCTATTAAAATAGGGGGGACCCCACATCATTTTTTTTGGGGGGGTCCCCCATTTTAATAGCTAGTAAAGGCTAGGTATTCAGCTGGGGGCTGATATTAGTAGCCTGGGAAGCTCCGTGGGTTTTACCCCCTTCCCAGGCTTCAAACATCTGCCCCAGCCGTCTGCTTAACCTCCGCTAGAGACTAAAATTATGGGGGATCCCACGCCATTTTTTTTTTAAAATAAATCCTTTATTTTAACACTAAATGACATTTGAGGAGTTAATAAAGATGCAGTCCCTAAATTATTATTTATTTTTTAATTAATTTTTCCCAAAACTTTTGACGTGGGCTTCGCCATATTTTTGTATGCCAGCCAGGTACAGCATCCAGCTTCTATGAACGCGCCATTTTCCGGGGCGGCTGCAGACTGCAATTTTCAGCGGGGGGGCAGAAAGCTTGGGCCTCCCTGCGCTGCAGATTCCATCCCCCAGCTGTCTAGTTGTACCTGGCTGGACACACAAAAATAGGGAGAAGCTCCACGTTTTGTTTTTTTTAATTATTTCATGAAATTCATGGAATAATTAAGAAAAAAAGGGCTTCCCTATATTGTTGTGTCCAACCAGGTACAAATAGGCAGCTGGTGGTTGGGGGCAGCCCGTTCCTGCCTGCTGTACCTGGCTGGACACAAATATAGTGCAAAGCCCCACGTCAATTTTTTTTTAATTATTTCAGGAAATTCATGAAATAATTAAATAAAAATTATGTGGGGCTTCGCCCTATATTTGTGTCCAGTCAGGTACAGCAGGCAGGAACGGGCTGCCCCCAACCACCAGCTGCCTATTTGTACCTAGCCGGACACAACAATATAGGGAAGCCCTTTTTTTCTTAATTATTCCATGAATTTCATGAAATAATTAAAAAAAAAAATGCGTGGGGCTTCGCCCTATTTTTGTGCCCAGCCAGATACAACTAGGCAGCTGGGGGCTGGAATCCGCAGCGCAGGGAGACCCAAGCTTTCTGGGCCACCCCCGCTGCAAATTGCAGTCCGCAGGCGCCCCAGAAAATGGCGCGTTCATAGAAGCGCCATCTTCTGGCGCTGTACCCAACTCATCCAGGGCCCTGGTGCGGTGGCTCACTGGGTAATAAAGGGGTTAAGGCCAGCTTGGCATTATCAGCTGGCCCTAAGCCCGAAATTCATGGGGTCACGCCAATATTAGACATGACCACCATGAATTTCTAGTAAAGTATTTAAAAAAACACAACACCCAGAATAAAGTCCTTTAATTGAAATAAACACACAATTCTTTATTGTTCTAAATTAAACCATACTTACCATCACGCCCATTCCAGCTGAAGCCAACGATCTCCTGCAATAAAAGTAAAATAATAAAGCAACCTCATCCTTACCTTTCCATGGCTCCCACGACAGCTTCAGCTCTGCTACATCGAGATGACAGGCTGGACCGCAGCAGAACGCTGCCATCCATCCTGTCATCCCGCAGACACTGAGAAGCGCAGGCATACTTCCACTCCTCAGTGTCTGGCTGTGACGGCATCCAGATGAGCCGAGGTCATGTCCAATGAACTCAGCTCACCTCATGTACGTCACTGACAGCGTGGGAAAATTCTCCTGCACTCAGCACTTCAGCGTGAGAATTTTCCCACGCTGTCAGTGACGTGCATGAGGTGAGCTGAGTTCATTGGACATGACCTCACCTCATGTATGTCACTGACAGCGTGGGAGAATTCTCACGCTGAAGCGCTGAGTGCAGGAGAATTTTCCCACGCTGTCAGTGACGTGCATGAGGTGAGCTGAGTTCATTGGACATGAACTCGGCTCATCTGGATGACGTCACAGAGAGACACTGAGGAGCGCAAGCATGCCTGCGCTTCTCAGTGTCTGCGGGATGACAGGCTGGATGGCAGCGTTCTGCTGCGGTCCAGCCTGTCATCTCGATGTAGCAGAGCTGGAGCTGTCCTGGGAACCATTGAAAGGTAAGGATGATGTTGCTTTATTATTTTTCTTTTATTGCAGGAGATCGTTGGCTTCAGCTGGAATGGGCGTGATGGTAAGTATGGTTTAATTTAGAACAATAAAGAATTGTGTGTTTATTTCAATTAAAGGACTTTATTCTGGGTGTTTGTGTTTTTCTTTAACTTTGACTATGGGGTTAGTAATGGGGGTGTCTTATAGACGCCTCTCCATTACTAACCTGGGCTTGATGTCATCTGGCATTATAAGCTGACATCAACCCCAGCCCTATTACCCCACTGCCACCGCTACAGGGCAGTGGGAAGAGCGAGGCTAAGTGCCAGAATTGGCGCATCCTATGGATGCGCCATTTCTGGGGCGGCTGACGGCTGGTGTTTCTAGCCTGGGAGGGGGCCAATATTCATGGCACCCTTCCTGGGCTATTAATATCAGCCCCCAGCTGTCTGCCTAGCCTGTGCTAGCTATTAAATTAGGGGGGACCCCATGTTATTTTTTTTGGGGGGTTCCCCCATTTTAATAGCTAGTAAAGGCTAGGTATTCAGCTGGGGGCTGATATTAGTAGCCTGGGAAGCTCCGTGGGTATTACCCCCTTCCCAGGCTTCAAACATTTGCCCCAGCTGTCTGCTTAACCTCCGCTAGAGCCTAAAATTAAGGGGAACCCCACGCCATTTTTTTTTTAAATAAATCCTTTATTTTAACACTAAATGACAAGTACAGTAATCAACACTATTACTGTACTTCATATATATGTGACTGACATGTTTCTATCTATCTAATCTATGTGTGAAGCTCTATTCTGTCTATTATAAATTGTCGGGTACAGATGCTGAATTGCCGGCCGGCTTTTTTAAAGAGACGGTGCACGAAAACACTAATATTTTTTTAAATAAATCCTTTACACTAAATGACAAGTACAGTAAGCAACACTGTCACAGTACTTCATATATATGTGACTGACATGTTTCTATCTATCTAATCTATGTGTGAAGCTCTATTCTGTCTGTTATAAATTGTCGGGTACCGCTGCTGAATTGCCGGCCGGCTTTCTTAAAGAGACGGTGCATGAAAACACTAATATTTTTTTAAATAAATCCTTTACACTAAATGACAAGTACAGTAAGCAACACTGTCACAGTACTTCATATATATGTGACTGACATGTTTCTATCTATCTAATCTATGTGTGAAGCTCTATTCTGTCTATTATAAATTGTCGGGTACAGATGCTGAATTGCCGGCCGGCTTTCTTAAAGAGACGGTGCACGAAAACACTAATATTTTTTAAAATAAATCCTTTACACTAAATGACAAGTACAGTAAGCAACACTGTCACAGTACTTCATATATATGTGACTGACATGGTTCTATCTACCTAATCTATGTGTGAAGCTCTATTCTTTCTGTTGTAAATTGTCGGGTACCGGTGAATGCCGCTGATGAATTGCCGGCTTTTCATGTCATTCTACATTATTCTTAGTTGTTTTACTTCATGTAGAATTAACCTACAAGGAAAGAAAGGGTTTATTTTCATTCCGATATTTGTGTCCCATTGACTTGCATTGGTTTCCGGTATCGGAATCGGCGATATCCGATACTTTTTGGGTATCGGCCCGATCCAATCCGATACGATATTTCCTGATATCGGAAGGTATCGCTCAACACTACTGGCCACCTTACAAGTCTCCAGTGCTTTCTCTCAAACCATTTTATAGTGCTTTTGGAAGTGTGTTTTTGGGTCATTGTCCTGCTGGAAGACCCATGACCTCTGAGGGAGACCCAGCTTTCTCACACTGGGCCCTACATTATGCTGCAAAATTTGTTGGTAGTCTTCAGACTTCATAATGCCATCCACACGGTCAAGCAGTCCAGTGCCAGAGGCAGCAAAGCGACCCCAAAACATCAATGAACCTCCGCCATGTTTGACTGTAGGGACCGTGTTCTTTTCCTTGAATGCCTCTTTTTATTTCCTGTACACTCTATGTTGATGGTTTTTGCCAAAAAACTCTACTTTTGTCTCATCTGACCAGAGAACATTCTTCCAAAACGTTTTAGGCTTTCTGAGGTAAGTTTTGGCAAACTCCAGCCTGGCTTTTTTATGTCTCGGGGTAAGAAGTGGGGTCTTCCTGGGTATCCTACCATACAGTCCCTTTTCATTCAGACGCCGACGGATAGTATGGGTTGACACTGTTGTACCCTCGGACTTCAGGGCAGCTTGAACTTGTTTGGATGTTAGTCGAGGTTCTTTATCCACCATCTGCACAATCTTGCGTTGAAATCTCTCGTCAATTTTTCCTTTCCGTCCACATCTAGGGAGGTTAGCCACAGTGCCATGGGCTTTAAACTTCTTGATGACACTGCGCACGGAAGACACAGGAACATTCAGGTCTTTGAAGGTGGACTTGTAGCCTTGAGATTGCTCATGCTTCCTCACAATTTGGTTTCTCAAGTCCTCAGACAGTTCTTTGGTCTTCTTTCTTTTCTCCATGCTCAATGTGGTACACACAAAGACACAGGACAGAGGTTGAGTCAACTTTAATCCATGTTAACTGGCTACAAGTGTGATTTAGTTATTGCCAACACCTGTTAGGTGCCACAGGTAAGTTACAGGTGCTGTTAATTACACTAATTACACCAATTAGAAAAGTATCACATGATTTTTCAAACAGTGCCAATACTTTTGTCCACCCCCTTTTTTAGGTTTGGTGTGGAATTGTATCCAATTTGGCTTTAGGACAATTCTTTTTGTGTTGTTTCATTGAAGACAAATTAAATGAAGATAATAATACCAAAGAATTTGTGATTGCAATCATTTTCAGGAAGAAACTGAGTATTATCTGACAGAATTGCAGGGGTGCCAATACTTTTGGCCACCACTGTAGCGTTTTTGCACTTTCTCATTGCTTTCAATGGTGAAAAAATGCTGCAAAAACACTGAAAGCATTGACATGCTCCCTCTTTCAAAAATGCAGCAGTTTTCCATTTCAGTCAGGAAAAAAACAGAACCGTGTGCATGAGATTTCTGATATTTTTTCCCTGGTGAAGCCTATGCGCTAAGTGCAAGACCTATCAGAAATTGAAAGGAGGGATTGCAATAAACCCTGGAATACAGGTAGAGGAGGTCCTCAGAAAACATTTTTTCCTCATTTGGAAGGAGTGGGGGCTCCTGGACTGGTAAAGTCTATGAACTACAGTACAGACCAAAAATTTGAACACACCTTCTCATTTAAAGATTTTTCTGTATTTTCATGACTTTGAAAATTGTACATTCACACTGAAGGCATCAAAACTATGAATTAACACATGTGGAATTATATACTTAACAAAAAAGTGTGAAACAACTGAGAATTTGTCTTATATTCTAGGTTCTTCAAAGTAGCCACCTTTTGCTTTGATGACTGCTTTGCACACTCTTGGCATTCTCTTGATGAGCTTCAAGAGGTAGTCACCGGAAATGGTTTTCACTTCACAGATGTGCCCTGTCAGGTTTAATAAGTGGGATTTCTTGCCTTATAAATGGGGTTGGGACCATCAGTTGTGTTGTGCAGAAGTCTGGTGGATATACAGCTGATAGTCCTACTGAATAGACTGTTAGAATTTGTATTATGGCAAGAAAAAAGCAGCTAAGTAAAGAAAAACCAGTGGCCATCATTACTTTAAGAAATGAAGTTCAGTCAGTGCGAAAAATTGGGCAAACTTTGAAAGTGTCCCCAAGTGCAGTTGCAAAAACCATCAAGCGCTACAAAGAAACTGGCTCACATGAGGACAGCCCCAGGAAAGGAAGACCAAGAGTCACCTCTGCTTCTGAGGATAAGTTTATCCGAGTCACTCAGAAAACGCAGGTTAACAGCAGCTCAGATTAGAGACCAGGTCATTGCCACACACAGTTCTAGCAGCAGACACATCTCTACAACAACTGTTAAGAGGAGACTTTGTGCAGCAGGCCTTCATGGTAAAATAGCTGCTAGGAAACCACTGCTAAGGACAGGCAACAAGCAGGAGAGATTTGTTTGGGCTATAGAACACAAGGAATGGACATTAGACCAGTGGAAATCTGTACTTTGGTCTGATGAGTCCAAATTTGAGATCTTTGGTTCCAACCACCGTGTCTTTGTGCGACGCAGAAAAGGTGAATGGATGGACTCTACATGCCTGGTTCCCACCGTGAAGCATGGAGGAGGAGGTGTGATGGTGTGGGGGTGCTTTGCTGGTGACACTGTTGGGGATTTATTCAAAATTGAAGGGATACTGAACCAGCATGGCTACCACAGCATCTTGCAGCGGCATGCTATTTCATCCGGTTTGCGTTTAGTTGGACCATCATTTATTTTTCAACAGGACAATGACCCCAAACACACCTCCAGGCTGTGTAATGGCTATTTGACCAAGAAGGAGAGTGATGGGGTGCTACGCCAGATGACCTGGCCTCCACAGTCACCAGACCTGAACCCAATCGAGATGGTTTGGGGTGAGATGGACAGCAGAATGAAGGCAAAAGGGCTGACAAGTGCTAAGCATCTCTAGGAACTCCTTCAAGATTGTTGGAAGACCATTTCCGGTGACTACCTCTTGAAGCTCATCAAGAGAATGCCAAGAGTGTGCAAAGCAGTCAACAAAGCAAAAGGTGGCTACTTTGAAGAACCAAGAATATAAGACATATTTTCAGCTGTTTCACACTTTTTTGTTAAGTATATAATTCCACATGTGTTAATTCATAGTTTTGACGCCTTCAGTGTGAATGTCCAATTTTCATAGTCATGAAAATACAGAAAAATCTTTAAATGAGGTGTGTCCAAACTTTTGGTCTGTACTGTATGTGCAAGGGCTTCCAAAAGTTAGAAGGAAGCACTTCAATCCACCGTGGAACACATGTAGAGTAGGGTCTTCTGGAGAAGGGACAGTGTGTTATAGTGTTACAGTACCTGCTGGAGCAACATTAAACCAACAGTCCTTTACATGGCTAATTCAAATAGATTATATTCTGTAATACCGCTTTTAGCTGCAATTAGCATAGGGTTAGCTGGCATAGTAGGGATAGTGTATTAGATGCATTTAGGTAGGGTTCATTGCTTTACAGTCCTTGGTGCTGCCACGTACAACTAAAAGTCCTGTCAGGGCCAATTTAAATAGATTCTATTCTATAATAATACCACTCTTAGCTGCCATTGGTGTAGGGTTAGCTGCTGGAGTAGTGATAGTGTATTAGAGGCATTTAGGCAGGGTTCATTGCGTTACAGTCCTTGGTGCAGCTACGTTAAACTAACAGACCTTTTCAGGGCTAATTCAAATAGATTGTATTCTATAATAATACTGCTCTTAGCTGCAATTAGTGTAGGGTTAGCTGCTGGAGAAGGGATAGCGTATTAGAGGCCTCTAGTCAGGGATTATTGCCTTATACTCCTTGCTGGTTCTACGTTAGAACAAAATTTATTTTCAGGGTTAATTCCAATATATGTTATTCTCTAATGATACCACTCCTAGCTGCAATTAGTGTAGAGCTAGCAGCTAGAGTAGGAATAGTGTATTAGAAGCATTTAGGCAGTGATTATTGCCTTATAGTCCTTGCTGCAGAAACAAAAAGCAAAAATCCCTTTAGAGGGCTACATCTATTCTATTCCCTGTTAATATCACTGTTAGCTGCATTTAGTGTAGGGATAGGTGCTGGAGGGGGTGTAGTTTTGGACTTGAGGAGGAGGAGGACAAGAAAAAGAAGAAACCATGAACCTTATAACATTTTTTGGGTGGGAAGGGATGCATGGGAATACACCAGAAAAAAAGGAACACCAAACCCTTGGCCTGGGAACTTGCTGCGTTTGGGTGCTCTGTGGAACAGTTGTCCACCTTCTTCCTCTGGCCACCCCATTGCATCTTCCTATCTGTTCCTATCTGATCCTGCCACCTCTGCACTGCTGTCCTCGCTCTACATGGCACCTTGCCAGGTTGGGTCTGTGACTTCATCATCCACCACCTCGTCTTCCACTTCCGCACTCTGGTCCTCCTCCTGACTTGTTGACTTAACATCATCACTTGTTGGCAACTGTGTCTCATCATCATTGACCACTTGAGACACTAATTGCTGTTGCATACCGTCATCTTCTTCTGATCGTGGATGCTCAAATATTTGGGCATCACTACATACGATTCCTCATGTGTCACAGGTGTGTCAGAAGTGACAGACAGTCGCCCTGCAGTTGTTTGCAGGAGATCTCTTTGTTTGGCATTGCAGAACCTTCTTAGAAGCTGTCTCTCTAGGACCCAGCGCCTACCTTCCTCTTGCTAATTTGTCTTCAATGAAACAACACAAAAAGAATTGTCCTAAAGCCAAATTGGATACAACACAACTGATGGTCCCAACCCCATTAATAAGGCAAGAAATCCCTCTTATTAAACCTGACAGGGCACACCTGTGAAGTGAAAACCATTTCCGGTGACTACCTCTTGAAGCTCATCAAGAGAATGCCAAGAGTGTGCAAAGCAGTCATCAAAGCAAAAGGTGGCTACTTTGAAGAACCTAGAATATAAGACATATTTTCAGTTGTTTCACACTTTTTTGTTAAGTATATAATTCCACATGTGGTAATTCATAGTTTTGATGCCTTCAGTGTGAATGTACAATTTTCATAGTCATGAAAATACAGAAAAATCTTTAAATGAGAAGGTGTGTCCAAACTTTTGATCTGTACTGTATAACATGTACCAATAAAATTGTCTTTTTGAGGTGATCACATTAGTATGCACATACTCTTTTCTTTCTTAGTCTGATTACCTCATTAATATGCATCAGTTGATCCCTCTTCACTATTAGGTGGTGCCCTCCTTTACATATTGCACACCTGGGGCATGTCGTGCAGTTATTTCAGCATAAATACATGGAATAGTATAAAACATTGAATTACATATAACATGCCATAATATCAGCATTTTCTTAGCCAGCAGCCACAGATTATGTCAGACCTGGCAGCCTATTAGAAGGTGAAGCTGTCATCGATCCCTTTATTGCAGATCAAGGTACATTCTTCTGGCTACTGTTCTGTCACGGGTGTGTCAGGTGTGGCACACAGTCGCTCTGGATCCAGCTGTAGAAGGTCACTGCGCTTGGAATTGCAGACAACTTCTTGATCCTCTCACCTCTGTAGCTGATTGACACACCCTTGCTTGGTAGTTAAAAACTTTCAGTTTCTCCAGAGAGTCACCTGTGATAGTTCTATGTACCTTTGTGCAGGCTTGGAGCACTAGCAGTTGGCTAGTTTCATCTTTGGTGCCCTTGGAGGACAGTTGGCGTTATCTCTCTGGTGTCTACTCAAGCTAAGTGTATCCCCTTTGTTTGTTTACCTTGTTGTCTTTAGTTTGTAGTGGGGCCTGACTAGTGCTCACCCCGTCCCCTCCCTATCTAAGGCCAAGCTCTAAGGACATTCAGGGTTTAGGTTCCTGCTCGGTGATAGGTGTGGAACCTATATAGGGACGATGAGGAAGGCAGGGTGATATTAGATCTGCCTAGGGGTCTCCACTCCACCTTTTCCTAGTTGTTGGGCTCCCTTCCCCCTCTTCCTGTCTTTGTGCACTCAGTCTTTCCCTCACCTCACGTGACAAGTTCCTATTGTTATTGACTCTGTTCCTGACTCCTGATCCTGATTCTGAACCTAAAACCAGATCACACTGCTGTCATGCCCTTTGATGCCCAGTCCTTCTGGTCCTATTCCTGCTATCTACTCCTGGTCTGACTCTTGACTATAGTTGTGTCTGATCATCCAGCTTACTGCATCCTGATTTCCTATCTTGGTCGTGACCCTAAGTCACTTTAGGTTTTTGGCTGCAGAACATTTGCCACCAGTCATTGACTATTCTACTATTCTGGGAGCTGTAACCTGGGAGTCAATGGTGGACATAGCGTTAGGTTCACTTTGTGAAGTGGACCCTCTAAGCCCCAGGTCCAGGTGGGTACATGGATCTTGGGCGTTGGTGCAGCTGGCAGGATGGCACGTGGGGAGCAATGACCTGGTTCATTCAGGAATCTTGGGAGCAACATGACAGATGATGTGAAGTCAGCACGGATAGAGGCAGGTTTAAGCACGGTATGCACAGGAGGTGGAGTACCCACATCTCAATCCGCAGACACAGGTGTGTGTCAAAATGGGCCTTAAATGGGTCTAGGGAGATAATGTGATCGCTCCATGCTGGGAAACCTGCAAAACCCAACGCGGAGCACAGCAGAGGGCAGCGGACCCAGGGGAAGGAAGTGGAGACCGGGATACCAGGGACAGGTGTGCAACACGTAGACAGAAGAGGGCCCCAATGCATTAACAGTATATGGGCCCTTTTCAGTCCAATAGCCCATCATAATGTACCCTGTTATGTGTCTGTGACAGAAGCTGCTTGCTGCTCTGGAGGTGGAAGTGGCCCCCTTCCCTTTTGGGCCCTTGTTGCACCAAGGTGTATCTGCCCCAGCTGAGAATCCCATTGGAAATGACCATACCCCTTTGCAGGGGTTATGGATGAAGAACATGGAGGCTCCTTATATTCTACACTGAGTCTCGGCTAGTGCCAAATTAATTGGAGCTAAGAGGATCCAGTTTTCCGAGGAGAAAATGTAACACATGACCTGATCCTACTGCACTGAGGGTCCACGAGAGGTGAGGGACTGGTTGTGATTGCTACTAAAGTTACACTGTGGTACACATTGTTGCATGAGTTAACTAAAATCAGTATTTTCTTTCACTTAATTTTGGAGTGTTGCCTTATTTTGGATTTTTATGTGCGCATAGGTTTTTTGTGACAATCTTGGAGACCTTGCAACCTTTAATGTTTACGATAGTGATAGATAGATATGAGATAGATAGATAGATAGTAATAAGAACACAGTAAAATCCTTTGATTGCAGTGCAATTACACAGTATGACCACTGGGTGGAGACCTTAGCTCATTATATAACAGCACCATCGTAACATTCCGCTGTTTCGCTTCTGCAAAATCAAGGTTTGGCTAATAAAAGTTCAAATCAAACCTTAGAGAGAACATGTTGTAATTTTATTAAGCAATTTATTTGATTCTGTTTAGTACAACCGGCACCATCCGTAACTTGAGTAACCAATTCCTGGCAATGAAAACTTGAGAAAAAAATTGATTCATGTCACAGTTAAGACAAAAATACTCCTCCCAAAAGAGGAAATGGAGAGCTGATGTTTTCAAGGATTGTGAGAACAATAACTATACTAGATATAAAGTAGATGTAGATTTATATTGTGGGGGATATTTAGGAAAATTGATGCACAGAAAAACAAACATATGCCCATAGTAGCAAATCAGTTTTTGGATTTTATTTCCCGATGATTCAACGGCCTACAGTACGGCTCACAGGGCGGTTGCCATTGTGGTTTGCAGTATTTACTATCGTGCCCAGGTGAGCAATGTTGGTAAATTTTCATTTCTAAAAGCTGTTTTATAGAATTTGCTGCATTACGCAATTGTGGTAAATTTCCAGAAACTGTTTATTTAAAGAGTTTGTTCTATTTGATCATACTAATAGGCGCTGCAATGAATGATAGCTTTTCATCATTTTTTAATTATTATCTATTATTTATTTTATATTAGTAATATTATTATTTATGTAGCCTTAGTTTATTTTTTGACACAACTTAACTCAGTACATTTGGGTAAAATATTTATAACTACATTATCTCCTGATGAAGCTTGATGCGAAACGCACGTCAGGTGCCTTTTCCTTGATTAGTGAGGTATCTCCTATACCACTGTGCGTCTTTATCAGCATGTCACACATTTTTGTGAACATCTATAACTGTATTCTTGGCTCTTCCGGCTCAGACATTTATGTGATTATCTGTCTTTAATGCTGAGTTTGTGTATTTTCTTTTGAATTAACCTTTTCTACTTGATTTGCCTTGTATTTATATTGGGCTGATGGAGCCACTGCCCACTGATCTTTGGTATTTTTGATGTCCACACTTGGTATATTTCATAAATGTTTTTAATATTGTTCAATAAAAGCATAATAAAATACATATATATATTCTTAATATGTTGAGCTTTGTACATTTTTTATATAGGTTTTCTTTCTATTTATAACTAAATTAAAACAATGGAAACAGCTAACATATTAGGATGGAAATCTGGGTATATAGATAATAGGGGGTATATGAGTTTTCAGCATCCCCAGCCATTATCTATAAAGTACAGTGCTTCTCCAAATAACAATTTTATTTTACATTTTTTCGTTATTCATCCAGGCTGGGGTTAGGAAATATTTAGTTTGTAATGCTTTTCTTGAAAGCAGAATCCAGGCATAAAACTAAAACACTCCATTATAAGTCAGGACCAATGATACATCAAGGACCACCCTATATGACCCGTAGTGGGGAGCCGCTGCAGGGTGAAACTCCTCCTCGACGCCTGTGGAGTGGGAAGCCGCTGCAGGGTGAAACTCCTCCTAGACTCCTGTGGAGTGGGAAGCCGCTGCAGGGTGGAGCTCCTCATAGACTACTGTGGAGTGAGAAGCCACTGCAGGGGGAAACTCCTCCTAGACTCCTGTGGAGTGGTAAACCGTTGCAGGGTGAAACTCCTCCTAGACTCCTGTGGAGTGGGAAGCCGCTGCAGGGTGAAACTCCTCCTAGACTACTGTGGAGTGAGAAGCCGCTGCAGGGTGAAACTCCTCCTAGACTCCTGTGGAGTGGGAAGCCGCTGCAGGGTAAACTCCCCCTAGACTCCTGTGGAGTGGTAAACCGTTGCAGGGTGAAACTCCTCCTAGACACCTGTGGAGTGGAAAGACACTGCAGGGTGAAACTCCTCCTAGACTCCTGTGGAGTGGGAAGCAGCTGCAGGGTGAAACTCCTCCTAGACTCCTGTGGAGTGGTAAACCGTTGCAGGGTGAAACTCCTCCTAGACACATGTGGAGTGGAAAGTTGCTGCAGGGTGTAACTCCTCCTAGACACATGTGGAGTGGAAAGTTGCTGCAGGGTGTAACTCCTCTTCGACACCTGTGGAGTGGGAAGCCTCTGCAGGGTGAAACTCCCCCTAGACACCTGTGGAGTGGGAAGCCGCTGCAGGGTGAAACTCCTCTTCGACACCTGTGGAGTGGGGAGCTGCTGCAGGGTGAAACTCCTCCTAGACTCCTGTGGAGTGGGAAGCCTCTGCAGGGTGAAACTCCTCCTAGACACCTGTGGAGTGGGAAGCCGCTGCAGGGTGAAACTCCTCTTCGACACCTGTGGAGTGGGGAGCTGCTGCAGGGTGAAACTCCTCCTAGACTCCTGTGGAGTGGGAAGCCTCTGCAGGTTGAAACTCCTCCTAGACTCCTGTGGACTGGAAAGCAGCTGCAGGGTGAAAGTCCTCCTAGACTCCTGTAGAGTGGGAAGCCGCCGCGGGGTGTAACTCCTCCGACACCTGTGGAGTGGGAAGCCGCTGCAAGGTGAAACCCCTTCTTGACACCTGTGCATTTTACAGTGATCTATGCATTGTATTCATTTTTCACTGGAGTTGAACAGTTGTATTACAGGTGCCCATTTTATACAACCAGCTGATCTTTGGAGGTAGGAGACGCTGGATCCTCAGCAGGTGCCCTGCCTGCAAAATTTGTAGGGTCACAAAAATGTTAAAAGAAAAAAAAATAAAGTGACAGTCGCCAGCACTGAAGATCCAGGGCTGTGCATCCTTACTTTTTTAAAGGGGCATTAAGTGGACTAAATGGGGCACTCAGGGGGTACTATTTGTTTTAAGGGGGTACTCTGGAGACCTTATTTCTTTAAAGGGGGCACTTATTTGTTTAAAGGGGGCACTCAGGGGGTATTATTAATGAGTTAGGGGTTCGAAATAATTGCTCAGACCCAGGCGTTAGCAATCCATGACTCTCACTAGGACAAGGGGTTTGTATGGTACCTGAATATCGATGATCTATGATTATATCCCTCCATCCACCTACGCTCTGTCAAATTAATAGCAGCATTGTTTCATTCACTTCAAACATTGAAGAGGCTGCATCATTCACATTAGCGGCGCCGCCCCTTTAACCAGCTTAATGGATACCCACCTAATCTGATATTCACACCCACCTAACAATATTTATTGAATATTCTAATCCCTGGACAACCCCTTTAAATACAAGAAGGGAACACCCAGATATGACACCCCCTTTGAATGCAAATATAGCATTGTCACACCCCCTGGTGGTGAGTAATAATAATAAAAAAAAATCTATGCACTTATTTAAAGGATTTTTCCACCTTAAACAAATGAATGTGACAACTCATATCACAACTGCAGTCAATCACTGAGCTCGGCAGCTCGTGCTGTCTACATCTGGAGCAGCAGCAGAGAGACGGCGCTGAATCCGGGGAGGAAAACTCTATTTGTCATGTTACATATATAAAAGCTCTTAAAAAGTGGTAAACCCCAAATGAGTTGAAAATAACTGATCCCTCTACATCTGATTACTCTCCCAAATACTTGAACCTCCATTGTTTTCATATATTTATATGTTGATTTGTTTTTATTTTCCCGCTGCTCCGTAGAGATCTGTTGGGCAGATGTAAAATAATAAGTATAATAATAATTCCCACAGCAGTCCTGAAGTCCTAAATTTTCACTTTTATAGTCATATCCTTCAGCAGTTGTTGACCCTCTTGACCCTTTCGCTGTAGCATCCACTGCCCTCTCCTCAACACCCCATGGAGAAATTTACACTCTGCAATCAAACCAGCAATTGACAGTATAATGGAAGTACCAGACCTTCGGCATGCCTTCACAGCAGAGGTAGCTTAAGTCATTAACCACTTGTTGTGCCGTCTGTCCTTTTCTTGATGGTCTACGCTGGGGTATTTGTTGTGATAGAACATCATGAGATCTTTCGCAGTTCTGCAGTTCTGGAAAATAAAAAAAGCTTAAAAAAGGCTTTTAAGGTTAAAGTCATCATGTACAATTATTGTTCTTTAATTGCCTTCTATTGCCTATGTAATTTTCCCGTAAATGCAATGCCTGGCCCAATCACCAAAGAAATTACATCTGTTTCGCATATATCATCCATCGCCACCCATTGTGCCCTGAGCTACTCCAAGCTATGCTAGCCAGGCTACCAGTTTATAGATTTTTTTTTTCCCTTTCTCGTTCCCTTTAAAGAAGTTGAAAGATCTTAAAAGGATTTTTGTTTCAAGATGGTTTAAGCTAATGAACCCTAGCAGCTGTTATGTGAAGGAAGGTCAGTTCTCCTGGGGAGACGGGTACTGGTCTGTACACCTCCTAGCCGGGCCATGTGACATTAACTCATTGCTTAGTATGTGCTGACAACATGTTCGGAATAATTAGTTGAAAATTAGCTGGGAGATCATTAATCCCTTTAACACACCCCATGGTAAGATTAGAACCAAACATGTTGGGGATAATCAAAAAGGAGGGGTGGGTCCTTGTTGATTTTTAACGCTCCGGTCAGGGTGGAATCAATTCTGTAAATCTAATAAGTTTTGACTTGAATAAGTCAGTTCAGAGATTTGACGTTTGGTTTATTTTAGCAGTTTATATTACACAGGAAAACTCCTCTTCAAAAGTAGTAAAAAAAAAATTCATAATGTACCAGTTTTCCATTAAGCAGTAGTCATATGAGCTTCTGTGTCCAGACACTGAAGGAAGCATCTCTCTCTACCAGCCAAGTTGACACAACCGGACTGGCCCATTGGAGAGCGGGAATTTCCCCCGGTAGGCTGCTATGCAGTAATGGGCCAACAGTAATTGGCACAATACATTTGATTCCCTATGTAGAGACAGAAGCAGCATCTGATCATTAATTTAACAAACTATTATATAAATTTGTGCACGAAGGTAATATGAAATTGTCATGCAGGTGAACCTCAGGGCCCCAAGAGTCATTGTTAATGATGGGCCCTTGACACCTCAGTCCAACACTGCTAGTAGATACCTGCAAATAATGGGTCATATTTATCAATAATTTCTAATACTTAGTGTATGCAAACGTATACTAGACAGTCTTAACATACATGAGATTTATCAAAAAGGTTCATTCTTTTTGAAAAACCCAAAAATTTGCACAGTTTTTGGACTATATCGCTGTCGTTGTGTCATGCCCCTTTCCGGAAAACCAATCCCCTTTTCAGCAAGGGCTGTGAGGGGCACGAAGTAACATGTGATTCTGAGTCAAAAATTGTGCTAAAACTGTGTCACGAATTTCTGGCTCAAATTAAGCCAACTTATAAATGTATACTAAACAGTCTAAAAATTATGCCAAATTTATCAAACAGTATGAACTCCTATGAAAAATCTGGAGCATTTTAAGACAGTGGAATAATAAGACATTATTTATAAATACACCCTTTTGTGTTGACAGGTGAAGAAACCTTGTCAAAGAGTGTGCACATAATGTCTTTTTCAGGTGGGTTCCGCTCCGAAAATCTCCTGAAAAAGTGCTAACTTAACTCTCAAAGAGATGAACATTTGTATTTCTATGTAAATGACTGACTGGGCATATTTTCAAGTTTTTGAGAGTCTTTTAACCTCTCTAGGTTTACAAAGATGCCACGGGGTTAAAAGAAGTGACCTGACCATTCTTCAGGTATTTTCTGCTTTGAAGACACTCTATAGTTTATAGTAGAAGTCTGAGTTTTAAAAAAAAAAGTTGGAAAAAGGCAGCAAAAAAGACGCTACAAAAACACAAAGAATGCTCAAAAAAACGCCAGCAGTCAAAAATATGAAGAAGGCATTCAGGAAACACTTCAGGAACAAAAAACACTGGTGTTTCCTGAAGTGTCTTCTTCTTCAAAAAGTTAGTGGATCTGCCCACCTGAAAAAGACTTTGTGTGCACATATCCTAAGGCTCCAATATCATCTCCCACACTGCACAACATCTAGGAATAGTATACAATGTTAAAAAATTTCCATAACTCAAGTTGGCATTTTTGCACTTAGGGCTCATTCAGACATCAGTGATTTCTTTTCTCGTATGCAAAAAATCTAATGATTTTTTTCGGTGTTTTTGATCAGATTTTAATCAGTGTTTGGTCAGTTTCATCATTTTTTCTCATATGCAAAAAAAATTATGGTAGTTTCTCAAGATTCTTTTATCAAATAGTGAAAATCTGATGGCATCTAATTGCTGTTCGATTTTTTCACAGACCCTTAAAGTTGCATTGGTGAGATTGTTCAGTGGCTCGGAATAATACAGTATAAATAATTATATAGAATAAATAGGATAACAAAAGAAAAGCACTAAACCTGTGTCACGGAAATGGCTCAGAGCTCAGCGAAGGGAGGTATTCCTTAGGAAAACGGACAGAACTATAGCAAGGTGTGCTTCCAGCACTAAAAAAATTACCAAAATCCAAACTCTGCTTTTTATTAGATCAAGGTTACGCCCACATACCTCCCCTTAGTGAGCTCATATGGGGGCTGGTCTTTTAGAATATTATGAGATCCCCAACTTTTGGGATATCTTCGCTCCTGGAGGCCCCAGGTGTGAGATATTGCTATCATGTTTCCTATCACGATTTTACCTTTCTATAGAGATGAAGCATGGCATGGATAAAACCATCCATCTCTCTGATATTAAGCTGGAGGCATTCAGCCAGCCTTGCGGTGACGTGAGTGAATGTGTTATGTTCGTCCCTTCGCTACGACGCAGAAAATATATCCGGCTCAATGCAAACCCCAATATTCATCACTGACCACTGGCCCCAAAGCATCTGAGACAAACACTTTGAACAGAGGAAGCTGATTCCTTTGAAAAGAGGAAGCCCCTGTACTTCTCCGCCTCTGAGTACACAAATCCTACGCTTGTTGGCTGGTTCTCATAAAATTCCCTGTGGGAATTACCTGTTCATGGCAGGAGGTCCTACTTCAATGGGGGTTGAAGTGTCAGCTCTTTCTCACATCCCCAGTTATAATTAATCCCATATAGTCAATGTGAGGGTGATATGTCCTCTCTCCAGAGATGTCTTTATGGATTTTACAATTTTTCTCTACGATACATTGGTACATAAAAACGTATCTCTATATCCCAGTAAAATGTGCCAGTAATGAATAAGAATATCATATAGCTCTTTCGATAGAGAAGAATCTGCTGTATTTAACAGTGCAGCCTGTGGCTCATTGATAAAGCTTCTGCCTGCCATGCTAGTGGTTGTGAGTTTGAATCCTGGGACATTTAAAAAAGACAAAACTATTAAAAAAAAAAAAAAGGGTCTGAGCAACCTGCAGTATGACTAAGCCTCTCTTGCCCCAAGGACCGCTGGACATGTGGTGTGTCTGCCTGTGAACAAACACAGCAATCTTTTTATATAATTGCAGGCATGTTTTCTTTATCCTAGGCAACCTGGACTAACACCAGCGCTCTGAAGGTTATGACACTTCATCTGTTGTGAAACTGCAATTCTTAATATGCCTTAAAGAAAACCTGTCACTTGCCATAAATATGTAATTTTTGTAACTCAGTATAAATGCCGCTGTTCTCCTGAATCTGGCATTGTTTCTTTTTTTATTCCTTCACCTATCCATTCTTGAGATATGGCCCCCTCTCAACTATGCTTTTTTTCTCCACATACGAGAAAAACTGATTACACTTTGATTAAAGTCTTATCAAAATTAGTCCTTTTTTTCTCATACGTGGAAAACACTCTGATTAAAGTCTTATCAAAATTGGTCCTTTTTTCTCATACGTGGAAAATATTGACGTGTGAATGAGGCCTAACATGGGTGGCCATTCTGGAATTTAAGAAAGCTGAGTACCAACCTCTATGAGCGCTCCTATAATGGCCATAAGAGAATTTTTATTTACTGGTAATTGAGTTCAAGTCTTTAAAACCTTGTAAATTTTTCCTTATTTCTCTTATCTATACAGGACGCGGTATGTGCCAGCTACTTTTAATTAAATTGACTTTATAGGAAGAATAACAGTGTGGTCTAATGGACCATCCTCTTCAGTGTGGGATTTCCACAGCTTGTTCTTACACTGCCCATAAACCATATCCCACATCCCACAATTGCAGTTCAGCCCCGTTTGTCTGGTCGTGATTTACATTTCGCTTAATGTAAATTAACCACTGAAAGCTTTGTTTGGAAATTAATTAGGTGGCTATAGAGCCCGCAGCAACGTTCCCTGGCAGCCTGTTCCTTGTAGGTCCCCAGCATTCTCAATTCAAAACACCTAGTAACATAAAAAGTATAATCAGTATAATCATTCAATAAAACAAATAATAGAACCAGTCCAGGAGTGAAATCCAATCCCCCAGGGCAGAGGTCTGTGTATTTTAAGCATTTTCACTGCACTAAAACAATTATTCCAGATATATAATATATTGAGATAATTTTACAATATTATTAAATGCATGGAACTGCTCGAGGAATTGTCTGCAGGGGTGTTTCATAAAATCCGGCTCATGTGCAATATGCAAATCTAATGATGAAGTACACCAGTTGGTATAGAAAGAAAGTGTTTCCCGGAGCAGTTGCAGAATGGTGAACCCCATCTGAGCGACTTTTAAGGGTATCTGCTCGCGGCGTCTGTTAGACTCCGGAGTACCCGCATCGGCTTGGCTATAGGAACATGCTTCAGGAACACCGGAAGTGTCTTTTATGACGTAATTTTGGACATCTTTTGAGGAGTCTTTGCATCTTTTTTTTTTAACTTTCTAAGTATGAAATAGTGACGGCTTCCAAGCGGAAGCCACCAGATTAGACAGGCCAATTCTTTTAGCTGTTTAGCGGCCTTTGTACCTTGAAGCGGTTAAAAGTAGTGGCAAAAGACGGAACATGAAGTAGGGAAAATAAGCATTTGATACTCTGCCGATTTAGCAAGTTTTCCCACCTACAAAGAATGGAGAGGTCTGTAATTTTTATCGTAGGTACACTTCACCTGTGAGAGACAGATTCTTGAAAAAAATCCAGAAAATCACATTGTATGATTTTTACATAATTAATTTGCATTTTATTGCATGAAATAAGTATTTGGAACAATAGAAGAACATAACTTAATATTTTGTAGAGAAACCTTTGTTTGCAATTACAGAGGTCAGACGTTTCATGTAGTTCTTGACCAAGTTTGCACACACTGCAGCAGGGATTTTGGATCACTTCTCCATACAGATCTTCTCCATATCTCTCAGGTTTCGGGGCTGTCGTTGGGTAACATTGAGTTTCAGCTCCCTCCAAATATTTTCTATTGAGTTCAGATCTGGAGACTGGCTAGGCCACTCCAGGACCAGGAAATGCTCACTCTTTAGTTGCCCTGGCTGTGTGTTTTGGGTCATTGTCATGCTGGACGACCCAGCCACGACCCATCTTCATAGCTCTTCCTGAGGGAAGGAGGTTGTTGGCCAAAATCTCACAATACATGACCCCATCCATGCCCCCTTCAATACGGTGCAGTCATCCTGTCCCCTTTGCAGAAAACATCCCCAAAGTATAAGGTTTCATGCTTCACGGTTGAGACGGTGTTCTTGGGGTTGGTTATTGGTGAACTTCAAATGGGCCTGGACATGTGCTGGCGTGAGCAGGGGGACATTGCGTTCCCTGCAGAATTTTAATCCATGCTAGCGTAGTGTGTTACTAACGGTAATGTTTGAGACTGTGGTACCAGATTTTTTTGGATCATTGGCAAGGTCCTGTAGTTCTGGGCTAATTCCTTACCTTTCTCAGAATCATCCTTGCCCTACAAGGCAAGATCCTGCATGGAGCACTAGACCGAGGAAGATTGACACTCATCTTGTGTTTCTTCCATTTTCCAATAATTGTGGCAAGTTGTTGCCTTCTCACCAAGCTGCTTGCCTATTGTCCTGTAGCCCATCCCACCCTTGTGCAGGTCTACAATTTTGTCCCTGGTGTCCTTAGACAGCTCTTTGGTCTTGGTCATGGTGGAGAGTGTGATTGATTGAGTGTGTGGACAGGTATCTTTTATACAGGTAATGAGTTCAAACAGGTGCAATTAATACAGGTAATGAGTGCAGAGTAGGAGGGCTTCTTAAAGAAAAACTAACAGGTCTGTGAGAGCCAGAATTCTTGCTGGTTGGTAGGTGACCAAATACGTATTTCATGCAATAAAATGCAATTAAATTATTTAAAAAACATACAATGTGATTTTCTGCTTTTTTCTTTTCAGATTAATCTCTTACAGGTGAAGTGTACCTTCGATAAAAATTACAGACCTCTCCATTCTTTGTAGGTGGGAAAACTTGCAAAATCGGCAGCGTATCAAATACTTATTTCTCCCACTGTATGTAGAGCGAGTCGTTTTGATATTGCTGTGGACATGTTCATTCTTTTGATTTTTTTTAGCACTGCAGTATCAACTCCACGAGGAGAAACAGTTTGCTGGAGGTCTCCACGAGGAGAAACAGTTTGCTGGAGGTCTCCACGAGGAGAAACAGTTTGCCATAGAAGACAATGCTTAGGAAATGCCACCAAAAGGTGCCTATATAAAACCAACATTATAGAATGTTTACATGAAACTGCTATATAATTGATGCAAATATTTGGGGCACTCACAAGTCATAGGCGCTCGGCTGTTAAGCGCTTACCTGGTGACGTAGATTCTCTAAGATGTACGTCAAGATGAGCAGCATGAACCAAAGGTGATGATACAGCGGGAACGTACTTGTCAGACAGCACATGAAATAGTGAGGGCTAGGCTGGCAGGGCATGCTGAACGGCAGAAGAGCAAGCAAAGCTGGAGGCACCAGATGCAGCAGAATAGGATGTGCGGATTGCACAGAAGCAGCAGAAATGTATAGGGTAACCAATATTTTGCCGGAGAGATACAATTCTACACATCAACAGTAGATATATAGGCAATCAGGTATCTCGTCTCAGAAGTGTGATTATACACAGTAAATGTATACTGATGTAGTCAAGTTTACCTTGACACAGATAGCACAGCACTTGGTTATCAGGGCACAAAAAAGTGTAATTTTACGCCTAGATCAACACCAGTCAATAGTTTGTGCAATGCCCTCTGTCGTCCACTATGTAAGTTCGTCCACTTCATCTTCTTATTGGATCATAACTAGATTTTATTCCCACCAATACATAGTCAAGAAATACCCATTTCCACATAATATATCCACCACATGGACCAAGTCTCCGGAGAGTTTGCCAGGGTACAGGCAACGACAATCCTTGTCATTACTTTCCTTCCCCACTTTTACGGTATTGCTCTTGGAGCCTTTCTAGGTGCTAAATGTTGATATGGAGAACAACTCCTCATATATATGGAACCTGATTCCCCGAATAGAACAGTCAGCAAAATAAAGTTTTACGCTTATGGCGTTTTCTTAAGATTTATAAGGTAATATGTTTTTAATGAAAGATTACCTCTAAGCCTCTTTTACTGCCATTAATATTACCCACTTACATATTCCGCTCTGCAAATTGTGCAGCTGTGACACAAACGTACGCTCCTGCGCTTATCAGCCCTGCGTCTGCACAGGACGTTTAATAATACGGCCAAATCTCTCGCTCTGTTAAATTGAATATTATTTTTTTTTTATTATTATTTATTATATCATTACTTTTAATATATTTTTATATCATTTATATAAATATATTTTTTTAGTATTTTTTTTTAAAGCTCTAGGAAAATGTTATGCTTACATAACTCACAAGTCTTCAACACATACCCCTATGGAATGAAAATTACTATGTTAACATGATTTACTGTGAATGGCCCCAGAATGTTAAAATCACTTTTTTTTGCCTTTTTTTTGCCTATGTGGCTTCAAAGACGATCTCTATTGGCTCATAAAAAAACAGAGAACAAATAAGGGGCCTCTTAGTCAAATTTATATGCCATGCCCAGTGTGTACTGAGACACATATAATCTGCAAAATGTCAGCTTCAAAGATCCACAGAGAGCGGAGTTAAATCTGACCTCTGACCCGACCGGCGCTCCGTTCAAGCTTTTACAGCTGTTTTAAATAAATGCATTTTATTTTTCAGAACACCCCCCCCCCTCTAATTCCCCGAATTACATCTTTATAAAACGCGACTATCTATTATTTAAAAAAAAAAAAATCAGCGAGTCCAGGAACTGGTTTATATGAGGCAGAAATGGTTCTAGTGGTGATGGTAATGATGATCGGGGGTCTGGCACTTAATGGTGAGGCTGTATATGTTGAAAAAAAAAAAGATTATGGTATTTGAAAAAGCACAGAAGTCGTGTTTCCTTTGACAACTCGCAGAGGAAGTACTTTATTTTGATGATTTCTCTTCCTAAAGAAAAGAACGTGAGCCAAAACAAATACAGCGAAAGATCCGGTACAACCAATCCCCGGCACAACGTGTGAGTCAGTAATTGCGAGGTCTCTGTAGGATACTCCGTACCTGAAGAATTACACGAGTTACGCTGAAAGGAGAAGGGGATTTATTAATAAAACATGAATCTAGTTACCTGCGATAAATTAATAAACCAACTATTATTCTTATAAACTACTCAGTATTGTGGCTTCTAATGGATCAGCATGGAAATGATTGAAGTATTATAAAATTTTATTGGGCTCAAGACACGGCCCAGCGCCTGGTTCCAAAAATACTGTTTCCTTTCCCAGTATCAGTCTCTCCGGTTTCGATATTGCCAGTCTGCAGGGATTTCATTGAAATATGAACATACAATACAACCGCTTAGCCGCTTTCGGGAATGAAGCCCCTTAGCACTTGCGGGCCCCTAGACACAGGCCTGATAGATCGTCTAGATTTTACATATTTTCCATTATTGGACCATTTGAATACACATACACAGGCATTTTTTTCTGATACTAGCACAGAGGAATTAGAACAAGAGGTTTAGATGTCGCCCCTTATGAATTAGCATGACATAGATTTAAGAAGTGTGAATTAAAGTGTAATCTATCTGTGCATGAGAGAAGCACAGATACTGCAAAATCAAATACGATTTTTTATATGCAATAATGGAGACTTGAAAAATGCACAGTAGATCAGGTACCAATGATAAAATAATATTTACACCCAGTTATCTGTCACGGGTGTACCACGACAGAGAGGGGCCAGAAAACCACGGTGACTGGTTTCACATACTCCTGCACTGGTTAGAAGCACTTCACCATCATATTAAACAGTGCAGGTTTTTCACTTGTTGGTAGTGCAGGGGTTAATCTGTTCAGTTGAGAGCTCCTTAAACTTTCCTGCTTTGTTGGTCTCAGCTGTTCAGTGTTGGCCACTCCCCTCTCCTGTATATACTCCTCTGGCACTTAGAGATTGCCAGTGTTAGTTCATACTGCCTGGTTCTGGAGTTGGAGGTGTTGGTTGTTTGAGGAGGCATTTGGAGTGTTGTTCAGAAGACTGTTGCTTGGTGATTTGTCTGTGTACATATCCTCATCCTCTCCTATTTGTTTTTTTTTCTTCCTATACTTCCTGGTGTTCCACTCTGTTGTTTATGAGTGCATATTTGTATGATTGGTATCTTCATTTATCCCTGTACGTCTTCCCTTGTTAATCTGGTTTGTGTATTCTTATACACTACAACTCCTCACTTTACTGCGTGGGGGAGGGGAAAGATAAGGGCTGATTTAGGAGCTCAGTAAGGCACATGGCCCCGGCGTCTTCACCATAGGAAGTAATCTGGGAGCAGGGATAGACTAGGGAGCCCCTAGCTTTAGGGATAGGGAAGGAGCCCCTTGCCCCGGGATATCCTGAAACAGTGCCGTGGCACTATCAATTATATCTATCTATACAAGGGTCACCTATATTGGCAATCTGTGCAGCTGCATATGGGTACTGCAAGTAATGGGCACACTGGTAATAATAATATTTACTATTTCATACTTGATAACTTTTGAAGTTGGCTTTGAGGAAGATCCCTAAGCCAAATTTTTTCCTTTAACCTCGCACCCACATCAGGCCATGTCCCCCTCAACACTCCTTCTGACAATCCCCTACTCCCCAATTTCCACCTCTTGAATCTGTGTGTTAGAGAGATGAAGGTGTGTGTGTGATGACGGATCATCCGGGCAGTTCCATATCACCTATTTGTGATCAAAAACCGTGTTACTAAGAACCCTATTTTATTTAAATGCACTTTTGCTTTTTATTTATTTACAGCAGGGTTTTTGTTCATTTTGCTTCTGTGGCGCCCCTGCTGCACATGAGGGCCACAGATCCTAGAGGGGTGCATGAACGGATTCCTCCACAAGAGGCCCTCATAGCATACACACACCTCCACCTTCCACCTCAGACCACCAGAGGGAGCCCAATAGGGATATAAATAAGGAAGGTTGAGCTAGGCAGTCAGTTCCTGCAGTAGAGAAGCCTGAGAGAGGTCAGCCTGCAGTGGAGCTCAGTCTAGTCTGAGGAGAGCCCTTGCAGAAGTGATACTGCAGTGGAGCTCAGTCAGTTTAGTCAGACTCAGTTGTAGCTCAGAATAGTGAGCTTAAGGCGTGCCGACGCCATAAGAGTGGTGAAGCGTGGCAAGCTGCCGCTAGTGTGTATAGCCTAGTAGGGCCTCGAGCGAGGCCGAAGGCTAGAGGAGTGAGTAGCATTGGGGGCAGAGGAGCTGTACAAGCTCACCCCAGAAAACCTATACCGGACACCGGGTCCGCATCTACAGGGCCGTATAACCCCTGGAAGACTTCAGGTCCCAGGATCACCCAAGAGCTGATACGTACCAGAACCAGGAGTCACAGAGGCCCCACAAGCTGGGAGCGTGTAGTCCAAGAGAAGGCCCTACCACAAAGTCAGCCGGTGCAGGACAGAGACAAAGTTAGGCCTAGCTCCTGGCAGGTCAGAAACTTAGTACACAAAGGCAAGAAACAGGAGGCCCTATACCCGCTTACTGGGAAGGATCCTGATATGCACCCTTCACCCTACAGTGCTCCGGAATGTGCCTGAACATCCATCAGTAAAAGGTACTGAAGTGAACTGTGTGTCTGCCTATCCTTCTTCGGACCCGGCTGGGTCTCCTCTGTCCTGCATCCCTTCTCCAACGCTGCCCTGAGGGCTAGCTCCACCTGTGGGGAGGTATACCACCCAAGCTGCCTTAACACCGGCCTCAGTGGGCTGCCGCAGCGCTGGTAATCCTCACCAGACACCACAGGTGGCGTCACAAACTTTCATATAATTATTCACCCCTTTTAAAGAGAGGCCCAGGGCACGGGCCCGGGAGCCGACTACCGCGACATCCCCCAAAACCAAACAATGAAGCCCGGGCGCCGAGTCGTCCCCATCCCCTGGGCGCGTCACTTCTTGTAGGTTTTTTCTGATTCATGGCCATTGTGAAACATGCATTTTTGTGCCTCATGTATACCAACTTAAACCAAGCTCAAATTTTTGTTTTTTTCTTTGTATTTTTTGCATTCTGTACAAACTATGGTGTGGCCTCCCTTCCTAGAGCTGGATAATACATTTAAAAAGCTTCCCTTGGCTGGTGTCCACAGTTCGGGACCCGGTCCTTTGTCTGCCCTTATTCACACAGAGGTCAACTTTGACACATGGTAAGGTTTTTAATATTCGACAGAGTAAGACTATCCCAAATGGGTTCACCTTGTTGTGGTGGGATAGCTTTCATACTATTTTTGATCAAAAACGGTGTTACTAAGAACCTTATTTTATTTAAATGCACTTATGCTTTTTGTTTATTTACAGCAGGGTTTATGCTCATATCACCACAAATGAGTCATCTGACATACCCAGCACTGCTGTATCGCTGGGCTCTGCTACTACATACACCTCTTCTCCATCTCCACTGTGAGTCTTCTGACCTACTCAGCTATGCTACTTCGATGAGACTACTGTGCCAATGTCCCGACTCTGGGACATTATCAGTCTTCCTATGCTGAGTCTTCGTTCCTCTATCTGCCATCCAGCCCCTACAGCCTCCATTAGTCCAACCAGTTCACCTTGATGCGTCAAAGTCTTATGTCCATACTGCGTTATGACTGCTCATCCAGACCAAGGGCTTCGAGGATCCAACTTTCCAGGTGAGACATAACATATTTACATGCACAGTCATACAGAGTAGACTGCCACACATTGATTAGAACCGTCCACTGGACTCCTAAGATTTTAATAAATGAAATACGAGTTATACTGAATCTTTTGCGACAAAACTATGTATCAATCTGCTCAGCTTCTGCTGTGCTATAACATGAGGTCTGCAGATTGCACAGCATTTTAAAGCTGACAGGTTTCCTTTAAGACATGATAGAGGCTAGAGCAAAGATTTGTCTAGAGTTACTTCTCATTTTTTGCTATACAGATAGGTGGGAGGATGATAATAAGAATTCTACTCTGAGTTTTATAACCCAAATTACTTTCCTACTCGAGCTTTCCATGTACAACATCTTAGACTATGACCCTATTTGTTTTGCTAATTGAATAATTTGCCGTAAACGCGTCCACCTTCATGTTATCACTTCTCATCTGACTGAGTCAGCAGAAGAAGCAGACCTTTCAGCAGATATTTTGCTTATGGAGAACTGGGATTGATCGGAAACATGTGGGCGGATTGGAAGTCTCTTTGAAACAAAGTATCTGCACATTTGAAGTCAGCAGAAAAGTCCTTGGTGTTTAACATGCAGAACCTAGTAGACGGAGCGGAGGGTGTGGAGACCTTCCCGTGGGAAATCTATAGGAAATGCGCCAGTCTCGCTGCCTCTGCTGAATATTCTGATGATCTATACTGACCACAGCATGGACGTCAAAGAAAAAACACTGCGGAGTCCAAAGAAAGCATTCTTAAGAGATCGGCCCTCAAGATTTGGAAACCATTTACATATTTTCTCTTCTGTACATTAACATTTTTCCAGGTAAAACTGTCAATTAAACGCCTGCCTGAAAAAGACACCGCTTTGAAAAGTTCTCTATGTGGAGGGCTTTTATGAGGCTACTCCGAAAGGGCATTACTACTAATCTGACATTTAAATCCTGAGTATTTAAATCATTTAAACATACACAAGTATGGAAAATATACATCTAAGAACAAATGAAGATATTTGTGTTATTTCCCTGCCGACACTGACTGGGAATGCGCAGGAGAAGACGCTGATGAGCTTAAAGGGGTGGTCTGAAACAAATCCATTTTCATCTTAAATCCTTATCTATTTAATGTCATAACCTTATCTATTGTCTAATATACTTTCATTAAAAAGTCCCTAGCATTCCCTCACTACACTATCTAAGTGTGCAATATGTACAGTGACAGTGCGCTTGCTTGCTGGCTCCGATCAGAGGTGATGAGCCAGCAGGAGAGCGCACTGTCAGTATGCGTTGTAAGAATACCTGTAACGGGTCTGGGAGGTGGAACCTCAGAGCAACTATACAAAGGGGCAGTCCTTGTAAGGAAGCGGGTGGCTCCCAGGGAAGGCGGGCAGGCAGTCACGGCAAGTGACAGTGACAGTCTCTGGGTAGAAGGGCAGGAGGTCACGGCAAGTGACGGGGACAGTCTCTGGGTAGAAGGGCAGGAGGTCACGGCAAGTGACGGGGACAGTCTCTTGACAGGCGGATGGTCACGGCAAGTGACAGCAGGGTAAGAGTCTCTAGACAAGCAGGTGGTCACGGCAAGTGACGGCAGAGCCTCCAGGTAGGCTAGCAGACAGGTAGCAGGTGAGTGCTCCCAGGTGAGCGGGCGGGCAGATCCATAGACAGACTGACAGGTGTTGGAAGGCAGACTGTCGGACCGCAGGAATACAAGCAGATAGACAGGAATCAGGTAGGTATCAAGCAGAGATCTGGCAGGTAACTGGTAACGGAACCTGAGGGTTGAAGCAGAGTTGAAAGGCTTTGCAACAACATTGCTCGGGCACCTCCATTTTGGAGGAGGTGCCTTATATATGGTGAGGTCCTCCGGCCATTGGCCGGGAACTCCTTAGAACGGCGCGCGCGGCCCCTTTAAGAGAGGGGGAGCGCGCGCCCTAAGCACAGAGGCCGGGAAGCAGCACGCGCTGCCAGCAGAGAGGGAGGGAGGCGCCGGGCACGGAGCGAAGAGGTGAGGGGAACGGCGTCCCTGCCTAGCAGGAGGCACGGACGCCGATGCTACAGTACCCCCCCCTTTAGGCCCCCCCTTTTTTAGGCCAGACAGAAATTTATCATGTTCTCTCCTCAGGACCAAACCCCTTCCAATCCACTAGAAAAAAGGTCTTTCCTCTTACCCTTTTGGTGGCCAGAATGTTCTCTACCTCAAACTCGTTTTCAGCGGAAACTGGAGCAGGAGGCGTACCTGTAGACTTGGAAAAAGAGTTAAGTATCACAGGTTTCAGTAGAGATACATGGAAGGAGTTAGGAATCCGCAAATTGGCCGGGAGTTTCAATTTATAGGCCACCGGGTTGATTTGTTTGATAACTTCCAGTGGACCGATGAACCGAGGCTCTAACTTGTAGGAAGGAATCTTGAGCCGGACATATTTGGACGAGAGCCAGACCTTATCTCCAGGACGGAATTGTGGTGGATCCAGACGTCTTTTGTCAGCCTGTTTTTTCATCCGCTCGGATGACTGAAGGAGTGCGGATCTGGTACTTTCCCAAATGGAGGAAAATTCGTTAACGAGAGATTCCGCAGCCGGATTGTCCACCGAGGTGGAGACGGGAAAAGGGATCCGAGGATGCTGACTGTAGACTACAAAAAACGGGGATTTGGAGGAAGATTCGCTCTCGTGATTATTGTATGAAAATTCGGCCCATGGTAAAAGATCCACCCAGTCGGAATGGTGAGCATTAACAAAGTGCCGGAGGAAACTGGTTAAAATTTGGTTGATCCGTTCCACTTGGCCATTGGACTGTGGGTGATAAGCAGAAGAGAAGTCCAAGGTGACCCCCAGCAGTTTACACATGGCTCGCCAAAAGCGAGAGGTGAACTGAACCCCTCGGTCGGATACGATGTGGAGAGGGAGACCATGAAGACGAAGACATGATGGATAAAGTCTTTAGCTAACTCTGATGCAGACGGGAGACCCGGCAGGGGAATAAAGTGAGCCATCTTGGAAAAGCGGTCAGCGACCACCCAAAAGACCGTACAACCGGCGGAGACAGGGAGGTCCGTTATAAAGTCCATAGCTATATGCTGCCACGGGGCAGCAGGTACAGGAAGAGGAAGGAGGCGGCCGGCTGGCAGATGTCTCGGGACTTTGTTGCGGGCGCAGGACACACAGGCTGAAACAAAGTCTATTACGTCCTTGTGCAGGGTAGGCCACCAGTAATACCGGGTAATAAGGTGGAGGGTCTTTTTCTGACCAGCGTGGCCAGCTAGCTTGGACGAGTGTCCCCAGTGTAGAACCTTCTCACGATCAGGTACAGTTACGAACGTCTTACCGGGTGGAAGACGATTTAGATTCACGGGGGCCACCTGCATTACTTTGGCGGGGTCGATGATGTGTTTAGGCTCCTCCTCAAGATCAGAGACCAAAAAGGATCAGGACAAGGCATCAGCTTTGATGTTTTTGTCAGCCGGGCGAAAATGAAGAATGAAATTAAAGCGGGTGAAGAAAAAGGACCACCGGGCTTGGCGCGGGTTAAGTCTCTGGGCACTCTGGAGGTAAGCTAAGTTCTTGTGGTCCGTGTAAATTATTACCGGGTGAAGAGCCCCCTCGAGCAGGAAACGCCACTCCTCCAGTGCCAGCTTAATGGCCAACAATTCTCGGTCTCCTATAGCATAATTGCGCTCAGAAGAGGAGAAGAGTTTGGAGAAGAAGCCGCAGGTTACCATTCTTCTGGAAGATGACTTTTGGGTAAGTACCGCTTCGGCTCCGGAGGAGGAAGCGTCGACTTCTAGGAAGAATTGTTTGTTGCTGTCCGGACGATGCAGCACAGGGGCGGAGGAAAAAGCTTGTTTTAAGGAAAGGAATGCCTCCTCTGCTTCGGGCGGCCATTCTCTGGGATTAGAGCCCTTACGGGTGAGCGCCAAGATAGGGGCAGTCCGGGAAGAGAAGTGCGGAATGAAGAGGCGGTAGTAGTTGGCGAAGCCCAGGAACCGCTGAATAGCCTTCAACCCCTCTGGTCGGGGCCACTTCTGGATGGCAGACAGTTTCTCAGGATCCATTTGTAGGCCGGTCTGAGAGATTATGTAGCCCAGAAACGGAAGCGAGGTCTGCTCAAAGAGGCACTTCTCATATTTACCGTAGAGGTGGTTCTGCCTGAGCCTCAGCAGGACCTGACGAACGTCCCTCCGGTGAGTGAGAAGATCCAGAGAGAAGACCAAGATGTCGTTCAGGTACACCACCACGCAGGAGTAGAGAAGGTCACGGAAGATGTCATTGACCAACTCTTGAAAGACGGCAGGAGCGTTACAGAGACCGAAGGGCATTACAAGGTATTCATAGTGGCCGTCCCGGGTGTTGAATGCCGTCTTCCATTCATCCCCCTGATGGATACGGACCAGATTATACGCCCCACGGAGGTCCAGCTTGGTGAAGATTCTAGCCCCCCTCAGACGGTCAAATAATTCAGGAATGAGTGGAAGGGGGTATTTATTCTTCACTGTGATCTGGTTAAGGCCTCTATAGTCTATACAGGGACGGAGTGAGCCGTCCTTCTTTTTGACGAAGAAGAAGCCTGCTTCCGCCGGGGAGGTAGATTTCCGGATAAATCCCCGGGCCAGATTCTCCTCAATATATTCAGACATGGACCGGGTCTCAGCAGCGGACAAAGGGTAAATACGCCCACGGGGAGGAGTAGCGCCGGGCATCAGGTCAATTGGGCAGTCGTATGGTCTATGAGGGGGTAATGTCTCTGCTTCTCTTTTATTAAAGAAGTCCGCAAAAGACCAATAGGGAACCGGTAGGCCGGGTAGATTGGCTGGGGTAGGAGAAGGACGAGCAGGATGAACGGGAACTAAACAAGTCTTATGGCAGTCCTGTCCCCACCGAAGAACTTCTCCGGTCTGCCAATCAAGCACGGGTGCATGTCTCTGGAGCCAAGGTAGGCCTAGCAGGAGGGCGTGAGAGAGTCCAGGCAGAACATGGAAGAAGATGCTCTCAGAGTGCAGCATTCCCACCTGCAGAGTTATGGATTCGGTGATGAGTTGGATGGGATGACGTAAGAGGCCCCCATCCACGGCGGCGACAGATAAGGGTACAGCCAGAGGTTTGGTGGGAATGCGGTAATTCTCTACCAGGGACTGAGAAATGAGATTTCCGGCAGCTCCAGAGTCAAGTTGAGCCAGTTCAAAATAACGGTTCTCCCCGCAGATGATAGAGACCGACAGCATTAGAGATGGAGAGGGTTTATTTCTGTCTAGGGCGACCTCTCTGAGCGATCCTAGACACAGGCGTTTCCCGACCTCTCCGGACAGGAACGGATCCGATGCTCCTTACTGCCACAGTAGAAGCAGCTCCCCTCGGCACGGCGTAATTCTTGACGGGTCTTGACCATCTTGGTCTGGTCGACCTGCATAGGCTCGGGTGAGTGCGCCGGGGGAGTAACGGAGGAAGTGACGGGTCTCTGGAAGGTAGGGGCAAGGCGTGGAAACCTCCTCTCATGGGTGGCCTCTTTGGTGCGCTCCTGGAACCGGATGTCAATCCGGGTGGCAAGTGTAATTAAGTCGTCGAGAGTGGTAGGAATGTCCCGACCGGCGAGTTCATCTTTAATACGGCCGGACAGACCCTCCCAGAAGACGGACACCAGGGCATCGTTATCCCAGGCAATCTCTGAAGCAAGGGTACGGAACCGTATGGCATATTGGCCCACGGTGAGACTTCCTTGGCGGAGGCGTAGCAGAGATGAGGCGGATGAGGTCCTCCATCCTGGTTCGTCGAAGACCTTCCGGAAAGCCGTGAGAAAGGCTGGCAGGTTGGACACCAGGGGGTCTCCTCTCTCCCATAGAGGATTTAGCCAAGCCAGCGCCTACCCCGTGAGATGGGACATGATGAAGGCCACTTTGGCGCGGTCGGTGGAAAACTGGTGTGCCAACAGTTCGAAGTGCAGAGTGCACAGGTTAATGAAGCCCCGTGCCTGACCGGGATCTCCGCCAAAACGAGGCGGGGCGGTGAGGCGGGGACTGGGAAGAGGTGCCATGGAATTGATGGGCAGCGAAGCTGCCGGGGTAGGAGTCGTGCGACTGGAAGCAGGTCCCGAAGAGGTACTCAGTGTGTCCAGGCGGGAGTTAACACTACGCAGGTGGCTCAGAATGGACTCCTGTTGGGACCTCTGACGGGAAAGTTCATGACACAGGTCCGAGAGCGAGGGAGCTTGGGTGCCACCGGGTTCCATGGCCCGAGCAAACTGTAACGGGTCTGGGAGGTGGAACCTCAGAGCAACTATACAAAGGGGCAGTCCTTGTAAGGAAGCCGGTGGCTCCCAGGGAAGGCGGGCAGGCAGTCACGGCAAGTGACAGGGACAGTCTCTGGGTAGAAGGGCAGGAGGTCACGGCAAGTGACGGGGACAGTCTCTGGTAAGAAGGGCAGGAGGTCACGGCAAGTGACGGGGACAGTCTCTTGACAGGCGGATGGTCACGGCAAGTGACAGCAGGGTAAGAGTCTCTAGACAGGCAGGTGGTCACGGCAAGTGACGGCAGAGCCTCCAGGTAGGCTAGCAGACAGGTAGCAGGTGAGCGCTCCCAGGTGAGCGGGCAGGCAGATCCATAGACAGACTGACAGGTGTTGGAAGGCAGACTGTCGGACCGCAGGAATACAAGCAGATAGACAGGAATCAGGTAGGTATCAAGCAGAGATCTGGCAGGTAACTGGCAGGTAACTGGTAACGGAACCTGAGGGCTGAAGCAGAGTTGAAAGGCTTTGCAGCAACATTGCTCGGGCACCTCCATTTTGGAGGAGGTGCCTTATATATGGTGAGGTCCTCCGGCCATTGGCCGGGGACTCCTTAGAACGGCGCGCGCGGCCCCTTTAAGAGAGGGGGAGCGCGCGCGCGCCCTAAGCACAGAGGCCGGGAAGCAGCGAGCGCTGCCAGCAGAGCGGGAGGGAGGCGCCGGGCACGGAGCGGAGAGGTGAGGGGAATGGCATCCCTGCCTAGCAGGAGGCAGGGACGCCGACGCTACAATACCCAGCATGCAGAGACCGGCACCACCACCGTCATGTGCAGGGTATTCTTCTTACAACGTGCACTTATAGTGCACTCTTCTGCTGGCTTGTGCCCTCTGATCAGAGCCGGCGAGCAAGCGCACTGTCACTAAGGTTTACCCAGTTTTGGGGAATGTACAAACTTGGTGTTTTTTTATTCTGATTTTGACTCATATTGTAGATTTCACCCTACATAAACGGTAAAATCAGAGAATGGCGTGCATGAATTGCTGACCACTCTGTTCTGACCAGACAATTCAGAGCCCTATTCTTGGGATTGATGAGGTTTCCCCACTAATCATAAAGTTATAACTTATTCTGTGGATAGTTGATAACTTTTAATGTTGGGAAGAACCCTTTTAATTCCCATTTAAATGCTAGTTCATACATTGTGGATTCACTGCACATTTTTTTTCAATTGCAGGGGATTACAGCAGCAATAAAGTGAATAATACAGGTGCATCCCACTAAATTAGAATATCATCAAAAAGTTAATTTATTTCAGTTCTTCAATATAAAATGTGAAACTCATATACTATATAGAGTCATTACAAACAGTGATCTATTTCAAGTGTTTATTTTGGTTAATGTTGATGATTATGGCTTACAGCCAATGAAAACACAAAAGTCATTATCTCAGTAAATTAAAAGAATTAGCAAAAAACACCTGCAAAGGCTTCCTAAGCTTTAAAAGAGGTCCCTTAGTCTGTTTCAGTAGGCTCCACAATTATGGGGAAGACTGCTGACTTGACAGATGTCCAGAAGGCAGTCATTGACGCACTCCACAAGGTCCCAGAGTTCCAATTTTCATTTGGAAATCAAGGTCCCAGAGTCTGGAGGAAGAGTGGAGAGGCCACAGTCCAAGCTGCTTGAGGTCTAGTGTGAAGTTTCCACAATCAGTGATGGTTTGGGGAGCCATCTCATCTGCTGGTGTAGGTCCACTGTGTTTTATCAAGACCAAAGTCAGCGCAGCCGTCTACCAGGAAATTTTAGAGCACTTCATGCTTCCCTCTGCTGACAAGCTTTTTGGAGATGGAAATGTCATTCTCCAGCAGGACTTAGCACCTGTCCACACTGCCAAAAGTACCAATACCTGGTTTACACACAACAGTATCACTGGGCTTGATTGGCCAGCAAACTCGCCTGACCTTAACCCCATAGAGAATCTATTATAGAGAATCTATGGGGTATTGTGAAGAGGAAGATGAGAGACCCCAGACCCAACAATGCAGACGAGCTGAAGGCTGCTATCAACCTGGGCTTCCATAACACCTCAGCAGTGCCACAGGCTGATCGCCTCCATGCCACATTGCCGCATTGATGCAGTAATTCATGCAAATGGAGCCCCGACCAAGTATTGAGGGCATTTACTGAACATATATTTCAGTAGGACAACATTTCAGATTTTAAAAACATTTTTCAAACTGTTGTTATAAAGTATTCTAATTTACTGAGATAATGACTTTTGTGTTTTCATTGGCTGTAAGCCATAATCATCAACATTAACAGAAATAAACACTTGACATAGATCACTCTGTTTGTAATGACTCTATATAATATATGAGTTTCACTTTTTGTATTGAAGAACTGAAATAAATTAACTTTTTGATGATCGTAGATTGTGAGCCCTCGCGGGCAGGGTCCTCGCTCCTCCTGTACCAGTCGCTGTCACATTGTGTTCAAGATTAGTGTAATTGTTCTTGTATTATACCCCTTTTTCACATGTAAAGCGCCATGGAATAAATGGCGCTATAATAATAAATAATAATAATAATAATATTCTAATTTACTGAGATGAACCTGTATCTAAAAAAAATACATTTGCATGATGTGGTTATTTTTTCCATGCTGTAATACTACAGATTTTTAAATCTGTAGCAAGTGAATTTATGCTGTTTTTCACTGTTGATTTCTCGCTTTGCAATGTATAATATGAAAATCTCAGCACATCCACAACCAAATCTGCATGTAATACATTGGGATTTAGTGGCTGAAAATCTGCTGCACAACCCACAATACATTTTTCTGTACATTATTATGGGTTTTTCTACCCAAAACGTGTATGCATTATAGGTTTTTTAATATGTTCACATTCTGCCAATTTTTTTTATCCTATATGATTAATGGTAAAGGTGTAACTACTCTCCTTTGGTGCAGGAGACCATCCACTTTTGGACCGTTCAGAGCTATTTGACCTGGAAGTCAAACTGGTGCATACTCCATGCACCACACCCAGACCACATACTGTCTACCCTGGAAATTTCCTGTGATACTCATCTGTCACACCGGAGTGATGAGCTGAATTGACACTTCCTTTTCCTAATACACTGCATATTTTCCAGTAGGCTAATCCAGATGGAAAATCTGCAGCATATCCGACCTGTGTGAACATAACCTTAGCACATTGCCACCAAAAATACAAAAATGGATTTTATTCAAGGATAAAATGTAATTATAAATATAAGACCTGTGAAGTAAATAACATTATCTGCTATATTCTGTGTGGCCCAAAGATAAATCTTTTTGCTGGGACCAAAGACATTTACAATAGAATTATCAGCAATGCAATGGTTTTGTACCATAGTCATGCAACTAAGGGCTCATTCACACATCTGATGTTCTCTTATGAGTACTAACCGTGGTTTTTACAGATAGCACTTGTACCTGTGTTAGTCTATGGGGCCATTCACATGTCTGATGTTCTCGTGTGATTCCCGTGGTTTTTACAGGTAGCACTTGTACCTGTGTTAGTCTATGGGGCCAGTCAGATGTTCGTGATTTTTCGCTAACCGAACAGTCTGCAGAAAATCGCGGAGACATGTCCGATTTTGATCCGAGCGATGAATCAAAATTGTCAATTCAAGTGTTTTCTTGGACTGTCACATAAGAGTGTGACACTGAATCACTACTCACAGGCAAGCCATGAGACAGGGTAGTCAGGAGGTCCGAGGTCAGATACCAGGAGAACTCATAGTATAGAGGGGTAAGACAAACGCGTGGTCAGGAAATAGTCCAGGGTCAAATTCCAGGAGGATAAGTCAAGACCAAGGAGTACAACAAACGGATAATCAGAGGCCAAGTCCACGGTCAGATACCTGAAGTCAGAGAGCGCCAAAAGCAGAAGGGATAATACACACGAATAGTCGCAACAAATTCTACATCAGCAAGAAGTCAAACACAGCAAGTACACACACCTAACTAAGCAAAGCTACATCTGACGCTAG
The DNA here is from genome assembly GCF_046119375.1 of Phyllobates terribilis. NCBI lineage: Eukaryota > Metazoa > Chordata > Amphibia > Anura > Dendrobatidae > Phyllobates > Phyllobates terribilis. The sequence goes on from NW_027362767.1 coordinate 68,661,870, forward strand.
ACTGCCGACAGCAACCCAGCTCAATACCTTGCAAATAATGAAAGATGGGAGGCACCTGGGGAAATGCCCGCAGACTAGACAAGATTGAGCAGCAGTGCTGTCAATCAAAATGCTGCCAGCCCAGCACACTCCAGGATCAGATTGGATGACTGGACTGTCACTCACAACACTGACAGTCCAGCACACTCCAGATCCCATAGGGTGGCTGCGCTGTCACTCACTCAAGATGTCCCTAGGCCACAGTCAGATATGAAAACGTGATAAAGGGAAGGTAATTTTTTTTTTCTTCACGTACAAGTGTGGCGCCCCTGAGGGTTCGGTCGCCACAGAGGTACTGCATCTCACCCAGAGGTGTGGTATCTCACTCTCAGGTAAGGAAGGAGTACAACTCCTGCATCCAACACATTCCACATCAGTGGGGGCAGGGCGAGATTGCTCCTAAGGGAGAGCACAGTCCCTGGTCCCTAGCTGAGGGGTGGAACTATGTAGTGGGTGTGGGTGGAGGAAGTAGCTTATTGGAGCACATGAAGGAAAGTATAAATAGAGAAGCCATCTTGTTTAGAAAAGGCAGTCAGAGAGTTCAGTCTGAGGAGGAGAAGTGTGGGAGCAGGAGCTCTGTAGGAGCTCTGCTCAGGAGGAGGGCCTGAGGAGAGGCCCAGGACTGAAGGAGAAGGAGAGAGGAGCAGGAAGGGCTCCAGGAACGAAGAAGGGACCCCAGGGGTACGGGCAGTGCTGGAGGCCACCCGTACACCCGAATCTACCAGGAGGTGTAGGGGTCAGGCCACACAAAGGGGACCGGTCCCTCAACTAGCGGAGGACTTCATGTCTCAACTAGAAACCGGAGGCTGCAGTATTTCAAGTCCTGCAGCCAACAGTCCATATCAGCCTCACCAAGAAGGTAGCCATAGAGGACCCAGGGGACGGGACAGACGTCGCCCGACAAGGCCCGCGGGTACCGGATTGGGACACTAGGTATGAGGTGCAGGGAGACGGCCAGAGAGAGAGAGCACACGTACTCCGGAGATATCTAAGGGTTGACTGAAACCCTCCCTGAGTAAGCGCAGCACGACGAGGGAAGTTACACTGGTACCTGTAACTTGGACTACAACAACTGTGAGTAAAGACCCTGAAGACTTCACCCCACTGTCTCTGTGATTATTATCTGCACCATCACCCCTGCACTACAACGCCAGCATCACCAGCAACATCTACCACATCTCTACACTGCCCTGCAGCTAAGCTCTGCCTGCGGAGAGCTGAACTAACCCTGCTGCACTAACATCAGCTCCAGAGGTTCTGCACAGCAGCGGCGGCTCTACATAGCCGCATACCACAGGTGGCGTCATGAACTGTATATAAAAACTATAAATCCCCTGTAAATATTCCCCTTTGGATTGACCGCCCTGGGTCACGGACCGGGTCACCGCCACTGTGACATCTCCCCTAGCAACGACCGGCCCGGCACCGAGTACCCCACGACCCAGGGGGCACGTCACAAGAAAAACTGATGACACTCAGACAGCTCTCCGATCAAACTCTGATAAAAAAAAAATCGGTCCATTTTTCTTGGACGCAAATCAGTTTGAGCACGGACCACAATGCACGGACTGGATATGGCTCTCCCGATCGGAGCGTCACAGCATCTCCTGACCCGAGCATCACAGACATATACGAAACTGTGACGTTCTGGTCAGGAGAGCCATAGACAGTCCATGCATTGCAGTCCGTGCAGACCGATGTGCGCTGATGTCCGCATGAGCCCTTACAGTTGCCTATGTGGGGGCAGATGTACACTGGCTCTTTAAGGGACACTCCAGTCCTGTACATTGTTTACGATTGTCCAGCCTATCCTCTCCCATGTTGGACTCGGGGTTCATTTGGCCCACCAGTATAAATCATTTTGCCAGTCCACCTCCATCTAAATAGAACATGAGCATCACCATTTTTAGTTGCATCGTATTGTTTATTGTTATAACTGCACAGATACTAAATATAATCAATAAGGTCTAATAGTTGTTTGTGAATCAATCCATAAAGAAAAAGAGCCAAGTGATGGGAAATGGGGTTCCATTTGACGCGCCCCCTGGGCCGTGGGGTACCCGGAGCCGGGCCGATAGACGCTGGGGGTTGTAGTCACAGTGGAGGTGACCCGGTCCGTGACCCAGGGCGGTCAATCCAAGGGGTTATTTGTATATATGGGTTTTTATAATGTCCGACTACACCACCTGTGGAGTGCGGCTAAAGGGGGCCGCCACTGCGGAACAGTCCTCTGAAGCTGGTGGTATTGCAGCAAGGGTATTATTACTCCCCACAGGAAGAGTGTAGCTTCAGGGCAGTGTGGGTGGATGATGGTGGTTGTAGTGCAGGGAGTCAGTAATGAACGCAGAGTCCGTGTGATGCAGTCCTAAGATCTTTACTCACAGTTGTTGTAGTTCTTGTTACAGGGACCCATATAATGGCCCTTGTCGTTCTGTGCTCACTCAGTGAGGGGTTCGGCCGACCCCCAAGTAACTCCGGAGTATTTAGCAGGACCTCCTTCTGTGTGTCCTTTCTCTGGCCTTCTCCCTGCACCTCACACCCAGTGACACTTCTATCCGGTACCTTTGGGCCTTGGCGGGCAACGTGTGTTCCGTCCCCTGGGTCCTATATGGCTACCTTCTTAGTGGGACTGGTGTGGACTTTCGACCTACGGTACTTAAAGTGCTGCAGCCTCCAGTTTCTAGTTGAGCCTTGCTGTTTCTCCGCTAGTTGAGGGACCGGTTCCCCTTATCTGGCCTGACCCCTCTACCTCCTGGTAGCAGCGGGCGTACGGGTGGCCTTCTTCATGGCCCGTACCCCTAGGGTCCCTTCGGTTCCTGGAGTCTTCCTGCTCCCACTCCTCTCTTCTCTCCTTCAGTCCTGGGCCTCCCAGGCTAGGCCCACCTCTGGAGCAGAGCTCATACAGAGCCTCTGCTCCTGTCACCTTCCTACTCTGACTGAACTCTCTCCTGATCTAAGATAGTGTCCCTATTTTATACTGCTCCTACTCAAGTGCTCCCATGATCTACGTACTCCACACCATCCACTACATGGTTCCCCCTCTCTAGGTGGTTCCCCCCACTCCAGCCAGGGATCAGGGACTGTGCTCTCCCATAGGAGCAATCTTGCCCTGTCCCCCGGAAATGTGGTGTAGTGAATGCAGGTGTTAGGGTCCTGAGCTGTACTCCTTCCTTACCTGAGAGTGAGGTACCACACCTCTGGATGAGATGCAATACCTCTGTGGCGAACGAACCCTCAGGGGCGCCACACATTCAGCTGTGGCCTTTATTGTGTCGAAGCCTCGGATCACCTGGCATTCATCTTATTCTTTTCTTGGACAGCTCTATCTTGGCTCTATCTCTCTTCGTTCACCTTCCTTTCTTCCTGTAGCTCTTAGCTATTTCATGTATAAAAGTAACAACCATCTATGTCAGATGAGAGAGTAACCTGTAGCACAGTAGAGGGGAAGTTAAAGAAGTTGTGCACTACTTGTGCACGGAGAGGCAGAGCGCGCGGTGGATGCCGGGTGTGACGCAGGGGAGGTAACCCCGCCCACATTTTATCCTAAGTCATATTGCACGACTCGTTAAAGGGTTGATTGTGACTTGTAGGATTGCTGCTTCCAATTGGTAGCGCTATAGAGTTCAAGTTCTCTTTTTCTCTGAAGAGGCAATTTGCATATTAAATTTCTCAGAGGAGCATTGCACGGCGAATAAGCCTCCTTACCTTGACGTGCCAGAGCTGGTATATCACTCTCCACAAGGAGAAACGTTACCCCTTACTGCTCTTATAAAAATTATTGTGCTGTCTGCAAAATGTACGGACATGTCAGGTCCTCCAGAGTGAAAGATGTTCCATGTAGCTGCCCTATGCTCTAACCAAAAGATGAAAGTCATAAATGGAAGAAGCCCCTCTTTAACTCAAACTTCTCTTTGGTGTATAAAATTATTGGGTTTTCTATATCAGCCAACCTTTTTAATTTCCATTGCATGAGTCCAAGTGTTACCATAAAGGGGTCTCAAGTTTCAAAGTATCCATTGGATAGGAGATAACCTCTTGATCGCTGGAGGTCCGACCACTTGGACCATCACTAATCCAGAGAACTGGGCCTCTGGAAAATATCAATAATGTACACTGCGTCTCAATTCATTCTTAATGGGACCACTGAAGATAGTCAAGCACTGTGCTTGGTTGGTCTTTGGTACCCCCAAGGAGCAAAGTTGCGCGTGATCCAACTTATGATCCAACCCATGATCCAATCCTCTTTAAATACCCATTTTCTTGGATTGGTGGGGTCACAGCAGTCAGATCCTCAGCAATCTGGATGTTATTCCCTATCCAACTGATAGTGAATAACTTCCAAACTTGAGAATACCCCTTTAACAGTTACTGTTTACCTGAAGACATTTTGAAGACCTTGACATTTTTATGAATAGATTAAAGAAATGACTCGATTTTGCTATCACACAAGACTTAGCTAAATTCTATAGTTTATGTTTGCCATGGCGAATGCATTGACATCTGATGAAATAACAGTATGAAATTATATAATCTACTTTGAGGATAAGCATAAAAAGCCTACGCTTATTTACAGGGTTAAATATTCTATCCTGTGAACACCATATTGAGGTAGTTTGAGAGCTGTTGACTTTTGGGCATAGGTCCTGAGTTTATTCAGAGGATTACCTGACTCTTTGGAATCTTGTAGCTCCTTACACAGTGGCTGTGTGCAACTAGCGTTCCAGTCCATTGGCAGGCAATTAAAGAGAAAAGAAGCAGAACAGTAATTAGACAGCCCAATTCCTTTTAAAACCAGACGTTAAACTGGAGGAACTCTTCAAACGATACTTTACATTAACAAGAGTAACAGAAGCAGCTTCTGTGGGTCTACATCCAACAAAACAAGTTTGTAGTCAGTCTACATGGAAAGTCTAGCATTTTTTGAAGAGGTGGAGAGCTTTTTCAGAATTTTACAAAATACTAAATAAAATATGAAAAATATATTTTATGTGATAGAGAACCTGTGACTTGGCTTAAATATGCAGTTGTTTTATCTGGTCCACATGTCCGTGGTCTCCTCCATCCAGCATTGTTCTTTTTTGTCTCTGCACTTCTCCATTCCTGAGATATGACTCCCTCTTCCCTGTATATAAGTCTAATGATATTAGCCAAGGTGGCGTGATGCTCACGAAGATGCACATAGCAAATAAATAAGGACCATGCCCTCTTGGCTAACAAGACTAGATTTATAATGACCTTGGAATAATAATAAGCTCCACAATTGGATGTGTTTAAATAAAATGTCCCTGTGCTGAGATAATCTTATAAATGTGCCCCTGCTGTGTACTGTGTAATGGCTGTGTCTGACCGTGCAGGAACATGGTCTGATCATAACACAGCTCCTGTGTAGGGCAGGACGCAAAAGAGTATGCAGACATTACAGCAGGAGGATCACAGCTGATTTTTTCTGTGAGGTATAACATTTCCCTGCCTGTTTTTAAACAATGTTTTACTTCAAAGAAAGAATCAGCTGCAATCCCCTGCTGTAATGTCTGTATACTCTTTTGCTTCCTCCCCTGCCCAGGAGATGTGGTATGATCAGACCATGTTCCTGTACGGTCAGACACAGCCATTACACAGTACACAGCAGGGGCACATTTTTAAGATTATCTCAGCACAGGAACATTTTATTTAAACACATCCAATTGTGGGAGTTATTATTATTCCAAGATGTATTGATTAAAATTAACTTTAAGCTACTCTGTGACAAATCTAAAGAAGTACATTCTTTCTAAATAATTTTTGGATATGGATGTTAAATATCCATATTTTTCACTTTGCCCCGAGCTGGAAATGGGTAATTTGTGCGCCTGCTGCCTTCCTTGGAAGTTGTAGTAATTTTTCAGACTCCCTCCCTAAAAGTAACCCTGATACCTTGTTATCCATGGTGGGCGCAGGATGTTCATTTAGGCGAGGGATACAAGGTGACACGCGGCACTGAGATCGCAACGATACAATGCAACATTGGATGTAATGATTTCCTATAGTGTCAGGTCGCAACCTGTGACATACTGTGACTGAGCCACAGAGTTGCATGTTTTCCAAATGTGTTGGATTTTCTGTCAATGGTTGCAAGTCACATGCGACACACTATGCATAGATTTCAATATACGTTGGTCGCATGACTTGCCAGAGAAATTCTGTTGCACGACACGTCACCATGTAGTCCCAGCCTTAAAGTGAGTGGACAGACATCTATAACTGTTGCCACCATGGTGGGATCATGCGATCAGCCAGTACATTGAGAGTAACATCCGTGCACGTGTCCCGCCCCTCCGAGAGGTTGATTGGTCCATGTTATCACAATTGCCAGGTGTTGGAGGTCCAGACGTCTTAATCTTTACATCTACGGTGACTTATGGATAACCAATGTGCTTAATTTTGACCATCCATTTGAACTTGGCAATAAGGATCTCTCTCCAATGCAGTGTGAAATAAGATGGTGACATTCCCGCCATGGAGGTAATGCTGAGGAAACCAAGAGCAAATATTCTTCATTTTCTTCCTATAACTAGAGCTGTCATGCAGCTGAGACTAACACATCATTACACAGAAGCAGTCAGTTTTCTTGCATCATATATATTCTTATCCTTATTAAGTGAGGACAAGTAACTAAGCGTTTTTTCTTATTTAGATGGGTTCCCTCGTTGATTGTCATTCTGCACCTGGGTGGATTTAAAAAGTGCAATTTGTTTAAGCTCACAAAAGGCCAGGAACACCTTAAGTCATTGTTTTCAAGGGCTGTTTAATATTTCTATATATGTATCACGTTACATGGCTAAATAATGGATGACTTGGCTTTAGTTCAATGGAACAATAAGCACAACACTACAGCTAGGCTCCTCATCAAGTCATGGTGACCACCAGTGACTCTCATTACGTTGCCTAATGCCTATAGTATGTGATACAATACCCTTAATAAATGGTCACTGTATCCTATCAAATGTTTAGCAGGTGAAAATACAGCTGTTCCTGGTTTGATTTCTGGTAATACTTAGCAAACAGCAACTAACTTGAAGACCACACTAAGAAAACTAATGTTAGAAACGGGGAAAGATGCAGCTTGAAGCTCTTCAGCCCAAAGTTAAATATCAAACAGGTTGTAGTGCCGGCGTCCCTGCCCTCTGCTAGGCAGGGACGCTGTTCCCCTCACCGCTCTGCTCCGTGCCCGGCGTCCCTCTCCCGCTCTGCTGGCAGCGCGCGCTCTTTCCCGGCCACTGTGCTTAGGGCGCGCGCGCGCCCTCCCTCCCTCTTAAAGGGGCCGCGCGCGCCGTCCTAAGGAGTCCCCGGCCAATGGCCGGAGGACTTTACCATATATAAGGCACCTCCTCCAAAATGGAGGTGCCCGAGCAATGTTGTTGCACCGTTCTACTCTGCTTCAGCCCTCAGGTCCCGTTGCCAGTTACCTGCCAGTTACCTGCCAGATTCCTGCCAGCTTGCTGTCCTAATCCTGCCTGATTTCCTGTTACCTGCCTGCCTGCCTGAGGTCCGACGGTCTGCCTTACAACTCCGGTCAGTCTGTCTAAGGACCAACTTGCCCGCTCACCTGGGAGCGCACATCAGCTACCTGCCTGCTTGCCTGAGGTCCGACGGTCTGCCTTACAACTCCGGTCAGTCTGTCTATGGACCAGCTTGCCCGCTCACCTGGGAGCGCTTCTCCGCTACCTGCCTGCTTGCCTGCCCGGAGGCTCCGCTGTCACGTGCTGTGACCACCAGCTATTCCAGACTCTTGCCCGCTCACCTGGGAGCGCTTCTCCGCTACCTGCCTGCTTGCCTACCTGGAGGCTCCGCCGTCACGTGCTGTGACCACCTGCTATTCCAGAGACTCTCGCTTGCTCACCTGGGAGCACACATCCTCCATCTGCCTTGCTAGCCTACCTGGAGGTTCAGCCATCACAGGTCGTACCTACCCCTTACCTAGAGACTGCCCCGGTCACTTGCCGTGACCTCCAGCCCGTTCTTCCAGAGACTGCCCCGGTCACTTGCCGTGACCTCCAGCCCGTTCTTCCAGAGACTGCCCTGATCACTTGCCGTGACCTCCTGCCCGTACACCCAGAGACTGTCCCGGTCACCTGCTGTGACTGCCTGCCTGGTCGCCACCCGCTCCCTTACAAGGACCGCTCCCTTGTATAGTAGCCCAGAGGTTCCGCCTCCCAGACCCGTTACAGTTTGCTCGGGCCATGGAACCCGGTGGCACCCAAGCTCCCTCGCTCTCGGACCTGTGTCATGAACTGTTCCGTCAAAGGTCCCAACAGGAGTCCATCCTGGGTCACCTGCGGAATGTCAATACTCGCCTGGACACTCTGACTGTTCCACCAACAACCTCCGCCAGTGCCATGTCTCGCAATCCGGCAGCTCCGCTGTCCACTAACACCATGATATCCTACCCCGGACCTCGGCTTTCTGCACCTCCTCGCTTCGGAGGCGACTCAGCCCAGGCTCGGGGCTTCATAAATCAGTGCACCCTGCACTTTGAACTATTGTCCCACCAGTTTAACTCTGACCAAGCCAAAATTGCATTCATCATGTCCCATCTCACCGGGGAGGCCCTGGCCTGGCTAAATCCTCTATGGGAGAGAGGAAACCCCCTGGTGTCCAACTTGCCTGCTTTTCTCACGGCTTTCCGGAAAGTCTTCGACGAACCCGGACGGAAGACCTCATCCGCATCATCGTTGCTACGCCTCCGTCAGGAAAGTCTCACCGTGGGCCAATATGCCATACGGTTCCGTACCCTTGCCTCGGAGCTGGCCTGGGATAACGACGCTCTGGTTTCCGTCTTCTGGGAGGGTCTGTCCGGCCGTATTAAAGATGAACTTGCCGGTCGGGACATTCCTACCACTCTCGATGACTTAATAACTCTTGCCACCCGGATTGACCTACGGTTCCAGGAGCGTGCCAGAGAGGTCACCCGTGAGAGGAGGTTACCACGTCTAGCTCCTACTTTTCAGAAACCCGTCACTCCTTCTGTCTCTAACCAGGTACACCCTCCTGAGCCTATGCAGGTCGACCAGACCAAGATGGTCAAGACCCGTCAGGACTTACGCCGTGCCGAGGGGACCTGCTTCTACTGTGGCAGTAAGGAGCACCGGATCTGTGCCTGCCCGGAGAGGTCGGGAAACGCCTGTGTCTAGGTTCGCTCAGAGAGGTCCACCTAGACAAGAATAAATCCTCTCCATCCCTGCTGTTGTCAGTTTCAATCATCTACGGGGAGAACCGTTATTTCGAACTAGCCCAACTGGACTCTGGAACAGCCGGGAATCTTATTTCACAGTCCCTGGTAGAGAAATACCGCATCCCCACCAAACCTCTGGCTGTACCCTTGTCTGTTGCTGCCGTGGATGGGGGGCTCTTACCACGCCCCATCCAACTCATCACCGAATCCATTACTCTGCAGGTGGGAATGCTGCATTCTGAAAGTATCTCCTTCCATGTTTTGCCTGGACTCTCTCACGCCCTCTTGCTAGGCCTACCTTGGCTCCAGAAACATGCACCCTTTCTTGACTGGCAGACCGGAGAAGTCCTTCGCTGGGGACAGGGATGCCATAAGACCTGTCTGGTTCCCGTTCATCCCGTCCGTCCTTCTCCTACCCCAGCTAATCTACCTGGACTTCCGATTCCTTATTGGTCTTATGCTGATGTCTTTAATAAAAAGGAGGAAGAGACACTACCCCCTCATAGACCATACGACTGCCCTATCGACCTGTTACCTGGTACTTCTCCTCCCCGTGGGCGTATTTATCCATTATCCGCTGCTGAGACCCGGTCGATGTCCGAATATATTGAGGAGAATCTGGCCAGGGGATTCATCCGGAAATCTACCTCCCCGGCGGAAGCAGGCTTCTTTTTCGTCAAAAAGAAGGACGGCTCTCTCCGTCCCTGTATAGACTATAGAGGCCTTAACCAGATCACGGTGAAGAATAAGTACCCCCTTCCGCTCATTCCGGAGTTATTTGATCGTCTGAGGGGGGCTAGAATCTTCACCAAACTGGACCTCCGTGGGGCGTACAACCTGGTTCGTATCCGTCAGGGGGATGAATGGAAGACGGCATTCAACACCCGGGACGGCCACTATGAATATCTGGTAATGCCCTTTGGCCTCTGTAACGCTCCTGCCGTCTTTCAAGAGTTGGTCAATGACATCTTCCGGGACCTTCTCTACTCCTGCGTAGTGGTGTACCTGGACGACATCTTGGTCTTCTCTCCGGATCTCCAGACTCACCGGAGGGATGTTTGTCAGGTCCTGCTCAGGCTCAGGCAGAACCATCTCTACGCTAAATATGAGAAGTGCCTCTTTGAGCAGACCTCGCTTCCGTTTCTGGGCTACATTATCTCTCAGACCGGCCTACAAATGGATCCTGAGAAACTGTCTGCCATCGAGAAATGGCCCCGACCAGAGGGGTTGAAGGCTATTCAACGGTTCCTGGGCTTCGCCAACTATTACCGCCTCTTCATCCCGCACTTCTCTTCCCGGACTGCCCCAATTTCCGCGCTCACCCGTAAGGGTACTAATCCCAAAGAGTGGCCGCCCGAAGCAGAGGAGGCCTTTCTTTCCCTAAAACAGGCCTTCTCTTCCGCCCCGGTGCTGCATCGCCCGGACGGCAACAAGCAGTTCTTCCTGGAAGTTGACGCCTCCTCCTCTGGAGCCGGAGCGGTACTTACTCAAAAATCATCTTCCGGGAGAATGGTAACTTGTGGCTTCTTCTCCAAACTCTTCTCCTCTTCTGAGCGCAACTATTCCATAGGAGACCGAGAGTTATTGGCCATCAAGCTGGCGTTGGAGGAGTGGCGTTACCTACTCGAGGGGGCTCTTCATCCGGTAATAATTTACACTGACCACAAGAACTTGGCTTACCTCCAGCATGCCCAGAGACTTAACCCGCGCCAAGCCCGGTGGTCCTTGTTTTTTGCTCGCTTTGATTTTGTTCTTCATTTTCGCCCGGCTGACAAAAACTTCAAAGCAGACGCCTTGTCCCGATCCTTTCTGGTGTCCGATCTCGAGGAAGAACCTAAACATATCATCGATCCCGCCAGAGTAATGCAGGTGGCTTCCGTGAGTCTAAATCGTCTCCCTCCCGGTAAGACGTTTGTTTCAGTACCTGATCGGGAGAAGATCCTACACTGGGGCCATTCGTCTAAACTAGCTGGCCACGCCGGTCAGAAAAAGACCCTCCAGCTTATTGCCCGGCACTATTGGTGGCCTACCCTGCACAAGGACATAATAGACTTTGTTTCTGCCTGTGTGTCCTGCGCCCGCAACAAAGTCCCGAGACATCTGCCAGCCGGACGCCTCCTTCCGCTTCCTGTACCTGCTGCCCCCTGGCAGCATATAGCAATGGACTTTATAACTGATCTCCCCGTCTCTGCCGGTTGTACGGTCATTTGGGTGGTCGCTGACCGCTTTTCCAAGATGGCTCACTTTATTCCCCTGCCAGGCCTTCCGTCTGCACCCGAGCTGGCTAAAGACTTTATCCGCCACATCTTCCGTCTTCATGGCCTGCCCCTCCACATCGTGTCGGATCGTGGGGTACAGTTCACCTCACGTTTCTGGAGAGCCACTTGTAAACTACTAGACGTCACCCTGGACTTCTCTTCCGCTTACCACCCACAGTCCAATGGTCAAGTGGAGCGGATCAATCAGAACCTGACCAGTTACCTCCGGCACTTCGTTAATGCCCACCATTCTGACTGGGTGGATCTCCTACCATGGGTCGAGTTCTCTTATAATAATCACGAGAGCGAATCCTCCTCCAAATCCCCGTTTTTTGTAGTCTTTGGTCAGCATCCTCGGATTCCTTTTCCTGTCTCCACCTCTGTGGACAACCCGGCTGCGGAATCTCTCGTTAGCAAATTTTCCTCCATATGGGAGAGTACCCGGTCCGCACTCCTTCTGTCATCCGAGCGTATGAAAAGACACGCTGACAAAAAACGCCTGGATCCTCCACAATTTCGTCCAGGAGATAAAGTCTGGCTCTCATCTAAATATGTTCGACTCAAGATACCTTCTTACAAGTTAGGGCATCGGTTCATCGGTCCTCTGGAGGTCATCAGTCAGATCAACCCGGTGGCCTATAAATTGAAACTCCCGGCCAACTTACGGATCCCTAACTCCTTCCATGTATCTCTCCTCAAACCCGTGGTGCTTAACTCTTTTTCCAAGTCTACAGGTACGCCTCCTGCTCCGGTTTCTGCTGAGGACGAGTTTGAGGTAGAGAACATTCTTGCCACCAAAAGGGTAAGAGGAAAGACCTTTTTTCTGGTAGATTGGAAGGGGTTTGGTCCTGAGGAGAGAACGTGGGAGCCCCGGGAGAACATCCATGCCCCTCTCATCCTAGCTAAATTTCTATCTGGCCTAAAAAAGGGGGGGCCTAAAGGGGGGGGTACTGTAGTGCCGGCGTCCCTGCCCTCTGCTAGGCAGGGACGCTGTTCCCCTCACCGCTCTGCTCCGTGCCCGGCGTCCCTCTTCCGCTCTGCTGGCAGCGCGCGCTCCTTCCCGGCCACTGTGCTTAGGGCGCGCGCGCGCGCCCTCCCTCCCTCTTAAAGGGGCCGCGCGCGCCGTCCTAAGGAGTCCCCGGCCAATGGCCGGAGGACTTTACCATATATAAGGCACCTCCTCCAAAATGGAGGTGCCCGAGCAATGTTGTTGCACCGTTCTACTCTGCTTCAGCCCTCAGGTCCCGTTGCCAGTTACCTGCCAGTTACCTGCCAGATTCCTGCCAGCTTGCTGTCCTAATCCTGCCTGATTTCCTGTTACCTGCCTGCCTGCCTGAGGTCCGACGGTCTGCCTTACAACTCCGGTCAGTCTGTCTAAGGACCAACTTGCCCGCTCACCTGGGAGCGCACATCAGCTACCTGCCTGCTTGCCTGAGGTCCGACGGTCTGCCTTACAACTCCGGTCAGTCTGTCTATGGACCAGCTTGCCCGCTCACCTGGTAGCGCTTCTCCGCTACCTGCCTGCTTGCCTGCCCGGAGGCTCCGCTGTCACGTGCTGTGACCACCAGCTATTCCAGACTCTTGCCCGCTCACCTGGGAGCGCTTCTCCGCTACCTGCCTGCTTGCCTACCTGGAGGCTCCGCCGTCACGTGCTGTGACCACCTGCTATTCCAGAGACTCTCGCTTGCTCACCTGGGAGCACACATCCTCCATCTGCCTTGCTAGCCTACCTGGAGGTTCAGCCATCACAGGTCGTACCTACCCCTTACCTAGAGACTGCCCCGGTCACTTGCCGTGACCTCCAGCCCGTTCTTCCAGAGACTGCCCCGGTCACTTGCCGTGACCTCCAGCCCGTTCTTCCAGAGACTGCCCTGATCACTTGCCGTGACCTCCTGCCCGTACACCCAGAGACTGTCCCGGTCACCTGCTGTGACTGCCTGCCTGGTCGCCACCCGCTCCCTTACAAGGACCGCTCCCTTGTATAGTAGCCCAGAGGTTCCGCCTCCCAGACCTGTTACACAGGTCACCTACTCACCGTGTGCCAATTATAACACTGGTTTCTTTTTATGTGCTCTGGAGGCTTCGGAACCCTTACCAACCAAGATCTATGTGACTGTCACCTCTACACCCTCTATGGTAACATCCCTTCTGACAGATCTTACCTTAGTCTTTCCAGATCTTATGGAGGACATTGACCTTTCCATATAATGATGTGGATTGGTCAAGGAAGACAATTTGGAGGACACAGCGTAATCATAGAAATGGAAAACTCCAACTTTAGGAGAGTAATTATATGGGACTAGAATCAAATCTATGCAGTAATGTATTTCTTTATATGGTATTTATTAATCTATTATATGAAGGTGTATGTGAAGGCCTATTATATACTGTATCTATTATATGAAGGTCCTCATCATAAGACTGTCCTTCATTAAATAAAGACAAAATCAATTTCCAATGTACCCTTCAGGTATTAAAGACTCAATAACCTTCAAGGCTTAATACCCTAATACCACCACCTTACTTCTGTCACCCTTAGGCCTCATTCTCTTGTCTGTGAATCACATCTGTGTTCTATCCATATTTTTCACAGATAAAACACATCCCCCTTATAATCTATTGGTCTGTTCACACATCTGTGTTTTTCTGCTGAGGTTATTAAACATTATCCTACTTGCCAACTCTCCCAAAATGTCTGTAAAACTCCTGGAAAAAGGAGAGACTTTCTTGATTCTTGGAAGAGTTGGCGCATCTCCTACATGTGTGACGCCTCATTCTCGAAAGAGCCCTTTTAGTTTACCCTGGGTGATGGGGGACTCGGAGTCGGGTCCTGTGATGTAGAGATGGGGTGCAGCCGTGGCCCGGACCCGACACGTGCTCAGGGCCGTCACATTAAAAAGAGATGGTGTGGGCTCATCCGGGTTGAGTGGCTTATTTACGACTACGCCACCTGTGGTGCCTGGTGAAGGGCCACCAGCGCCGCTGCAGTCCGCTGAGGCATGGTGTTATGGCGGCCAAAGTTATTACTACTGCCCACAGGCAGAGCAGGGCCTCAGGGCAGAGGGACAGGAGGATGGGGGTAGTAGTAGAGGGAGACGGGCGCCGCGTCTCGCGGTTTGGTGCAGAATAAACAGTCCGGAGGCCATAGGGGTGAACTTCCAAGGCTTTACTCACTTTAGAGATGGCAGAAGGAAGGCGACTCCCTGCTCCCAGCGGAGTCCTGCGGTCACCAGGGGGGTCCGACAACCTCCGAGTAAGTCCAGCATTCAGTCGGGACCCTACACCAGAGTGTTCCTGAACTACAGACCGAATCCTTTCCTGTCCGTGTGTGTGCAAATAGGCTGGGACTCCCTCTGAACTCCTCTCAGAACAAGGGCACGGGTAGCTGCTCCACTCCGTCCCATACCCGGTGGGATCCTCAGGGCCTACCGGCTTTCCCGACCAGGACGTAGAGTAGCAAGGTCGGATGTCGGGGGCCGGTACCCCTTTTGCAGCAGGAGTCCCTCTGAATATATTAGCATGGTGAGGACAGGTGGCGTACACCGCTCCGTCTGCATCCTGCCTGGGATCCATTTGCTATGGAGCCACACTCTTAAGCTCCGGGCCTTCTTGATCCTGGTCCTTGGCCGGGTTGAGACATTCCTGGTCTACAACCTGCCCCTCGTCCCGAGGCCAGGGTGCAAGGGCTGTGTCCCTTGCCGGTGCAGGCCCACACAGGATCTGCGCTCCGGGAGGGAGGTCACATTACACACAGTATTTTGACAGCACAGAGACAGCCGACAGACTATCTTCTGTCTTAAACATTGCATAACAGGGTATACAGTATAAAAGTACAAAAGTATAAAATTATAAAAGTGCTAGCATTTTTCCAGAGACATTTTGTTGCAAACAGACAGGTAAAAGTGCAAAGACGCAGAGTCAGTTCAGAAGTGCGAGGGACCTGCCCTAAACCCTCAACGTGGGCCCTGGGGTGGCTGCAGGGCATGAAGGTCCCGAGTTGGACCTCCCGTAGAGCCACTCTGACAGGTTTTTCTTCTGAGGTCTTGAGGTAGAGAATATCCGCGGTTTTTGTATAAACCAATATGGAGCACCTAAAGAGATGCAAACTATTTACAATAGAAAGAGTCTGTCTGCTGCTAGTAAGCAGGGACACATATCTCTAGAAAACCGAGGATAATAACGTAAGCAAAAATAGAAATGTCAACCCATAAACTTATAAACGAATTGCAACAGCCGGGGCTGCCTTAAACCTCGGGCTCTCTCCTGGGAAAAGGCTCATTCCTCCCGACGGAGGCTAACCGGTCCCCTGAGGCTGAGCGCGGGGTGGCGTCGCTCCCGGACACTTTGTGTACATCCAGGGCGTACCACCCTCGCACCCCCTGGTGGCGAGAGAAAGTCACTGTATCGCCCGGGAAGAGGTTCCGGCCAGGGTGTCCTTTCTTCAGACACGGCTCGACGTCCCGCCGGCTGACGAAGACGTCGTCCTGGTACTGGGGACTTCGAATGAACCCCCACCCCGCCTCATGGTGAAAACGGATGACTTGGCTTTCCACTCGGGGACTGGGACGGGTGGCCTCCTCCTGACGAGCCCATGATTTGGTAGCTTTGGCCAGTACCTCTAGGCGCTCGCAGCGCTGCTCCCGTTGACGCTGCTCCCGAGCGAGCTGGAAGATCTGGTCGCTACACCAATGGCTCCTCCTCCGCGCTTCAGCCCGGGTCTCCCGGGGGAAGCCCATCAGGTCGCCCCCCTGGCTTTCCCAGGCCCACTGATCAGCCTCGGGCCAGGTTACTGCTGGTGCGGGTAGAGGGGTCATGACGGGTTGCCGCGGGTCCTCTACAGGCGCGGACCAGTCGGGTTGGAGCCGGTAGTCTCTTCCGCAGTTTCAGGCACCTCCGACTCAGGGTTTGGGCAGCATCGCAGGTCCCCACCCATAGCTGCCGCTTGCAGCTCCAGAGCCAATGCTTGCTCCCAGGAGACCGCGTGGGGAATTAGATACTCCGTCATGAGGTCCAGGATAGTCACGGTAGGCTCTGCAGCCGGGGCAGGGGTTGCACACTCACCCGCCGCTGGGCCGCCCTCGACCTCTGTCACCGCGTCACTTTGTCCTGGGACCTCAACTCTTTGGCGGCGGTCCCGGATACGCAGCAGCATCTCCTCCCGCCACGCAGCCGTCGCCACCTCCTGGGCCTCTCTCTGCCTTCTTAAGAGTCCCTAAGCTTCCTGCCGGAGAAATTCAAAATCTCCCGAGGTTAACACGCTGCCAGGTGAAGGGCCTGAACCGGGTTCAGTTGGTTCAGAAGGTTGTGCACCAGAAGCGTCCATGTCTGCCTCTGCTGATTTCCAAACTCCGACTGCAATAGCCGCACCTTGTAGCTTTTCTTCTTCCTCCTCTTTCGGGGCGGTTCCTGGGCGGCATGCTGACAGGCCCGCCTTCGTTCAGCCCATCCGGTTTGACGGGCATTACTCCGCGGACAGTCTCTGATGGAAGGGGCAGTCCACATTTTTGGCGCCAAGCGGGAGCCCAGCCCACAATGGGAGGCGTTCAAAGACAGTCTTTTCACAGCATTATGGCGCCTGTTCTTCTTGGGCGGGCGCCATTTTAAGCGAAAACAACAGTTCAAGGTGTAAGGCGCACAGTATCCGGTAGCAATGGGTACTTCTTCCTTTGCTGCGGGCACGCGATCCTGCCGACTACGCCAGGTCGTGACGCCTCATTCTCGAAAGAGCCCTTTTAGTTTAACCTGGGTGATGGGGAACTCGGAGTCGGGTCCTGTGATGGAGAGATGGGGTGCAGCCGTGGCCCGGACCCGACCCGTGCTCAGGGCCGTCACATTAAAAAGAGATGGTGTGGGCTCATCCGGGTTGAGTGGCTTATTTACGACTACGCCACCTGTGGTGCCTGGTGAAGGGCCACCAGCGCCGCTGCAGTCCGCTGAGGCCTGGTGTTATGGCGGCCAAAGTTATTACTACTCCCCACAGGCGGAGCAGGGCCTCAGGGCAGAGGGACAGGAGGATGGGGGTAGTAGTAGAGGGAGACGGGCGCCGCGTCTCGCGGTGTGGCGCAGAATAAACAGTCCGGAGGCCATAGGGGTGAACTTCCAAGGCTTTACTCACTTTAGAGATGGCAGAAGGAAGGCGACTCCCTGCTCCCAGCGGAGTCTTGCGGTCACCAGGGACGGGGGGTCCGACAACCTCCGAGTAAGTCCAGCATTCAGTCGGGACCCTACACCAGAGTGTTCCTGAACTACAGACCGAATCCTTTCCTGTCCGTGTGTGTGCAAATAGGCCGGGACTCCCTCTGAACTCCTCTCAGAACAAGGGCACGGGTAGCTGCTCCGCTCTGTCCGATACCCGGTGGGATCCTCAGGGCCTACCGGGCTTTCCCGACCAGGACGTAGAGTAGCAAGGTCGGGTGTCGGGGGGCGGTACCCCTTTTGCAGCCGGAGTCCCTCTGAATATATCAGCATGGCGAGGACAGGTGGCGTACACCGCTCCGTCTGCATCCTGCCTGGGATCCATTTGCTATGGAGCCATACTCTTAAGCTCCGGGCCTTCTTGATCCTGGTCCTTGGCCGGGTAGAGACATTCCTGGTCTACAACCTGCCTCTCGTCCCGAGGCCAGGGTACGAGGGCTGTGTCCCTTGCCGGTGCAGGCCCACACAGGATCTGCGCTCCGGGAGGGAGGTCGCATTACACACAGTATTTTGACAGCACAGAGACAGCCGACAGACTAGCAAAGGCTAGACATAGGACCAGCGAAAGACCAAGATCAAAGATGGCTTTTTATTAAATATGAAATTTAAAGTGTAACTAACTTGTAAGTCCTCCACCCTCACCCACTGTAACGGGTCTGGGAGGCGGAACCTCTGAGCAACTTATACAAGGGGCAGTCCTTGTAAGGAAGCGGGTGGCGACCAGGGAAGACAGGCAGGCGGTCACAGCAGGTGACCGGGACAGTCTCTGGGCAAATGGGCAGGAGGTCACGGCAAGTGACCGGGACAGTCTCTGGGTAAACGGGCAGGAGGTCACAGCAAGTGACCGGGACAGTCTCTGGGTAAACGGGCAGGAGGTCACGGCAAGTGACCGGGGCAGTCTCTGGGTAAACGGGCAGGAGGTCACGGCAAGTGATCGGGGCAGTCTCTGGGTAAACGGGCAGGAGGTCACCGCAAGTGACCGGGGCAGTCTCTGGGTAAATGGGCAGGTACGACCTGTGACGGCTGAGCCTCCAGGTAGGCTAGCAGGCAGATGGCAGATGAGTGCTCCCAGGTGAGCAGGCGAGAGTCTCAGGATAAGCAGGTGGTCACAGCATGTGACGGCGGAGCCTCCAGGTAGGCTAACAGGCAGGTAGCAGATGAGCGCTCCCAGGTGAGCGGGCAAGAGTCTCTGGACTGGCAGGTGGTCACGGCACGTGACGGCGGAGCCCCCAGGTAGGCTAACAGGCAGGTAGCAGATGAGCTCTCCCAGGTGAGCGGGCAAGAGTCTCTGGACTGGCAGGTGGTCACAGCACGTGACGGCGGAGCCTCCAGGTAGGCTAACAGGCAGGTAACAGATGAGCGCTCCCAGGTGAGCAGGCAAGAGTCTCTGGACTGGCAGGTGGTCACAGCACGTGACGGCGGAGCCTCCAGGTAGGCTAGCAGACAGGTAGCAGGTGAGCGCTCCCAGGTGAGCGGGCAAGCTGGTCCATAGACAGACTGACAGGTGTCGGAAGGCAGACTGTCGGACCTCAGGCTAGCAAGCAGGAAAGCGGATGACAGGCAGGAATCAGGCAGCAGACTGGCAGGAAACTGGCAGGCAACTGGCAGGCAACTGGCAGGTAACAGGCAGGTAACAGGCAACGGGACCTGAGGGCTGAAGCAGAGTAGTGAACAGTGCAACAACATTGCTCGGGCACCTCCATATTGGAGGAGGTGCCTTATATATGGAGGGATCCTCCGGCCATTGGCCGGGGACTCCTTAGGGCGACGCGCGCGGCCCCTTTAAGAGAGGGGAGGTGCGCGCGCGCGCGCCCTAAGCACAGTGACCGGGGAGAGCGGGCGCTACAGGCAGAGCAGGAGGAAGCCGCCGGGCACGGAGCAGAGAGGTGAGGGGAACAGCGTCC
This sequence comes from Phyllobates terribilis, assembly GCF_046119375.1. Classification (NCBI taxonomy): domain Eukaryota; kingdom Metazoa; phylum Chordata; class Amphibia; order Anura; family Dendrobatidae; genus Phyllobates; species Phyllobates terribilis. Next base: position 68,681,477 of record NW_027362767.1, read on the forward strand.
CTGCCCAGCAGGAGGCAGGGACGCCGACGCTACACCCACTAACTGGTTCCCCTAACTCTTGGTTCCCCAGTCTCCCTGTAACCAGGGGAGCAGCGCCTAGTGCATACTAGCTCCCTCTGGTGGAGAAGTGTGGTGTTGGATGCAAAGGTTGGGTCACGACTATCACACTGTCCTTACTTCAGAGGAGGAACACCACACTCCATTAGAGAAGTGCAGCATTCCTGTGGCGGTCGAACCCTCAGGGGCGCCACACATGCATGGCAGAACATCTTGAAACATTTACGAAAACAGAGCTTCTGGAAGGTGTCTTCTGGATAATGCTGGAATGCTCTCCCATCAAATGCCAGGGGATGGGAAATATGGTGAACGTGTGAGGATGTTACGCACCTGTCTCAACTCCAGATCTGGGCTCTGCTACTATGCCCTTTGGCCGCAATGCTTTGCTATTCTCCATGTTGGGTTTCACAAGTTACTCAATGTATCTCATTGACATAATCATTCAAGGTCTTTTAAGGTTCACTTAGACACACATGCAGTGTCTGAGTATTCAGTGTTGCGTTCATTTACCGTTTGTCTTGGAGTTTGCCACAATCCATTTCCTTCAGCTGCAATCATCTCTGCAAACTTCTGTGCTTTCTACAAAATGCATCTCAGACCTACTGATTAACCCATCATCTGCTGTAAGCATTACGAGCTGTTATTTAGGGACTGTTCACATTAAGCTGCAATCATCTCTGTTAACTCCTGTGGTTTATTCAACTTGCATATACATCCTGGTTCAGACTTCCATTTAATACTTCATTTACTCTCCTGAATTTGTCTACACAGCTGACTGTAGCTTCTGATGTGTCCAACTCCGCTTGTCCACGCCCTTGCTGCTGTGCCATTGCTCCTTTGGACTGTGTGTTCACCCTGACTGGCATTTAAAGGTTCCATCTCACCAGGTGAGCCTTAAGAGGTGAAGGGAATCAACTGGAAAAACGTCTGGTTATGGGGAAAAAATGTCACGCCATACTCAAACTTCTCCTTGACATGCATCACCAAAAGTTGTCAATTATGCCTAACATAATGCCCATTTGAAACCACCATCTTGGATTGCAATGGCCCATGAAAACCACTGTCCTGAAAGGATCTACATAGCAACCAAACCAGACACAGAAAGACAGGCCATAAAAGACAGTGTTTAAGCTCAGCTGGGTGGGCACACAGACCCCAGGCTTTGGTACAGGAAGGCACGTGGGAAGCAAGGACTTGGCACACTCAGAAACCTTGGGAGCAGCAGGACAAATGAAGTGGAACCCTTCAGGGGATGGAAACAAGTTAAAGCACAGTGTGTACAGAAGGTGGAGTACACAAAACAAAACTCTTGCTTCTCGATCGTAAGAGACAGGTGTGTGTCCTAATAGGCCTAAATTAGGATTAGGAAGAGGACATCACTGAGCCACACCGGGCAACCTGCAAAATCCGACGTGGAGCACAACAGAGGGCAGCAGACAGAGATGAAGGAAGCAGAGCCCGGGATACCTGGGACAGGTGTGTAACAGTCAATTAACTCGCAAATGTCTAAACCTGTTATATCTACTTTGCCATATCTGCACACAGCTACTGACTACACTTCTAGGTCATACCACAGAAAACACAAATAATGCATAGAGGAACCACATTGAATGATCGGCTAAGGAAATCTGAGACTTATGGCTTGTTCAGATGAACACAAACAACCTGTGTGCTGTCTACATGTAAAACCATTTTTCAGATCAGATTTTCCTAGTCCATGATTGCGTATAAAAACACATCAAATATGGGTTACTATCAATATCTCATGCGTTTTTCACAGATCCATTGCAATTATTAAGATTGGACTATTGTTATATTTTAATACTGTATGTTGATGTAAAAAACGGATGCAGTACGGATGAAAAATCGACTGTTTTTTCTCTGGATGAAAAACGAATAATTTTGCATGGTTTCTTCTGAACATGGCCTTATCTGACATTACCAAAGACATTCAGCAATCATACACAATTAGACGAATCCATAAAGTGCCTGAAACACGAGGCCTGTACACCCACCCTCCGCAAAAAAAAATGACTATCCACAGATCTATATTTCATATTCACTTAATTTTCCTCAAGTCCGGATAAATTTGTGTATACCTAGCAATGAAATTGGATCCGGGCCTGATACAACAAGCATTTTTGTTTTACTATTCATGTCTGAAATACAACGTCTCCAGAGAAGCATTTTTTCTCGCTGATATATTCACCGCTTCATACCGGAAGCGCAGTCTAGTCAGTATCTCCTCAGCTGAGGCCTAACGTTTCTCCTGTCATCCGATCTTTATAATTCTGCAAGTAGAATCTCAATATAGGTTTGGGTAGGTGTCTTTATTCGGAGCCGTATCGCTCCCGTTGAATAAATAGCACGTCATCTTAGAGACCTGGATTTTCTGAGGTAATATTATTTGGAGAGAAATATGATTTACTTCAGGTTTTAGGAGAAAAGTCATCAGTGCTTTCATTTGTCATTTTATTCGCTAATGGTAGCCCATAAAAATACCTCACATATAAAATGGGCCCTTTTATTTGCTTCAAAAGAAAGCAGATTTTAAATCTGATGCTGGACCGGTCTCAGCTATGTGACATTTACCTCGGCAAAGGCTGGTTAAGTCATGCATTTATAAGTAGTCCTTCCATCAGGGCTAACGCAAAGCAGATGTTCTGTGTTGCTTTGGCAGAGGAATCCACTTAACCCTATCAGCACTGAAGTGCATGCCAGACAGTAATGGAGTATACTCAAGACTGCAAGTTATCCCCTATCAGTGGGGTAGAAGAGAACTTTTCAATCGTTGACGTCCGACCAATCTCAAGAACAAGGTCTCTGAAGAGCTCCATGCGATGGTAGCTGAGGTCAACCATGCGCACCTCCACTCCACTCATTCTTGTGGGAGTGCCAAAAATCAGTTGCTGCACTCTGCCATCTCCAGCGATCCCATTAAGACTGAATGGACCAAGGTGCGCATGATTGACCACCGCTACCATTGCATGGAGCTCTTCAGGGCTCCAGTTCTCAAAATCGGTGTGCGTCCTAATGTCACGGGTGTGTCAGATGTAACAGACAGTCGCTCTGGATCTGGCTGCAGAAGGTCACTGCGTTTGGCATTGCAGACACCTTCTTAATCCTTCTGACTTTTGGGCCCAGCGGCAACCTCTCTCCTGCTTTGATTGACACACCCTGGTCGGGGTGTTTATAAACTCTCAGTCTGCTAGAGGGAGTCGCCAGTGATATTCTCATTTTTCCTTGTGAAGTCTTGGAACAATAGCAGTTGGCTAGCTTCCTCTCTGGTGCCCTTGGAGGACGTTTGGTGTTATCTCTCTGGTGTCTGCTCAAGCTAAGTTTTCCTCCCTTTGTTTGTCTCCCTTGTTATCTTTAGTTTATAGTGGAGACTGACCAGTGCTCACACCCCCTCCCTATCTATGCCCTAGTCAGGAAACCAGTGAAATCCAGCTGAACAAATCTTCTAAAAACAATTTATTTATTGGGTCATGAACTCATAGTTCGAAACGCGTTAGCTGATGTCCTCCTAAGGCTGTTTTAATACTTTTTTCATGACCCAGTAAAGAAATTGTTTTTAGAAGATTTGTTCAGTTGGATTTCCCTTGTTTCCTGATTTGCCTTCCCAGTCGCACTGCTGGTTCCGTGCTGCAATCTTCTAAGTAGGTGAGCTGATAATTCACTTTTTTTTTTCTCTTTTGCCATATCTAGGGCCTAGCTCTATTAATATACAGGGATTAGGTTTCCTGTTCGGCGATAGGTGCAGAACCTGTAGAGGGACAGTAGGACAGGTAGGGTGATATTAGATCTGCCTAGGGGTCTTCACTCACCCTTTCACTAGCATTTTGGCTACCCTCCCCTCATCCCTTCGTGTTGCACTTAGTCTTTCCCACACTGTGCGTGACACCCAACTGTCGGAGCCCCAGCAATCGGAAAGTTATCCTTTATCCTACTGATAGGGAAAACGTTCATGCGTACTTGAGAATTCTCTTTCTAGTTCTTATTTACACTGGCCCATTTTATGTTCATATCAGTTCTTGGAGACATATCTTGATGTCCCTGGGCCCATTACAATCTGTAATGTGCTGACATCTGGAAATGAGCAAAAAAGATCCAGCATTCACATCGGTACTCCATGGCAGCCGGACCAGGGCAGCACAAACTAGAATCTTGGCCGACACTCGAATGGCATCTTGGGCACTTCTTGTGATTACTAGAGGCACCCATATTGCAGGCATTCAAGTGCCAGCCAAAGAAGTCAGCACTGCTTTTGTCCAGTTGCCATAGAGTGCCAGTGTGGATGCCGGACCAGAGATCTTCAAATCTTTTTGCTAAGCTCTACTGACAAGTTCTTATGAGGCAGTGTAGAATATAAATCGCCACACTACTGGACCAGGTGCTCGAGTAGAGTCCAGTACCATATAATTGTAGAAAAATCTCAGCACTCAAAAGCGTAAAGTAAATAGAATTTTAATAGCAGTCCACTGTAAAAAACGTTTCTGTCAACACGACCTTCATAAGTGTACCAATTGCTGGGGTTGGTATCAGAAAAGGGAAGAAGGAACACAAAACCTCTGCAGCGTAATTTCTGGGAGCATGGATATGCTGGTACAGCGACCAGTACGCGGTGTCTACTGCTGGTATGGAATTGAGGGGGGCTGTGTGCCTCAGAATAGCAGCCAGGACTTGCCGTTATAGTTGAGGCTGTGGGTCAGACACACTCACACAAGCGGTGGACACTGCGTGTATACCGCGACTCAGACGGACCCTGACCCACAGCCTCAACTATAACGGCAAGTCCTGGCTGCCATCCTGATAACCAGAGGCACACAGCTCCCCTCAATCCCATACCAGCGGTGGTTTTGCGTTCTTTCTTCCTTCTTCTGATACCAACCCCAGCAATTGGTACACTGATGAAGGTCATGTTGACCTAAACATTTTTTGCTGTGGACTGCTGTTAAAATTCTACACTGGTCAAAAAAATAAAGGGAACACTTAAACAACAGAATATAACTCCAAGTAAATCAAACTTCTGTGAAATCAAACTGTCCACTTAGGAAGCAACACTGATTGACAATCAATTTCACATGCTGTTGTGCAAATGGAATAGACAATACATGGAAATTATTGGCAATTATCAAGACACCCTCAATAAAGGAGTGGTTCTGCAGGTGGGGACCACAGACCACATCTCAGTACCAATGCTTTCTGGCTAATGTTTTGGTCACTTTTGAATGTTGGCTGTGCTTTCACACTCGTGGTAGCATGAGACGGACTCTACAACCCACAGAAGTTGCTCAGGTAGTGCAGCTCATCCAGGATGTCACATTAATGCGAGTTGTGGCAAGAAGGTTTGCTGTGTCTGTCAGCGTAGTGTCCAGAGGCTGGAGGCGCTACCAGGAGACAGGCCAGTACACAAGGAGACGTGGAGGGGGCTGTAGGAGGGCAACAACCCAGCAGCAGAACTGCTACCTCCGCCTTTGTGCAAAGAGGAACAGGAGGAGCACTGCCAGAGCCCTGCAAAATGACTCCAGCAGGCCTCAAATGTGCATGTGTCTGCACAAACGGTTAGAAGCAGACTCCATGAGGGTGGTATGAAGGCCCGACTTTCACAGATGGAGGTTGTGCTCACAGCCCAACACCGTGCAGGACGCTTGGCATTTGCCACTGAACACCAGGATTGGCAAAGTCACCACTGGCGCCCTGTGCTCTTCACAGATGAAAGCAGGTTCACACTGAGCACGTGACAGAGTCTGGAGACGCCGTGGAGAGCGATCTGCTGCCTGCAACATCCTTCAGCATGACCGGTTTGGCAGTGGGTCAGTAATGGTGTGGGGTGGCACCAGCCCTCCATGTGCTCGCCAGAGGTAGCCTGACTGCCATTAGGTACCGAGATGAGATCCTCAGACCCCTTGTGAGACCATATGCTGGTGCGGTTGGCCCTGGGTTCCTCCTAATGCAGGACAATGCCAGACTTCATGTGGCTGGAGTGTGTCAGCAGTTCCTGCAAGATAAAGGCATTGAAGCTATGAACTGGCCCGCCAGTTCCCCAGACCTGAATCCGACTGAGCACATCTGGGACATCATGTCTCGCTCCATCCACCAACGTCACGTTGCACCACAGACTGTCCAGGAGTTGGCGGATGCTTTAGTCCAGGTCTGGGAGGAGATCCCACAGGAGACCATCCGCAACCTCATCAGGAGCATGCCCAGGCGTTGTAGGGAGGTCATACAGGCACGTGGAGGCCACACACAATACTGAGCCTCATTTTGACTTGTTTTAAGGACATTACATCAAAGTTGGATCAGCCTCTAGTGTGTTTTTCCACTTTAATTTTGGGGGTGACTCTAAATCCAGGCCTCCATTGGTTAATAAATGTGATTTCGATTGATGAGTTTTGTGTGATTTTGTTGTCAGCACATTCAACTTTGTACAGAACAAAGTATTTAATGAGAATATTTCATTCATTCATTCAGATCTAGGATGTGTTATTTGAGTGTTCCCTTTATTTTTTTGAGCAGTATATTTACTTTACGTTTTTGAGTATGTCCTAGGCAGGCCCAGGTGATGCGACTGCTAGCCTTGTACACCTATAGATACACCCCAGACAGAACCATATTTTTTTAACCTGTATTTCAGTTTAAAAAAGAAAAAAAAAAGAATTAAATCACCCCCATTTCACCATACAAAAATAAAGAAATTTAAAAAAAATAATATTTGATATCGCCACATCCGTAAAAGTTTTTAGCTTTTAGATTTTTATCTTGTCTTTATAGATTTTAAGTCCCTGAAATTGTGAAACTTGTTTTCACCTTTGGGCACAGATACAGATTGATGCAGAGGATGCAGACTTAAGCACCACTCCAGTGGGGTTTTTTGCAGCCCCTTAGTGGTGCTTCTAATGTAAGTTCCATGTCCCCGGTCTTATACTCACCCGCTGCTGTCTTCATCTTTTTTCCCGCGGCACCATCTTGTGACCACAACCTCTGACTGACCAGAAGTCAGAAGTTACGTCACAACCTCTCAATTCAAGTCTATGAGAGCTAGAACGAGGCCAGAACGATGCTGTCATACACTTGCATTGAAAAATGACCTCCGGCTTGCGTCAAGAAATACTGGAGGGAACCGGCAGGTCACAAACTGCTGGAGACCAGCAGAACAGGTAGCGATAGATGGTGAAGATGGCAGCGGGTAATTATAAGACCGTGGGCAGAGACTTTACACTAGCAGCACCACTTCAGCGCTGCTTTAAAAACTTAAAATGCTGGAGTACTGCTTTAAGGCTGGTGCTAGATGGCGACATGTGTTGCACATCAGCAATTCTTAGACAAGTTGCGTGAACATCTGTGCAACTTGCTGTCTGTTGACTATTTTAGAGCTGTGATTTTGCTATAAGCAAAGTGGCCAACTCGTAGATACAGACATGATGGAAACTGTTAGCGCCCTTGAAATTGTTCCAGAAAATGAAGCATTTCTCCCAGAAAATTATTGCAATTACACATGTTTTTTATACACGTGTATTTCCTTTGTGTGTATTGGAACAACACTAAAAAAAAACAGAGAAAAAAAGGCAAATTGGACATAATTTCATACAAAACGCCAAAAATGGGCCAGATAAAATTGTTGGCACCTTCAACTTAATATTTGGTTGCACACAAATGATGAGTGAGTATGAATTGTTAAACCTTTTGGTTAGCAAGCTCAGGTGCTCGCTGAGCATTTTGGCGTGCTCGGCATTTCTTTTACTGTCGTCGCATCTGCAATTGTCACGGCTGTTAGACAGCTGTGACACATGCAGGGATTTCCTGTTTGATAGGCAATCCCCGCATGTGTCACAGCTGTCTAACAGCCCTGACACTTGCAGCCGCGGCGACAGTAAAAGAAATGCCGAGCACGCAAAAATACTCGGCGAGCACCCGAGCGTGCTAACCAAAAGCTCATACTCGCTCATCACTATTGCACACCCTTTGGAATAAATAACTGTGAGCAATTGCTTCCTATAACCATCAACAAGCTGCTTACACCTCTCAACTGGAATTTTGAACCACTCTTCTTTTGCAAACTGCTCCAGATCTCTCATATTCGAACGTGTCTCCTCCCAACAGCAATTTTAAGATCTCTCCACAGGTGTTCAATGGGATTTAGATCCAGACTCACTGTTGGCCACTTCAGAACTCTCCAGTGCTTTGCTCCCATCCATTTCTGGGTGATTCTTGAAATATGTTTGGGGTCATTGTCCTGCTGGAAGACCCATGACCTAGGACACAAATCCGGCTTTCTGACACTGGGCACTACATTGTGAACCAAAATCATTTGGTAATCTACAGATTTCATGACAAAGTCAAGGCACCCAGTGGCGGAGGCAGCAAAATAACCCCAAAACATCTGTGAACCTCAACCATATTTGACTGTAGGTACTGTGTTCTTTTATTTGTAGGCGTCATTCTGTTTTCGGTAAACAGTAGAATGATGTGCTTTACCAAAAAGCTCTATCTTGGTCTCATCTGTCCACAAGACGTTTTCCCAGAAGGATTTTGACTTACTCATGTACATTTTGGCAAACTGCAGTCTAGATTTTTTATGTCTGTGTGTCAGCAGAGGAGTCCTCCTTGGTCTCCTGACATAGCGTTTCATTTCATTCAAATGTCGACGGATAGTTCGTACTGACACTGATGCACACTGAGCCTGTAGGACAGCTTGAATTTCTTTGGAACCTGATTGGGGCTGCTTATCCACCATCCAGGCTATCCTTCATTGCAACCTTTCATCAATTTTTCTCTGTCGTCCACATCCAGGGAGATTAGTTACAGAGCCATGGGTTGTAAACTTCTTGATTATGTTACAAACTATCGCCTAAGAAACATCAAGATCTCAGGAGATGGACTTGTAACCTTGAGATTGTTGATATTTTTCAACAATTTTGGTTCTCAAGTTCTCGGACAGTTCTCTTCTCCCCTTTCTGTTCTCCATGGTTAGTGTGGCACACACAGACACACAATGCAACAATTGAGTCAACATCTTCCCTTTTTATCTGGTTTCAGGTGTGATTTTCATATTGCCCACACCTGTTACTTGCCACAGGTGAGTTCAAACGAGCATCAAAGTTGTTTAACCACAATTTTGGACAGGTGCAAACAATTTTGTCATTCCCATTTTGGTAGTTTTGTGTGAAATTATATCTAATTTGCCTTTTTTTCTCTTTTTCTTGTGTTGTTCCAATACACACAAAGCAAATAAATATGTATGTAACAAAACATGTGTAGTTGCAATAATTTTCTGGGAGAAATACTTCATTTTCTTCAACAATTTCAAGGCTGCCAACACTTTCGGCCATGACTGTAAGTCTCACGAAAGTCACAGTCGCATGTGACTTTGCATTGTTGTCTATAGTATCAACTTGTCAGCAGAAACAAAAAATCTCAAACATTTGGAAACATTTGCAACTCTGTCGCAGAAGGTCGCAATGCGACACCTTAGAAAATCATTAGATGCAGTGTTGCAATTTGACACTATAATTTCAATGTCAAGCGACACATGTCACCGTTAGACCGAAAGGTCGTCTGGTTTGTGGGTACACTGCTGCTTACCTACAAATTCAGGCAGCAACCAACCCTCAATTTCTCGATAGCAGTTTGTCAAGATTCTGAACCACATTGCATCCAATGCGACAGTCGCTACGTTTGTTCGCATCTTAAGAATTTTAAATTTACTATAAGTCTTAAACTGTAAATCGAGGCAGTAATGCTCCTCTGAGTGTATCCTTCCAAACAGCTGTAATAATCATGAAAGAACTTTATTTCCTTTTGGCCTTTGCAATTGTGGACAGTCGTGGGCTGCTAATCCCGATAATGTGAAAACCATGTGGACAAGTATCTGAACAACTATGACATCACCAAGCTAGTATGACTGGATCTCAATGTTTTGTTGTCTATATATATTACCTTTTTAAAGAGTAAATAGAAGAGGACTTATAAGAAAAAAAAGAACAAAACAAAAGTCTCATCTTTCCCTGAGTTCAGGATAAAGAAAAATGGCAAACAGACAACAGAAAAATGAATACACTAGTGGCCTAGATCAAGAGAACAAAAAGGAGTGGCATATATGTTATGGATGATTAACGATTTCAAGTAATTGTTTTTTTTTCTCAATACTTTTTATTTGGAAAATAATGTAGGATGTGTATGTGGCACCCCAGGGGTCTGGTTGCCACAGTGGTAGAAATACCATATCTGAGAGCGAGCACGGGTTTTCCTGGTCAGGAGCACATTTGCATGCAACGCCTCCTGCCCCAGTCCAGGGAGGGGAGGAACCTGCCCTTTATAAACTGGATCTGGGGCGGGGTTAGACAGTCTAGTTCCAGAGGAAGGGACAGAGCAGCAGCAAGGAGCTCTGTAGGAGCCAGGAGCTGAGGGCCAGGGATTGGAGCTGATAGAGCTCATCCTGGCAGAAGACGCAGAGAACCGGACACCGGAGTCCGAGGCTGTGGGAATATTCACATCCAGCAGCAGAAACCAGCTGGCAGGGGATTTCAGGTCCTCTGGCTGTAGAAAGCCCGGAGGCTCAGTCACACGCAAGGGACCGGCACCGCCATCGAGGAGCGGAAGGAACCAAAGGCCCCAAGTCACCAGCCATACGGGTGAGCACCACACAGTACACTCAGGGACGTGGGCTACTACACGACTACAGCAGGGTAGCCAGGAAGAGTGCAGTCAGACGGGAAGGCCTACACCTCCACCTGGCCAGGGGGACTCTTGTTTGCTCACAGACTGACCAGGCCTCTAATGTTAGCCAGTTCTCCCGGCAGGGCCTTCTTCATTACCAACAGTAAAGACCCTGAACTGCACTGCACGGACTCTGAGTCATTTCTGCTGCGCCCATGCACCACAACCCTCACCATCTACATAAGCTGCCCTGAGGCTATACTCCTCCCGTGGGGAGTTATACTACCCTCTGCTGCGCATACAACATCAGCCTCAGCGGTCTGCCCTGCAGCGGCGGTTGTCAGTGACTGCAATCCACGGGTGGCGTAGTCGGACATTTCAACATTAAAAACCAAGTAAACAGATCCGCCACTGGTTTGACCACCCTGAGCCACGGGACCGGGTCGCCGCCACGGAGACTACAACCCCTGACATTACACAGAGACCCGGCTCCGGGTATTCCCCCACACACAGCCCAGGGGGCGCGTCATGTATGTTAGTTTAGCACAATTTTGCACGGAATGAGCAACCAAATATTATTATTATTATTATTTATTATTATAGCGCCATTTATTCCATGGCGCTTTACATGTGAAGAAGGGGTATAATACAAGAACAATTACAATAATCTTGAACACAATGTGACAGTGACTGGTACAGGAGGAGCGAGGACCCTGCCCGCGAGGGCTCACAATCTACAAGGGATGGGTGAGGATACAGTAGGTGAAGGTAGAGCTGGTCGTGCAGCGGTATTGTGGAGCGGTGGTTACTGCAGGTTGTAGGCTTGTCGTAAGAGGTGGGTCTTCAGGTTCCTTTTGAAGGTTTCCACGGTAGGCGAGAGTCTGATACGTTGGGGTAGAGAGTTCCAGAGTACGGGGGAAGCACAGGAGAAATCTTGTATACGGTTGTGGGAAGAGGAGATAAGAGGGGAGTAGAGAAGGAGATCTTGTGAGGATCGGAGGTTGCGTGCGGCTATGTAACGGGAGACTAGGTCACAGATGTATGGAGGAGACAGGTTGTGAATGGCTTCGTATGTCATGGTTAGGGTTTTGAACTGGAGTCTCTGACCAATGGGGAGCCAGTGGAGAGATTGACAGAGAGGAGAGGCCGGGGAATAGCGGGGGGGACAGGTGCATTAGTCGGGCAGCAGAGTTTAGGATAGATTGGAGTGGTGCGAGAGTGTTAGAGGGGAGGCCACAGAGCAGGAGGTTGCAGTAGTCAAGGCGAGAGATGATGAGGGCGTGCACTAGTGTTTTTTCAGATTCATGGTTGAGGAATGTGCGGATCCGGGAGATATTTTTGAGTTGGAGTCGGCAGGAAGTGGAAAGGGCTTGGATATGTGGTTTGAAGGAGAGTTCCGAGTCCAGGGTTACCCCAAGGCAGCGAACTTGAGGGACTGGGGAGAGTGGGCAGCCATTGATGTTGATAGATAGTTCAGTTGGGGGGGTTGAATGAGATGGCGGAAAGATGATGAATTCTGTTTTGTCCATGTTAAGTTTTAGAAATCTGGCAGAGAACAAGGATGAAATAGCAGACAGACATTGTGGGATTTTGGTTAGTAAGGAGGTGATATCAGGTTCAGAGAGGTAGATCTGTGTGTCATCAGCATAGAGGTGATAATGAAAGCCATGAGACTCTATGAGCTGTCCCAGGCCTAAGGTGTAGATGGAGAAGAGCAGCGGTCCTAGAACTGAACCTTGGGGGACACAGACAGATAGGGGGCGAGATGAGGAGGTGGTGTGTGAGTGGGAGACACTGAATGTCCTGTCTGTTAGGTATGAGGAGATCCAAGATAGGGCCAAGTCTGTGATGCCGAGAGATGAGAGAGTCTGTAGTAAGAGGGAATGGTCCACTGTGTCAAAGGCAGATGACAGGTCCAGGAGGAGGAGGACAGAGTAGTGTCGCTTAGATTTGTCGCTTAGATTTGTCACTTACTTGTTACAGTATAGGGGCTCATTCAAACGTCCGTTTTTCATGTACAAGAAAAACGGTCCTAGTTTGATTTTATTCAAAGTTTCATCAAATTTTTATGGTTTCATCCGAGTTTGATCTGAGTTTTATCATTTTTTTCTTAGATGAGAAAAAAAAAGTTTCTCTATCTTTTCCTATTTAAAGAAGCACTCCTCCCATCAAAGCTTTTATCCTGTTAATATCTTGTAATCATCAGATTATAGAGCACTGTGTACTTACATTTGCTCATTTTGCCTTCCTACCCAGTTAATTCTTCTCTTTTCTCTGCTCTATGTAGAAATAGGAAGTCTCTTTTTCCCTGCATGTCTGAGTCATCTCCCACTTCACCTAGTGACTCAGCTACTTCCTCCTCCCCACTGCCAGGTATTCTAGCAGTGATGACCAGGGCCGGCGTCAGCACCCGGCGCACCCGGGCAAATGCCGGGGCCCTGAGCAGGCAGAGGGGCCCACTGGCAGTCGCGCACCCCGCTGGGCTATGGGCGGAGGAGAGCGGTGTCAGCGCCCGCCCTTCTCCGCCGCTTGCTCAGGGCCCCGGCTGCCGGATACTTACCTCTCCCCGTGCCTCCGCAGATCCGCTGTCTTCCTGGTCTGCGCTCCCTGTGACGTCTTTCCACCGGGCGCTCCCCTGAGCCGTCACAGGGAGCGCTGAGCGGGAAGACGCCGACAACGCTGGAGTTCGGACCCGAGCAGCGGGCAGCAGGTAGCAGGTGAGGAGAAGGGAAGTGAGTATTTGATTTTTTTTTTTTTAATGTATGGAGGCATGAGGCAGTATAAAGAGAAGGGGGGGTGGCATCCTCCATGGAGCATTATAAAGAGAGGGGGGGGCATCCTGCATGGGGCATTATAAAGAGGGGGGGGTGACATCCTGCATGGGGCATTATAAGGTGGGGAACAGCCTACATGGGGCATTATAAAGGGGGGGGGCAGCCTGCATAGTGCATTATGTGGGGGGTAACAGCCTGCATGGAGCATTAAAAGGGGGGGCCTGTATCGGGCATTATGTGGTGGGTAACAGCCTGCATGGAGCATTATAAGGGGGGGACAGCCTGTATGGGGCATTATGTGGGGGTAGCAGCCTGCATGCAGCATTATATGGGGGCCAGTATCCTGTATGGAGCGTTATAAGGGGACCAGTATCCTGTATGGAGCGTTATATGGGGGCCAGTATCCTGTATGGAGTTTTATAAGGGGACCAGTATCCTGTATGGAGCGTTATATGGGGGCCAGTATCCTGTATGGAGCTTTATAAGGGGACCAGTATCCTGTATGGAGCGTTATATGGGGGCCAGTATTCTGTATGGAGCCTTATATGGGGGCCAGTATTCCGTATGGAGCCTTATATGGAGGCCAGTATTCCGTATGGAGCCTTATATGGGGGCCAGTATTCCGTATGGAGCCTTATATGGGGGCCAGTATTCCGTATGGAGCCTTATATGGGGGTCAGTATTCCGCATGGAGCCTTATATGGGGGCCAGTATTCCGTATGGGGCCTTATATGGGGGCCAGTATTCCTTATGGGGCCTTATATGGGGGCCAGTATTCCGTATGGGGCCTTATATGGGGGCCAGTATTCTGTGTGGAGCGATTCACCGGTTTCTGAGCTATTGTGGAATTTACAATAGATATCACTCATGTAATGTAAGAAGTGAAATCTTTGCATTGTACTATATATATATATATTTCTCCGCCGTATCTCTGCATCATGAATCGTGGTATGTGTTAAAGGTGCCCACTGAGACTCTTTCGCCCGGGGCCCAGAAAAACCTGGAGCCGGCCCTGGTGATGACTCATGCAGGGAAAAGAGACTTCCTGTTTCTACATAGAGCTTAGAAGGAGTCAGCTAGTCAGTGATTAATCACGTGATGTCATAGACCTAATGGAAAAGAGGAGAATGAACTGGGTATAATATGATGATTGCAATATATTAAGAGGATAACAATTTTGAAGGGAGGAGGAGGAGTGCTTCTTTAACAATCTGTGAAAAATGGACAGCACTCGGATGGCATCAGACTGCAGTCTGATTTCCTTTGCGACCCTTTCCTGCAAGAATAAGTGATTGTGCAGGGAAACAATGAGAAGACTGACGTGGCACAGGGCCTCCGCGATTAAAAGGGGCAGCATAAAGCAGTCTAAATGGTAAATCGTAATCCATAAAGGTTCTTTTCAGAAACAATATGCAATAAATGCACAGAGAGTAAGTGTTGCATACTCCTAGTGGTAGCTGCAAGCAAACAGCATTTTTGGAGCTCCTAGTTAGAAAAAAATTTTGGGAATGCTATAAAAATATATTTATTAATAGATTAACCAGCGCAGACTTTTTTCCCCATTGAAAGCCAAAGTACTGATCCTCATTATCTATAACATCTGCTATTAGGGAATAATTTAGATGTCCCAATACATAATTGATGACAGATCCCACACTAACCTAAATGGGCAACTTTAGTCTTATAGGAAAATAATTTCATGGTTCTTGATTTTTCATTAGTGCCTAAGAGATTCCAGGCTGATACACTGTAACAAAAACGTTAACATGAAAACATTGTCATGCGACAGGTGAGTGCTAATATTGTAGAATATTTTCAGTTTGTTTCTATTTTACTCATTCCAGATAAACAAGGAGAAGTCTAATATTATCCTTCCAGCAGTTAGCAGGTTACATAAGAACGTAAGAAACCAAAATGCCTTTTCTTCCCCAAACCTCATGCACTTTGCCAAAATATAATCTTTTGAAACCCAATATACTGACAGGATTGGCCTCCCTCCCCATAGCTTCTGATTAAACACTTCTTAGGTCTCAAGCTCTTTTAGGAGAGGGAAAAACTGATTTTTATTTCTGCAGCAGAGTACAGTCTTGGCACCGGTTAAGGTATGGCTGAAATATTTAGAAATAAATGAGTGTTCCATGGTTGACCATGTTCTGTTTTTCATACGATTGTTGTTTTTCTTTCACTGTCTCCTAGTTTACTTCCTCGTCACATTAATCTAGAGAATCGCATGTCACTGAATTTATAACTATGTGCCCTAGTAGCTTATATTAGGTTTTTAAGTCTATGGACACCTTCACACATAATTTTGTTTTAATGGTGCATTTGCTTCCTAAATGCAATATTAAGCAATTTTCTAATTACGGTAGTCTTCGTTACCAAGCTTTTACAATTTTTTCTGCTTTGGAGTGTTTTTAAGTCCCTTATCTCTCTCCAAAAAGACACATCTGTTTGAGCCTCTGCTCCTGATGACCCTTTGTCCCCTCCACCCTCTTCTCTCAATGTTAGACATAGCAGGAGGCAGATTGCTTCTGTTAAGGTGGATTCTCTAAAGCATAGGTCAGGTAGAGCAGCACGGACCAGAGGCGATAGAGCAGCGGAGTGGGTCTTGCCAAATGGCATGTGGATCAGCAAGGACTAGGACAGCAAGATATGCAGGATGGTAGACAGACAAGCACCAAAAGAAACAGAGCCAGGTGTGAGGATACACACGGGAACAAAAGATTTATGGACAATCAAGGAGACGGGAACAAAAGATGTATGGACAATCAAGGACTTGCAGCAGGCAAATGGTTAATAGCAGAAATGTAATGGCAAACTAGTTTTAGCTTGCAGAGATGTGGTTACACACAGGAGTAATTCATCAATAGGCAAACTCGTAACTTACTTGCAGAGTTATGGTTATTAATTATAATAATAATAATAATAATAATAAAGATTGAAGCAAACAGGAACTTGTATCCAGGGGTGGATTAAGAGTAGTTAGGGCCCCGGGCAGTTTAGAAGGCGCCCCCCCCCCCACACACACACATCTGATGTATCACATGTCACATGATCCTCTATGATAGATCATGTCATAGTTCACGTGAAATTAATTTGCCACAATATTAATTATAATAATTTTTTTTAGGCTGTGTGCCCACTATGCGGTTTTTAAGCGTTTCCGCAGCGGCAATTCCGCTGCAGAAACGCTTAAAAAATGCTTGGTAGAAGGTCTGCCATGTTCCCCAACGATAATCCGCATGTGCTGTGCACATGCTGCGGAAATTTCCGCTGCGGATTATCATTGCGGAAAAATACGCAGCATTACCAATTATTTTGTGGAAGCGCGGCGTTTTCGCCGCCATTGAATTGCATTGGAAAGCATGGAATCCACATCACTGCATCTGTACATGCTGATTCCATGTGTTTCAATGTGCGGATGGTACCCGGGTTTGGAGAAGAGGAGACTCTCCTCTGGACCCGGGTACCATAGAACCTGTAAAAAAAGAATAAAATAAAAAATAAACATTATACTTACCTTCTGATGGCCCCCGGTGTCTTTATCCAATGCGTCCTTGCTTGCCGGCAGTTCGCAATGGTCTGAAAAGGACCTGCCGTGACGTCATTTAGTCATGTGACGGGTCACGCGACCGCTGACGTCGGCGGGCCATCAGAAGGTAATTATATATTTATTTTTTATTTTTTACCATTCTTTTACGGTCACACTATATAAATCCATGCCGGTTGCATGGATTTATATAGTGTGACCAAGTTGTCAAGCACTTTCCAAGTGATGCTAAAATCGATTGGAAAGCGCTTGTCAACCCAGATGCAGAAATGCATGTGAAGAACGCTTCACTTCTGCTTGTCCCTGGCAGGAAAAACGCATGTACAATCCGCATGTAAAATCCGCATGTACAATCCGCATGCGTTTTTTCTGCCAGAGTGATGCAGAAACGCTCAAAAAAAAATCCGGAGCATTTCTGCATCGTGGGCACATAGCCTTACATTAATTGTATGACTCAATATTGATCACACGTAGCCATCTATAAACGGCGGGAGGCCGCACGGCGCCATCTATACACAGCGGGAGGCCGCACGGCACCATCTATACACAGCGGGAGGCCGCACGGCGCCATCTATACACAGCGGGAGGCCACACGGTGCCATCAATACACAGCAGGAGGCCGCACGTAGCCATCTATAGACAGCTGGAGGCTGCACGTAGCCATCTATACACAGCGGGAGGCCGCACGTAGCCATCTATTTACAGCAGGAGGCTGCACGGCTCCATCTATACACAGCAGGAGGCCGCACGTAGCCATCTATAGACAGCAGGAGGCCGCACGTAGCCATCTATACACAGCGGGAGGCCACACGTAGCCATCAATACACAGCAGGAGGCCGCACGTAGCCATCTATACACAGAGGGGGGCCGCACGTAGCCATCTATACACAGCAGGAAGCCACACGTAGCCATCTATACACAGCGGGAGGCCACACGTAGCCATCTATACACAGCGGGAGGCCGCACATAGCCATCTATACACAGCGGGAGGCCGCACGTAGCCATCTATACACAGCAGGAGGCTGCACGGTGCCATCTATACACAGCAGGAGGCCGCACATAGCCATCTATACACAGCAGGAGGCCGCCGATAGCCGTCTATGCACAGCAGGAGGCTGCACGTAGCCATCTATATACAGCGAGAGGCCGCACGTAGCCATCTATACACAGCAGGAGGCCGCACGTAGCCATCTATACACAGCAGGAGGCTGCACGGTGCCATCTATACACAGCAGGAGGCCGCACGTAGCCATCTATACACAGCAGGAGGCCGCACGTAGCCATCTATATACAGCAGGAGGCCGCACATAGCCATCTATACACAGCGGGAGGCTGCACGTAGCCATCTATACACAGCAGGAGGCCGCACGGTGCCATCTGTATACAGCGGGAGGCCGCACATAGCCATCTATTTACAGCAGGAGGCCGCACGGCGCCATCTATTCACAGCAGGAGGCTGCACGTAGCCATCTATACACAGCAGGAGGCCGCACATAACCATCTATACACAGCACGTGGCCACACGGCGCTACCTATACACAGCGGGAGGCAGCACATAGCCATCTATACACAGCAGGAGGCCGCACGTAGCCATCTATACACAGCAGGAGGCCGCACGGCGCCATCTATACACAGTGGGAGGCCGCACGGCGCCCCCTTCAGAGACAGCGGGAGGCCGCACGCAGTCAAATACACACAAACATATACAGACATATACATACACGCATAAACACATTTGAAACACAAAAATACATATAAACAGACATCACACAGTGATATCTGCCAGCACACGCATACACACACACACACACACTCTCACACACACACACACTCACACACACACTCGCACACACACACACACACTCACCATCCCCCGGCTCCAGTCCTCCGGCTCCTCTCCAGTGCAGCAGTGCAGGGCGCGCACTGCGTGACGTCACAGCTATGAGACATGGTCACGCACAGGGCTGTGTCCTAGCTGTGACGCGGCCGGGCCAGCACACAGGGAAGTTAACAGCTGCAGTGCTGGCCCGGCCGAAGAAGAAGTAGCGGCCGTGAGCCGCTGCTGGGTGAGTGGTCCAGGGGCCCCCCCCGCCACTGTCTGCCGGTATGTGCCACGGCGCCGCACATATAATGAGGGCAATCTGGCCATAGACACCCCGGAGCCCCGGGCCCCCTGGAGGCACAGGGCCCCGGGCGGTAGCCCAGATTGCCCTCATTATAATCTGCCTATGCTTGTATCAAGGAAATGGTTAACCTCAGGATAGTAGTGAAGTATTGGAAAGATTGCTTGTAGAGATGTGGTTCAAACAAATAGCAGACATATACTATCAAACTTGATTGCAGAGACTAAGGTCTGCAATGCTTTTTTCAGACAGCACTTGTCTGAGCCAGCCTTAAAAGTCCTTGGGTGATGATGTCAGAGGTGTTTGCCGAGCCGGGGCAGTTGAGTAACAGCATGCTGATCAAAGTTTCAAATTTTTATGGGAATGTCTCTATCAATAATATATGCTGTATTTGAGCTCTGTCTCTATCCAGGGTGATGCTGTCTTGCTGTCTTCACTGCTTATATATCATCACAGACCCAGAACTGCACTTATTTCCTTTAAATATGCTTTCCTCCTTTTCTATAGCCTATTTTCTCTGCTTACCATAACATTTTAAATACTTTCCCTGTCTCCACTGCAAATCTGTGTACAATCCCATCTCTCTGCCTCCTGCTATCTCTAACATTGAGAGAAGAGGGTTGAGGGGACAAAGGGTCATCAGGAGCAGAGGCTCAAACAGATGTGTATTTTTGGAGAGAGATAAAGGATGTGCGGCTGGTATTGATTATGATTAATATGATACCTGAGGTGAAGAGATCCATCTTGTGGTTCTTGTGTAATCAGTGTTTACAGTTTGAGTTAATGATATACCCATGCTCCAGGGCGGGACTGTAGGCAGGTGTTATCCTGGTGCTCTAGGCCAGATCAGCAAGATAAGACCTGCCCACAGGCCGCCCCGAAGCACAAGTATGTTCATCATCATATAGACAGCCAAACAGAGAGACAGGGGCGGCCTGTGGGCAGGTCTTATCTGGCTGATCTGGCCTAGAGCACCAAGGAAAGACCCTGCCTACAGTCCCACCCACGATAATCTAATTATCTCCAAACTGCAAATAAAGATTACACACGAACCACAGGACGGATTTCTTCACCTCAGGTATCATTTTAATCAGTGTGACAGCACCAACATGACACTGCCTGTAGTTTACTTACCAAAATCCTACTGACAGGTTCGCTTTAAGTGCATCTTCCAAAATACTTGTTTTCCGTCTTTCTCCACCTTTCTCTGGCTCATGTAAAATCAGAGCTGTCAATCAAGGAAGAGGGGGGCAACGATAGATAGAAAACATGTAGGTTGGAAGGTGCACTTAAATCTTTGGCCACACCAAGGGTGCACTATGCTCCTGTGCTTGGTTTAAACAGCCATTTTGTGTTGACAGACTCTTTAAGATGATATATAAAGCCAACATCAAGCTGTTCCTGTGGAGTCTTGTCAGACAATCCCTAAAATAGCCACATTCTTTTCCAATTCTCAGATAGTTTGGCTTGTCCTCAGGTCATTATAACTAAATGCAGGCAATGGTACAAGAAGCCTCCCAATTTTTAAAGGCCCCAGGTCCCGTTCCTGTTCATGCACTTATTCTACCCTGTTTGACAGACCACACTTCAGTTATAAGAAACACATTGCGTACAAATCATTGCCATAAGAGTTCTGCCTGTGTGTGTTTCATTCAATCAAGTGGCCAGAAAAACAACTTTATCCCATAATATTTGGAACAAAAGAAAATTGACCAGAACACAATCCTGTATAAGTTCCAGGTACTAACCACTTCCATGTGATAAAAATCCTAAATAAATAACCATCTTGTAAATTGCAGAACATTTGTAACAGGAATCTAATCTTCAATCATTTCCTCCTGGTGAGTTGAGGAGCTGTATCCTGAGTGATATATTGTAAGGTTGCATTGTATTGTTGTTATTTATCTTTTCAGTGATATTGTTCTCAGTATTTTATGCAAAGTCAAGCAGTTCATGGAGAATCCAGCTGGGTTGAATTCGGAGAATTTAAAAGCTGTCGATGAGGCATAGTAATCTTTAACTTATTGAGCACATGTTGTGATTTAAGGGCTTGCTAGTGAATAGGATAAGGGGAACAGAGCCACAAATGTCCATGGGCTGTGCATAGTATTGGAGTCAACTTCAAGGACTCTCATTGTTACGATACTGGTGTAGTACTGCTGGGAACCAGTGGCCAAAGGAACACAAGCAGGAAAAGCAAGCGGTAGTAAAAGTTCTTGTAGATAGCAAGGAGTTGTAGGAAACAATCCGTAGATGAATAGAACAGTCTGGGTAAGAATGTTCAAGACAAAAATTAGTCTAACTGCTAGTTACAATACTCAAGCAATGAGTGAGAGATCCAGACGGCTTTAAGTAGGCCTACAGGAAACAAGATGTATTCAATAGATTCAGAATCTGCCATGTTGGTAAAGGGCAATTGCAGAACACAACAGCAGCCTCCAGATCTAAGGAGTGAAACTGCAGCACAATATTAAAGTGAACAATAGTGGCCACTAGCGGCCAAACTGTAGAAAGGCAACAGAAATCCTGACACTCAACCGTCTTTAACATTAATAAATGTGTACAGTATTAATATGGAGGACTACCTGACAGCAGGTTTACTAGTCCTCTAGTGATAATCTCCTGGTGATAAAACAGTGATATTAATAAAATTACAGCAAGCAGCCCAGTAAGTGACTGTGGCGCCCCTGAGGGTTCAGTCGCCACAGAGGTACTGCAGCTCACCCAGAGGTGTGGTGTCTCCCTTCTCTCAGGTAAGGAGGGAGTGCTGCACGGAACCCCAACACCTGCATCCAACACTACACTGCTCCAGGCCGGCTGGAGGGGCAAGACGCAATGTATGTTTTCTGCTGAGCCCTGACCCTGGCTGGAGTGGGGGGAACCCAAAGGTAGGGGGAAACCAGTAGTGGGTGTGGGTGGAGGAAGTAGTTTAAGGGAGCACTTTGGTAGGAGTATAAAATAGGGAAGCCATCTTAGGGTTGCAGATTGGGGAGATAGGTTCAGTGAAGAGCAGTTCAGAAGAACAGCTCGGGACAGTTCAGAAGAACAGTCTGGGAGCAGAGTCTCATTAGGAGCTCTGCTCCACAAGTAGGGCCCAGTGTCAGAGGCCCAGGAGGGGAGCAGGGAGTAAGCTCCGTTCTATAGAAGGGATCCTAGGGGGTACGGCAAGTGCAGGAAGGCACCTGTACGCCCCGAATCTGTCAGAAGACAGAGGGATCATTGGCCGCATTCTAATCCCCAGGAGGGTCAAGCAGGTCCGGGATCCGACACACAGGAAGGACTTCAGAGCACCCGAGCGGGATTGAGAGTGGGCAGCGCAGGGCAGGAGGGAGAAAGACCTAGTGTGAAGACGGTCTAACTAGGAACACGTGAAAGTGGGGTTCTGCCAAGTACCCCTGATCTACCTGAGGAAGCACTGAACCCCTGCCTGGTGAACGCAGCGCGACGTGGGAGGCTGTAAACTGACAGTGCACCCTGAGGAACTAAAGAACTGTGAGTAAAGACACGGATGACAGCACCGCACCGCCTCTGTCCAGTTATTTCGCCTGCGCCATTATCCCCCCCTGCACTACAACGCCCAACGCAACGTCCTCACTACACTGCCCTGGAGCTAGCTCTACCTGTGGAGAGCCACATCATCCCTGCTGCCGTATCACCAGCTCCAGAGGACTGCTCCGCAGCGGCGGCTCCCCTTAGCCGCATTCCACAGGTGGCGTCACGAACAATCCCAAAAATCCCTTATAAGAATATCACCTTTTTGCACTGACCGCCCTGGGTCACGGACCGGGCCAGCCACCGTGATATCCCCCATACCGGCACCCTTAGGCCCGGCTGCCGAGTACCCCACGGCCCTGGGGGCGCGTCATGACACATCGCTGGAATCAGGCTCTCTTGCCATATATTATGCTGCTCACAGATTAAATAGCAGAAACTTGCTGACGGATTCTCTTTACGTCAAACAGTGAAGTGGGAGACCTCTACTTCCAATAAGTCCCGGAAGTAGTCCACTCACATATATGGTATTTCTGCCATTATTCCATGAATGTCTCATATGTGAATGACTCTCTGTTTTATTGCAGCGCTTGGGAAAGGCACACTCTGATAACATGACCTTTGGACTAAAACACACTCCTGCTATAGGGACATATTCTTGGCAATTCTAAAATCTAAGAAGGCAGGGTCTAAGCTCAGATTGGTATTTCTACTACTAAGGGCTTATTCACACATCAGTTTTTTTCACATTCGAAAAAAAAAAAAACGGACTGAGTTTCATCAGTGATTTTCATCAGAGTGTCATCTGAGTTTCATCAGAGTTTGATCCAATTTTCATCAGTTTTTCTCGTATGGGAGCAAAAAAAAGGTTCTCTACCTTCTATCTAACAGTCCATGAAAATTGAACAACCTAAGCAAGGAGGACATCCTTCTTCCTAGGACTCTTAAGGAAGCACTCCTATAAAAGTTTATCCTCTTAATATATTGCAGTCATCATATTATATAGCACTGTGTACTTACAATTGCTAATTTTGCCATTCTACCAAGGTAATTCTTCTCTTTTCCATTAGGTCTATGACATCATGTGATTAAAGACTGACAAGCTGAATACTTTTAAGCTCTTCCAAAACCCCCAGAGATATTACTGAAAGATGACTATTCAAATAGATGTCATGCCCCCCCCCCCATCCCAGGGGGATCTGTTTGTTTTTAGCAGCTCTCCTCTCTTATAGACAAGCTTCCAGAGAGCAGTGAAGTAGCAGTGGCACTGGTGCTCAATACTAGTAATCAACTTTGATCTTGGAGGGTGTCAAAGATACACAGCGGTGGGGGTCGTGCAGGTCCACCTGCTATTACCGTTTTATCAGGGGAACGCAACTCCACTGCCTCCAATCATCAGGACAATTATGCAATGCTTCCACTTTTAGGCTGGTTATTGGAGAACTAACAGTGAGCGTATGGTATATACACCTTCGATTGGTCACTGTCAACTGCATAATAACAAAAGAACCACTAGCTGCAACTACAAATTGTTTATACAGGCCACTTGGACACCTGTTAAAGGTAGTGTATGGCTTCAGGGGTGCGGTTTACAGAGCAAGAGAAACAGAGCTATTAAATTTTACCTATTTGGCTATTTAATTGAATCCAAAAAGATAGACATTGTTTATAAAAAAATATACAAAAGATTTTACAAAGGGGACAACACAATACAGCATATACAATTAAATAAAATAAAAAGGAATAATGAAAGGAACTTACTGTAACGGGTCTGGGAGGCGGAACCTCTGAGCTACTATACAAGGGGGCAGTCCTTGCAAGGGAGCGGGTGGCGACCAGGGAAGACGGGCAGGAGGTCACAGCAGGTGACCGGGACAGTCTCTGAGTGAACGGGCTGGAGGTCACGGCAAGTGACCGGGGCAGTCTCTGGATGAACGGGCTGATGGTCACGGCAAGTGACCGGGGCAGTCTCTGAATGAACGGGCAGATGGTCACGGCAAGTGACCGGGGCAGTCTCTGGATGAACGGGCAGATGGTCACGGCAAGTGACCGGGGCAGTCTCTAGGTAAAGGGTTGGTACGACCTGTGGCGGCTGATGATAGACGTGAGCTCCCAGGTGAGCAGGCGAGAGTCTCTGGATGAACGGGTGGTCACAGCATGTGACGGCGGAGCCTCCAGGAAGACCAACAGACAGGCGGCAGATGAGCGCTCCCAGGTGAGCGGGCAGAAGTCTCTGGACAGGCGGGTGGTCACAGCACGTGACGGCAGAGCCTCCAGGTAGGCTAGCAGACAGGCAGCAGAAGAGCGCTCCCAGGTGAGCGAGCAGGAGTCACTGGACAGGCAGGTGGTCACAGCACGTGACGGCGGAGCCTCCAGGTAGACTAGCAGGCAGGTAGCAGGTGTGTGCTCCCAGGTGAGCGGGCAAGCTGGTCCATAGACAGACTGACAGGAGTTGGAAGGCAGACCGTCGGACCTCAGGCAAGCAGGCAGGTGGCTGATGTGCGCTCCCAGGTGAGCGGGCAGGCTGGTCCTTAGACAGACTGACAGGAGTAGTAAGGCAGACCGTCGGACCTCAGACTAGCAGGCAGGTAGCAGATAATCAGGCAGGAATCTGGCAGGTAACTGGCAGGTAACTGGCAGGTAACTGGCAACGGGACCTGAGGGCTGAAGCAGAGTAGTGAACAGTGCAACAACATTGCTCGGGCACCTCCATTTTGGAGGAGGTGCCTTATATATGGTGAAGTCCTCCGGCCATTGGCCGGGGACTCCTTAGGACGGCGCGCGCGGCCCCTTTAAGAGGGAGGGAGAGCGCGCGCGCCCTAAGCACAGTGGCCGGGAAGGAGCGCGCGCTGCCAGCAGAGCGGGAGGAGGACGCCGGGCACGGAGCAGAGCGGTGAGGGGAACAGCGTCCCTGCCTAGCAGAGGGCAGGGACGCCGGCGCTACACTTACTAAATCTGGGCACGGAAATGGCGCAGATTTATGGAGGGAAGAACTCCTAGTGAAAATGGAGAGCAATCCTACACAGCTGTGTATCTTCCTGGCATTGTGCAAGGATCATAATTGGTACTGGCTTTTTATTAGCTCCTAAGTTACACCCACATACCTCCCCTCTGGTGACTAATAACAAGGCTGGACTTCAGAGAGCTATAGGGTGTGTCTTAGTCTTCAAAAAATAATAGATTCCAACATTTAAGATATCTTCCTCTCCTGAAGGTAGCAGGTGTTAGTGTCACGGGTGTGTCAAAGGTGACAATTAGTCACCCTGCAGTGGTTTGCAGGAGGTTTCCACGTTTGGCAATCCAGACAGCTGCCTAGATAGGAGGCTGTGTTTAGGACCCAGCGACTACCTCCCTTTAGTCTGGGTGTATATATACCTGGTGTGTCTAGGTGGGTATCGCCAGTTATACTCATTTCTACTTGGAACTTGGCTGAAGCAGCATCACGTCCTCTCTGAAGTCTTGAGGCTGTGTGCCCTGTGGGAGTTCTTCTAAAGCTAAGTTATTATTCCCCTGTGTTGTCTTCCTGTTTTGTCTTTAGAGTGCTAGCGGAGGTTGACTAGTGCTCATCTCCTACCGCCCCCAGCTATAGCCTTACGCCAGGGATAGTAGGGCAAGGCACGTGATCGGCGACAGCTGCGGAGGCTGTATAGGGACGTTAGGAGGAGTCAGGGTGAAGCTAGTCCGGATTAGGAGGTCACCTCTTTCCCCGTTCCCTAGAGTCTGGGCTCCCTTTCCTTTTCCCCTCTGTGTTGCACTCACACTTGGCGTGACTCTGTGTTGCACTCACACCTGGCATTACAACTAGATATTGACGACATATTTTCTATCGTGATTTTACCTGTACATAGAGACCAAATATAACTTGGTTCACACCATCTATCAGACCGTTATTCAATTGGAGGGATTCTATGCGAAGTGAGTGAATGTGTCTTGTTTGTCCTTTCACTACGACGCAGGGAAATCTATATCCCAAAAATAGCAGATCAAAACAAACCTCAATATTCCTATGTGGACCCGGGAGCCTAGCTGGCTACAATCTGTGCAGTGCGAATTGAAGCTTTGTGCCTGGGAAAGCACACTTCCTCCTCAGTTAAACATCTCTTCTTTTGGTATATGTTTTCCCATAGAAGAACTTTCCTGTCTAATTACCTGTCCACGGCAGGGATCCTCTGCTTCAAAAAGAGATTAGAGCGTTATCTCTCTCCCTATTTCCCATTTTTTAATCACTTTTTCTCTGCCTATCTATAACTAGTTCCCTATTCCCCATATGTCCAAAGTGTCAGCTCTTTGTTCCTAATGTTCTATGTGAGGAGGGGAGGGGTGAATGTGCCCTCCCTGGAGATGTCTTATGGATTTTAATTTTTCTCTATGATAGAGGGTAACAGTGGTTTCATCCTCTGCCATTCAAACATTGATGACAAATCGTAGCAATAGAATTTGTTTTCACCTATTTACTTCTCTAATTCAATAGTTCTAGCTCATACAGAAATAGTCACAACTGGGAACAATTACTGGTTTTAAAAAAAAATTAAAAAAAGTCATCGGGCAATTTACCGGTAAATATCCACTTTGTACCTTGACTATTATGTATAATTAAGGGGTTCAATCCATGATCACCCGAGCATAAACACCATGCAAAAGGGTCACAAATGAAAGGAAAAAATCAGATCCTTTATCTAGTTGTTCCTGTAATGACTACAGGTGTTCCACAGGTGGCCAACAGTGAAACGCAATGGAGACTGCTGACCCGAAACAGCAGATGTGTATTACCAGTCCAAAAAAAATCAAAATGTGCCCTGTCCTAACCTAATGACAATATATGCACAAGTATACTGTATCACAGCTTAATCTAAATGATGGTATATACTGAGTGGTGTCAGGGAGTGTCCAAGTGCAAACCCAAGGTGTGGATTTGGTCCATATGTTAAAAAGTATAGATATTTAGATATATTTATATTGTAAATGTATGCCAAACATTCATTATTGATTGACATTTCATCCAGACATCCCTATGGGTAAAACAAGGTATACATTTGGATACTTTCATTCCCAATGAAAATACAGATAATTTTCTCAGCAGGTGATTATCACTAGAGCACTATGTCTCACATGCATAGCAGGTCCAGCTAATCTGTGAACCCCACTTCTAGCACTGATTGGCAGCTTGCTGTTGTGGCACCCCAGGGGTCTGGTTTCCACAGTAACGGCAATGTTATGTCTGAGAGCAGGTGGGAGGTCTCTTGGTCAGGGATCCTGTGCATGCCACACCTCCTGCCCAGTCCTGGGAGGGGAAGAACTTCCCCTATATAAACCTAGGGCTGAGGCAGGGTTAGTGAGTAGAGAAGAAGTAGAGACAGAGAAGAGAAGCAGATATAGGAAAAGAACATCAGGAGCTCTGTGGGAGCAGTGCTATAAGGAGTCAGGGGCTGGCAGCTGCAGAGCTCGCCCTGACTGAGAAGCTATCACCGGACCCGGAGTCCTAGGCTGTGGGGACTAATCTTTACCCAGCAGCAGAAACCGCCCGGCAGGGGATTTCAGGTCCTCTGGCCAAGAAACCCGAAGGCACGGTCACACGCGTGGGACCAGCACCGCCGTCGTGGAGCGGACGCCACTAGAAGGCCCCGAGTCACCGGCCATACGGGTGAGCACCACACGGTACACTCAGGGACGTGGGCTACTTATACCCGCCTCTAGCAAGGTAGCCAGAAGAGTACAGTCAGTTTGGGAGGCCTACAACTCCGCCTGGCCAGGGGAGATCCCATCTGCTCAAGGACTGACCAGGCCCCGATCGCTAGCCAGTACTCCGGGAGGGTCTATCTTTATCACCAGTAAAGACCCTGAATTACACCGCATCGTCTCTGAGTGATTCCTGCTACCCCATCATCCACGTCGGCTGCCCTGAGGCCATACCCCTCCCGTTGGGGGTGATACTATCACGCTGCACAATCCTACCACCGGCCTCAGCGGTCTGCCCTGCAGCGGCAGCTCCTTCGCTGCATTCAACGGGTGGCGTAGTCGTCCAACATCTACCGCTAATACAGCGCCACTTAGTCTGACTCCCTGGGCACGGACCGGGTCACCGCCACGAGACTACAACCCTCAACAGATCCGGCTCCGGGTAAGCTCCCGCGTGCGCAACGCTGCGCGACACAGGCCCAGGGGTGCGTCAACTTTTGGCGTAGTCGGCAGGATCTCGTGCCCGCAACCACCGGGTACTGCGTGCCTGAAAAAGACTGTTCAAACTTACCAGTGGTGAAGATTCCCGCCATCCGGCGCCATCTTCTGTCTTCTTCCCGCCATCCGCGAAGTTTTCCCGCCATCCGGCGCCATCTTCTGCCTTCTTCCCGCCATCCGTGGAGTTTTCCCGCCGTTGGACGCCATCTTGAAGACGCCGCGCGGGAAGAAGAGGGGCGTGGACTCCGAAAGCGCGCGAGAACTGAAGCCCCGCCTCACGTCCGGACGTTGCGTAAGGTCCTGGAAGGAGCCCAGCAGACGCCGACGTCACAGGAGCGCGACAGAAGGTCCTCAACCCTGACGATCCACTGCGGAGCCGCGGCCTACGGAAGAGGATCATCGCAAGGTAGGCCACGGTCCACTAGGGGGGAGAAGGATGTCGGATACGGAGGAGAGCTTCACCGCTTCAACCCCCGCCAGCGCCACCGCTGTTGCGGTCATGCCTTTCACCATGCCTTATATCCCGGGGGCAGCCTGGCTACCCCAGTACTCAGGGGAGTCACATACCCTGCATGACTTTAGAGAAAAGCTGGATAGCCTCTTCCAGGTGTATCCCCTCACAGAGGAGCAAAAAGTGAGCATCCTGGTGGCCCAATTAACCGGGGCAGCCCAAAGGGAGGTAAAGTCCTGGCCACCTGGGAGGAGGACTGTCGCAGAGATACTAACCCGGCTGAGGGACACCTTTGATACCCGCACCTCAGCCGAGATCAAGCTTAGATTCTACGGGTGCAAACAGCGGGCACATGAGAGTATAAGGGACTATGCCCTGAACCTACAAGAGGCCCTGAGAGCCATTAAGCAGACCGACCCTGACGGCGTGGGAGACGAGGACAGGCTGTTGACTGAACAATTTATAGAGGGTTTATATTGCAATGCCCACCGAACCCAGTTGCGGGCAATGGCCTTACAGGACCCTCATCTGGGATTTGCACAGTTCAAGGACAGAGCCATCCGGGTGCTCCGAGAACCGGCACCAGGTGGCGTTGTGACCCACAGACGCCCCACTACCACTTACCACCAGGAGGCGGCACCCTTGTCGGCAGGGCCTGTGGGTGCTGATGCGCAGGCTTTGAACAATGACCCGGCTCCAGACCTGCACCATCAGGTCCAAGAGCTAGCTAAAAGCGTTGCCGCGCTAACCCGAACTGTGCAGTCTTTACAGGTTTCCACTCCAGGGAAGATCCAGCTGGCATCCGGACCGGAGGACATCCCGTGGCGTCGACCAAGGAGGACCCCACCGGCCAGAGGAAGACCCAGCGACCGATACAACGAGGACGGACAACCCATCTGCCGCCGCTGCAATCAACCCGGACATATGGCAAGGTACTGTCCTTTAAACTGGCACAACCTGGGGTAGAGGGCCAAACCCCAGGAAAAAGATCATCAGGCCCATCGAACTGGCGTGACAAATATGTGGGAGGACGTCCAGTCTTGCCCGTGGTACTGGATGGCATCCCCATGAGTGCCCTACTGGACACCGGGTCACAGGTTACCACTATCCCGTACGTGCTCTTCAAGCAGTACTGGAATGACTCGGATATCACCCGCTACCCTGACGACGACTTGAGTATCATCGCCAGCAATGGTCAGCCCGTGCCACAGATTGGATTTAAAGAGGTGACCATTAAAATCGGTAGAGTCGAACTGGCAGCACAGGGACTGATCATTGTAGACATTGACAAACACGAGAGTCACCCAAAGATAACTCTAGGAACTAATGTAATTGAAAATTGTCTTGCAGAGGTGATTTTCCTTTTACAACAGGTTGCCAAGAACGCCAGCTCCGGCCAGCAGCGAGTGCTCCAGAAAGAGATCCGGGCACTGATGCGAAGGCAACAGATAGAACTCTCCGGTGGTGAGATTGGTAGCGTAAGAATGTGTGACCCTTTCCCTATTGCCATGCCCCCAAAAAGTGAAATGATGATTTGGTGCCGGGCAGCTATTGGTCTGAGAGGTAGAGATTACCAGGCAATGGTAGAACCAGTTTACTCAGACAGTAGGCCCACCATTTTGACAGCACGGGGGGTGGTCAATGTACGCCATGGGAGGGTGCCCGTTCGCATAATAAATATCGGGAAGAGGGAAGTGTACCTGCCCCGGTATGCCACGCTAGCCAAATTGTATACCATCAATCAAAATTCCATACAGTCCGTAGAACCCTTGCCTCCATCTTCCCCGGAGGAAGGTAACGGCTCTAAAGAAACAATGGAGGACTGGTGTCAGCAACTACATTTGGGTACTGACTCCACTCCCTCACACCAGAAACAGGGAGTCTATCGGGTGGTTCAAGAGTACGAGAGAGTGTTTAGTAAACACCCGTTAGACTTCGGGCGAGTCAAGGGGGTAGAACACCACATCCCCACGGGAGACCATCTTCCCATAAAAGAGAGGTATCGACCCGTACCCCCTGCACACTACCAACACGCCAAGGGGATGCTTAGGGACATGAAGGAGGCTGGGGTGATCAGGGATAGCTGTAGCCCCTGGGCAGCTCCACTAGTCTTAGTCAAAAAGAAAGACAACACCATGAGGATGTGTGTAGATTACCGGAAAATTAACCGTATCACACACAAGGATGCGTACCCCTTACCAAGGATAGAGGAGTCTTTGGCTGCTTTAAGATCTGCTAACTTCTTCTCTACCTTGGATCTCACTAGCGGGTACTGGCAGGTTCCTGTAGCAGAGGCGGACCGGGAGAAGACCGCATTCACCACCCCGATGGGACTTAGCGAGTTTACCTGTATGCCGTTCGGACTCTGCAACGCACCGGGAACCTTCCAGCGATTAATGGAGTGCTGTCTGGGCCACAGAAACTTCGAGACGGTCCTGTTGTACCTGGACGATGTCATCGTATATTCCAAGACTTATGAGGACCACCTGAAACACCTGGCGGAAGTGTTCGAAGCTCTGGCAAGCTACGGCTTAAAGGTAAAACCCTCCAAGTGTCACCTCTTGAAACCAAAGGTGCAGTACCTGGGACACGTGGTGAGCGCTGACGGAGTGGCTCCCGACCCTGATAAGATCAC
Organism: Phyllobates terribilis; assembly: GCF_046119375.1. Classification (NCBI taxonomy): domain Eukaryota; kingdom Metazoa; phylum Chordata; class Amphibia; order Anura; family Dendrobatidae; genus Phyllobates; species Phyllobates terribilis. Next base: position 68,713,392 of record NW_027362767.1, read on the forward strand.
CGCAATTAAGGAATGGCCAAGTCCCTCCAGTGTAAAGGAAGTGCGGCAGTTCCTCGGGTTGGTAGGCTATTACCGCAGATTCATCCCCGGTTTCAACAAAAAGGCAGCTCCTATGCAGGACCTCCTGATAGGCCAGTCCCGGAAGGCCAAGAACCAGAAGCCGCCCTTCAAATGGGAGAAGTTAGAAGAAGAGTCCTTCCGCCAGCTGAAGATGGCCCTCACGGGGGATGAAATCCTGGCGTACCCTGATTACAGCCAGCCCTTTATCCTCTACACCGACGCAAGTAACATCGGGCTAGGAGCCGTACTGTCCCAGATCCAGCAGGGGAAAGAACGAGTAATCGCTTACGCTAGCCGAAAACTGCGACCCACCGAAAGAAACCCTGAGAATTACAGCTCATTTAAGCTAGAGTTCCTGGCAGTGGTGTGGGCAGTCACCGAACGCTTTAAGCACTACCTCGCTTCTTCCCGGTTCACCGTGTACACGGATAACAACCCGTTGACACACCTGGACACGGCAAGACTCGGTGCCCTAGAGCAGAGATGGATGGCCCATCTGTCCAACTACGAGTTCACAATCAAATACCGGGCAGGACGCTCCAATACCAACGCGGACGCCCTGTCCAGGATGCCAAACCTACCGGACGTAGGAGAAGATCCAGAGGGACTGGAAGAAGTTGAACTCCCCGCGTTCCACCGTCATGGGACTATCCAGTATTCCCATCGGGTAAGGAGTAAGCAAGCCGCTACGTTTAACCCCTTGCCTCACTACAACTGGGAGGAAACGCAAGACAGTGATCCTGCCGTCCGGCTGGTGAAGGAGATGCTGACTCGGCCAGAGGCTCGCCTTGACCCAGACGCTCCGGAGGAAGCCAAGCAACTGTGGGCTGAGAAGAGTCGACTGTTCCTTTACAAGGGGAAGTTGTGCCGCAGAATGGTTAACTCCCGGACGCATGAACTAATCTGGCAAGTAGTGGTGCCACGGAGAGACGCAGCCATGGTGATGGAGGCATACCACGACGGGGCTGGACACTTCGGATGGAAGAAGCTGGAGTTCCTGCTGCGTGGGCGGTTCCACTGGGTAGGCATGAGGGGAACCATCGAGAGGTGGTGCAGAGACTGTGGCCCGTGCAACCTAAGAAGGAAGGACCGTGCCAGCCAGAAGACTCCCCTGCAGTCCATCGTCACCCAGCAGCCGTTGGAACTGGTAGCCTTGGATCATGTAAAACTGACCCCAAGCAGAAGTGGCTACGTCTACGCGTTAACCATTGTGGATCATTACTCCCGGTTCTTGGTTGTCGTCCCCGTTAAGGACTTAACGGCTCAAACAGCAGCTAGAGCCTTCCAGCAGCACTTCTGCCGTCCACACGGGTACCCGGACCAAGTGCTGACGGACCAGGGACCTGCCTTTGAAGCGGAGGTCTTCCAGGAATTCTGCAATCTGTATGGCTGCCGGAAGATAAGGACGACACCCTATCATCCGCAAACTAATGGACTTTGTGAGAAAATGAACCAGGTGGTAATTGATCTCCTGAAAACGTTGCCCCTGGAAGAACGCAGTCTGTGGCCTGAGAAGCTGCCCGATCTGGTGGACCTATACAACCACATCCCGGTAGGTTCCACCAACTGTACCCCGGCTTACCTAATGAGGGCGAGACCTGGTAAGTTACCTGTTGACCTGGAAATGGGAGTCCTGACACCCGAGGACACTTCACCAGAAGCAGACTGGGACACAGAGAGGCAGCAGCAGTACCGGAAAGTACAGGAGAGCGTGGAGCGAAGTCTCTGTCAGGCTAGGGAAAGACAAGAGAAAACTTACAACCAGTATGCTCCCGCTGTTCCCCTGGTACCCGGAGAGCAGGTCTTGAAGAGGAAAAGACGGCTCCACAAGTTGGACGACCAGTGGGAGAAGGACCCGTACACCGTACTGCCCTCAAGCCACGAGAACCCGAAAGTCTGTACCATCAGTAAAGACGGAGGGGAGACCATAGCCATTGTATCCCGGGATCACCTGAAGAAGTGTCCTGAACAGCTACGGAACCCTGAAGAGGAACAAGAAGATCATCGACCCGTAGAGGAAAGGGAGGATATGGTTAGTACTGTGCTCGGAGACTTCCCTCGGTCCTGGACTCAAGTCAATGGTGCAGTTGTGGTACCCGTCCTCACGTTCCTCCAACCAGCATCCCAAGTGCCTACGGAGCAACAGGTAGAGCTGGAAGAGCAGCCGGTCCAGGAGGCAGAAGACTCCACACAAGCAGAACAGGAGGATCAACCCTCTGCTTATAGTGAGCCTGCCGTACCCCTAGTGAGCCAAAGAGCCGGTAGACAGCTGCCCAGTTTACCCTTGACAGCTCCTACACCCTGTAGTTCAGGGCTAGACAGTCAGCTCCGTAGGTCCACTAGGGCCACTAGAGGCCAGTTACCCGCACGTTGGAGGATTTGAAGTGTATAAATTGTTTTATTTGTGGTTACCTGTTTTTCTTGTTGCTTGTGTATAATTATGTGTTTCTAGTTATTTATAGGAGTCCTTGGTGGATTTACCGGGAATCCTTGTACATGGTTGGAGCGTAACCTAGGAATGGACTAAAGACTGTTAAGGACTCGGGGCAGGACAGACCTGGTTACGTCTCCCTGTTTTGGTGAAATGGACACCTTGCTTTTCTTCAAAGACTGCACCCGGTTGCGGACACGCCGTAACCATCTTTATGTGTTTTTCTTATTGTATTATTATTGTTTATACCTTGTTATGTTTTTCTAAAAATATGTTTAGTCCCGGAGTACTAAATTTCACTAGGGGGGAATGTGGCACCCCAGGGGTCTGGTTTCCACAGTAACGGCAATGTTATGTCTGAGAGCAGGTGGGAGGTCTCTTGGTCAGGGATCCTGTGCATGCCACACCTCCTGCCCAGTCCTGGGAGGGGAAGAACTTCCCCTATATAAACCTAGGGCTGAGGCAGGGTTAGTGAGTAGAGAAGAAGTAGAGACAGAGAAGAGAAGCAGATATAGGAAAAGAACATCAGGAGCTCTGTGGGAGCAGTGCTATAAGGAGTCAGGGGCTGGCAGCTGCAGAGCTCGCCCTGACTGAGAAGCTATCACCGGACCCGGAGTCCGAGGCTGTGGGGACTAATCTTTACCCAGCAGCAGAAACCGCCCGGCAGGGGATTTCAGGTCCTCTGGCCAAGAAACCCGAAGGCACGGTCACACGCGTGGGACCAGCACCGCCGTCGTGGAGCGGACGCCACTAGAAGGCCCCGAGTCACCGGCCATACGGGTGAGCACCACACGGTACACTCAGGGACGTGGGCTACTTATACCCGCCTCTAGCAAGGTAGCCAGAAGAGTACAGTCAGTTTGGGAGGCCTACAACTCCACCTGGCCAGGGGAGATCCCATCTGCTCAAGGACTGACCAGGCCCCGATCGCTAGCCAGTACTCCGGGAGGGTCTATCTTTATCACCAGTAAAGACCCTGAATTACACCGCATCGTCTCTGAGTGATTCCTGCTACCCCATCATCCACGTCGGCTGCCCTGAGGCCATACCCCTCCCGTTGGGGGTGATACTATCACGCTGCACAATCCTACCACCGGCCTCAGCGGTCTGCCCTGCAGCGGCAGCTCCTTCGCTGCATTCAACGGGTGGCGTAGTCGTCCAACATCTACCGCTAATACAGCGCCACTTAGTCTGACTCCCTGGGCACGGACCGGGTCACCGCCACGAGACTACAACCCTCAACAGATCCGGCTCCGGGTAAGCTCCCGTGTGCGCAACGCTGCGCGACACAGGCCCAGGGGTGCGTCACTGTCAATGCACATTATACACAAGAAGCTGCTAATCAGGGGTATGGGTGGGGTTATACACCGCTCAGCATTTTGACCACTGCAGCAGAGAAAATAGAGATTCCATCAAAACTGCACCAAGCAGCCCATTAAGTGATGGAATCAGGATCTCTGATGCTGACGCCGGGAGCTGGTGGTCATATGGCCTCAAGTATGCGATTTGTATAATTACAGCCACATTACGACCAGACGTATCTAGTCTTGTTTAATTCACTTGTATTGAGTGAGGCCATTTTCGTCTGGTCGGCATGTGACCATATGTATGCAGATCACATTCTTGTGTTCATGCACCTGCCCCCATCGCCGACATTGGAGAATCCTGACAGCACACAGTGTGCACACTGTCAGAATTCATAAGTCTGCATGTACCAAAGGTCCTGGATGACCAGGAAGGTAGCAGAGGTCCAGAGAGCCGTAAGTGGACACGAGCTGTCCTGGAAGCTACAGACGGACATGTAGCAGAGGTCCTGGGAGAAGTCCTGGGACCTGCAGGCGGACATGTAGCAGAGGTACTGGAAGACCACTAACAGGTAGCAGAGATCCAGGGAGCCGTAAGTGGACACAAGATGTCCTGGAAGCCACAGGTGGACATGTAGCAGAGGTTCTGGAAGACCAGGAACAGCCATAAAAATGTGATAACAGAGAAAGAAGACCAGGAACAGGTAGCAGAGGTCCTGGAAGACTGGGAACAAGCAGAAGAGGTCCTGAAAGACTGGGAACAAGTAGACGAGGTCCTGGGAGACCGGGAACAGGTAGCAGAAGTCCTGAAAGACTGGGAACAGATAGCAGACAGCACTCCAGAGCAACTGGAAAGTCTTAATACCAGGACACAGGTGTGTGTCTTGGTAGGCCTTATATAGGCCCAGGTAGACGTCTACAAAGCCCGATGTGGAGCACGACAGAGTTTGGCGGACCGAGGTGTGGGGAGCAAAGCCCGGATTTGTGCATAACACAGTGGCTACAGACTTCAACCCCAAGCCTGGACAACCCCTGTAAATAAGAGATTTTAGAGATGGTAGATCAATCCCAAAAAAAACCTGAACTTTTAAGTTTACTCAAATCTTGTTTTTTCTTTTTTATAGATTTGCGCAAAATTGTAGCAGAAGCGAGTCATTTCATCATGTTTTTGTTAAAAAGTAAAAAGCAGGAGTTTCACATTAACCTATGACTGATACTTATTTTCTGAATGAGAGATATTACCCATGTTGTGACCATTATTACTACATACGATATCACTCTTAGTGCATGCAATTGCAGGAACGATGGAAATCAATGTACATACTTGCTCAAGGAGAATCCTAATAATGATTGTATTTTAGGAAACCATTTCCCTTCAAAGAATATATAAGATAAAAAAAGTCCCTAAATATAATTATTTCTCTCTTATTTAACAGTGTTTTATTCTTCTGTTCCACATATGTACCTGTAACCTGAGCAGCCGAGAAACATGTCACAAGGTGGTAAAATAAAGTATTGTATTAATGGAGCCTGGAATTTCTTTAGGGAGCACATCTGGAATTATACTCAAAAACATGTTTTACTTTTAAAAAATGGAAAACAAAGCATATGTTTGTTATCCCCGGCCGGAGTATCCGCTAATAACTTGCATCACATACAGGTCAATATGCAAATACAATAGCTGTATTGTTTTTTAGATTCTCACCATTGCTCTTACATCAGTCCCTAGCATGACTGACTTTTTTTTACACTTTGCAAGGTTTTTTTCCTCAATTCAGTGAAACTATCCAAAATATAAATATTTAATTTGTTTTGCACCCGGATGTTCGAAAAATAAGCTGTAGGATTTTTATTGGCATTAACGGGGCACTTTGGGGTTAATTAAAAATGGAAAAGTCCTTTGGAAACCTCTTCTAGTCATTATGGCACAGACGTTTTTTGGGGAGCTAAATTGGTTTTAAATGACGTAAACCACTCTTTTCAAATTAAATCACTGATGCCATTAAGCCAGTAGGTTGACTTGTAATTAAATACATATTTTAGATTTCTATGGGTTACATCACCTATGATTTTGAAAAAAACGATAATCCAGCATTCAGGGAGCTCTTCATAAAAAACATCCAGCTGTATTCAAACCATATTAAAATCTACATGGAGCCCATGTGTAAATTCTGGCTGACATGTATCGGACTGCATCTGACATGTTAAAGAGGACCTGTTACTTGCTCAAAAAATTGAGTTAAATACCTTGAAAAAATCCCTGAGCTCCCCTGATTCTAGTGCTTTTTTCCTTTTTGCCCTGCATCGCTCAATTGCAGAGAAATTTACATTTATTGCTTTTGGAGCCCAGTATGTGAAATCTCTGCTTGCAGTTCAACTGGACGTTTCTTCAGGGTCTAACCTGGAGGCGGATGCTTTCCTCCTAGATGCTGCAGTTCGGCAGAAACTGCTAGATTAGCTGGTGATCTGTGATTGGCCGCATTTGGGAGGGAGGGGTAAAAGCACACACCCCTAGAGAAGACTCTGAAGAAACGCCCAGTTGCACTGCAGGCAGAGATTTCACATGCTGCGCTCCAAATGCAACAAATGTGAATATCTCTGCAATGGAGCAACGCAGTCCAAAGCAGAAAAAAAGCATCAGAATTATGGGAGCTCAGGTCCTCTTTAAGGACTGATGCAGTCTGAAACATGTCAGCTAGACTATACACACGGTCACCATATGGATTTTAACATAGTAGAATGTTTTTACTATGAGCTCCCTGAACATTGGATTATCTGTTTGTCAGATTGGTGTCACCATGTCTCAGGGTTTCTGCCCCCTCTATGTGCACCCCGATATAGGGTATGTGCATTCCGCATGCCTCTTAAACCTCTTAATATACAACCCCTAGCAAAAATTATGGAATCACCGGGCTCGGAGGATGTTGAATCAGTTGTTTAATGTTGTTGAAAAAAAGCAGATCACAGACATGGCACAAAACTAAAGTAATTTCAAATGGCAACTTAAGGGCTTTAAGAAACACTAAAAGAAATCAAGATTAAAAATGTGGTACTCGGTAAGGGTAATTTTTTTCAGACCAAGCAGAGGGAAAAAATTATGGAATCACTCAATTCTGAGGAAAAAAATTATGGAATCAGCCTGTAAATTTTAATTTCCAAAACTAACACCTGCATCAAATTAGATCTGCTCGTTAGTCTGCATCTAAAAAGGAGTGATCACACCTTGGAGAGCTGTTGCACCAAGTGGACTGACATGAATCATGGCTCGAACACGAAAGATGTCAATTGAAACAAAGGAGAGGATTATCAAACTCTAAAAAGAAGGTAAATTATCATGCAATGTTGCAAAAGATGTTGGTTGTTCACAGTCATCTGTGTCTAAAATCTGGACCAAATACAAACAACATGGGAAGGTTGTTAAAGGCAAACATACTGGTAGACCAAGGAAGACATCAAAGCGTCAAGACCGGAAACTTAAAGCAATATATCTCCAAAATAGGAAATGCACAACAAAACAAATGAGGAACGAATGGGAGGAAACTGGAGTCAATGTCTGTGACCTAACTGTAAGAACCCGCCTAAAGGAAATGGGATTTACATAGAGAAAAGCTAAACACTAATTCCCCTGCTCCTATGTATGCTGTCTTCTAATGCTCTGCTGACTCATCTCTCTGGTACATGCTCTGCATAATTCCCCTGCTCCTATGTATGCTGTCTTCTAATGCTCTGCTGACCCATCTCTCTGGTACATGCTCTGCATAATTCCCCTGCTCCTATGTATGCTGTCTTCTAATGCTCTGCTGACCCATCTCTCTGGTACATGCTCTGCATAATTCCCCTGCTCCTATGTATGCTGTCTTCTAATGCTCTGCTGACCCATCTCTCTGGTACATGCTCTGCATAATTCCCCTGCTCCTATGTATGCTGTCTTCTAATGCTCTGCTGACCCATCTCTCTGGTACATGCTCTGCATAATTCCCCTGCTTCATCTGTCCCATTCCAATCAATATTCACATATGTTTGTTCTTTCCCCACTATATACCTTATCTGATTTTTAGAGGTGCTAAACTGCAGAGACTTGCGTCCTGGCTCTGTCTTTGATCACCCAGCCATCTCCTGTTGAAATGACCAGCTGTTAATTTATCCACAAGCAGTTCCCACAATGCCCTACACCTGATATAGTTTAATGTGGCCTATATATTTAGACTCTCTGTAAGGGGTGCACGCGTGCTGGGGTGTGCACGCGTCTTCTTGTGCAAAGTGGCTTCGGAGAGAAGTGGCAGTTATTTCAGAGGGAGTTAGTCAGGGCAGGAGTCAGGTAACCAACACTTTGACCACTTACTCTCCTTAAACTATGTTTCTGTTAGCTCTCACTTTTTCCTCTATAGTCCTCCACTTTCTAATAACCCCTCAAATCCCTACACCAAGTAAGAAACTCATCATCTCTCCCTCTATCCTCCCCATTCATCTCACCTCCTCCTCCAAATTATTCCTCAACATTCAATCCTGGATCTCCAAACACAGACAGCCACCTCATGCTCTCTCTTGCTCCCACCTGCTAACACTTTCTCTGCTCCTCCTCACTGCTGGAGATATCTCTCCAAATCCTGGTCCTCCTCGCCATATCCCCACAGTTACTTCTACCTCCTATCCACGACCTTCCTCAAACTGTCGCAACCCTTCTAACCTCATACCCATCCAACTAATACCCACCTCCTCAGCTATACTAACAGGAGCTCTATGGAACGCTCGCTCTGTCTGCAACAAACTTTCCTTCATCCACGATCTTTTCATTACAAACAAACTCTCCTTCCTCGCCATCACCGAAACCTGGCTCACCCCCTCTGACACAGCCTCCCCAGCTGCCCTTTCATATGGCGGATTCCACCTTTCCCACACCCCCCGCCCCAATGGCAAACATGGTGGAGGCGTAGGTTTCCTCCTATCAGAACTCTGCGCTTTCACCAAAATCCCACTGCCACCCTCCGTTACACTCCCCTCTTTTGAGGTGCACTGTGTGCGCATCTATTCCCCCTCCAACCTCCAACTGGCCGTCGTTTACCGACCCCCAGGGCAAGCCACCACCTTCTTAGACCATTTCACTACCTGGCTGCTTCACTTCCTTTCCACTGACATCCCCACTATCATAATGGGTGACTTCAACATCCCCATTGACACTCCCCACTCGTCTGTCTCTAAGCTCCTATCCCTCACTTCCTCCTTTGGACTCACTCAATGGTCTTCCACACCCACCCACAAAGATGGCCACACACTGGACCTCATCTTCACCCGCCTCTGTTCCCTATCTAACCTCTCTAACTCACCACTCCCTCTCTCTGACCATAACCTCCTCACATGCTCTACCCTCTCCTCTCCGGGTGCACAATCCCCACTCCACAAACTCACACACCCTCGCAGAAATCTCAAACACCTTGACCTACACTCTCTCTCTGAATCCCTCCTTCCTCTCACAGACATAAATTCCTTGCACGATGCAGATGTTGCTGCTGCTTCATATAACACCACAATAGCTGCAGCTCTAGACTCGATCGCCCCTCTCACACACACCACACCTCGCACATTCAACAGGCAACCCTGGCACACTAAACTTACCAAAGAACTGCGCCGGGCCTCCAGGGTTGCGGAGCGGAGATGGAAAAGGTCTCACTCCATCGAGCACTTCATCGCATTCAAGCAATCCCTCACTAATTTCAAGTCCGCACTCACTACAGCAAAACAAACCTACTTCTCATCTCTCATATCCTCCCTATCTCACAACCCTAAACAGCTATTTAACACTTTCAACTCTCTCCTTCGTCCCCCAGCACCTCCTCCCTCTTCTCTCATCTCAGCCGACGACTTTGCCTCATTCTTCAAACAGAAGATTGACACCATCAGACAAAACTTTGGCCTAAAGTCCACACAACCCCTCCTCATATCTACTCAACCCTCCTCCTCCAAACCCCACTTCTCCACCATTACAGAAGGTCAAGTCTCCTCTTTACTCTCCAAATCACACCTCACCACCTGCGAACTTGACCCAATCCCATCCCACCTCATCACTAACCTCACCTCAGTCTTCATCCCAACCCTAACCCACCTCTTCAATCTATCACTAACAACCGGAGTCTTCCCCTCATGTTTCAAACATGCCGCAATCACACCCATCCTCAAAAAGCCCTCCCTTGACCCTTCCTCTCTGACCAGCTACCGCCCCATATCACTCCTCCCCTTTGCCTCAAAACTTCTAGGACAACATGTCCACCTTGAACTGTCCTCCCACCTCTCCTCCTGCTCCCTCTTCGACCGTCTACAATCTGGCTTCCGACCGCATCACTCGACTGAAACTGCCCTGACCAAAGTCACCAACGACCTACTAAATGCCAAATCCAAGCGACACTACTCCATCCTCCTCCTTCTGGACCTGTCATCTGCCTTTGACACAGTGGACCATTCCCTCTTACTCCAGATTCTCTCATCTCTTGGCATCACGGACTTGGCTCTATCTTGGATCTCCTCATACTTAACAGACAGGACATTCAGCGTCTCCCACTCACGCACCACCTCCTCATCTCGCCCCCTATCTGTCGGTGTCCCCCAAGGTTCAGTTCTAGGACCTCTGCTCTTCTCCATCTACACCTTCGGCCTGGGACAGCTCATAGAGTCTCACGGCTTTCAGTATCACCTCTATGCTGACGACACACAGATCTACCTCTCTGGACCCGATATCTCCTCCCTACTAACCAGAATCCCACAATGTCTGTCCGCCATCTCATCCTTCTTCTCCGACAGGTTTCTAAAACTCAACATGGATAAAACAGAGTTCATCATCTTTCCACCCTCTCATTCACATCCCCCATCCGACCTATCCATCAACGTCAATGGCTGTTCACTCTCCCCAGTCCCACAAGCTCGCTGCCTTGGGGTAACCCTGGACTCTGATCTCTCCTTCAAGCCACATATTCAAGCCCTTTCCACCTCCTGCCGACTCCAACTCAAAAACATCTCCCGGATCCGTGCATTCCTCAGCAAAGACTCTGCAAAAACACTAGTGCATGCCCTCATCATATCCCGCCTCGACTACTGCAACCTCCTGCTCCGTGGCATCCCTTCCAACACTCTTGCACCTCTCCAATCTATCCTAAACTCTGCTGCTCGACTAATCCACCTGTCCCCCCGCTATTCCCCGGCCTCTCCTCTCTGTCAATCCCTTCACTGGCTCCCTATTGCCCAGAGAATTCAGTTCAAAACTCTAACCATGGCATACAAAGCCATCCACAACCTGTCTCCCCCATACATCTGTGACCTAGTCTCCCGGTACTTACCTGCACGCAACCTCCGATCCTCACAAGATCTCCTGCTCCACTCCCCTCTTATCTCCTCCTCCCACAATCGTATACAAGATTTCTCCCGTGCTTCCCCCCTTCTCTGGAACTCTCTACCCCAACATATCAGACTCTCGCCGACCGTGGAAACCTTCAAAAGGAACCTGAAGACCCACCTCTTCCGACAAGCCTACAACCTGCAGTAAACACCACTGCACGACCAGCTCTACCCTCACCTACTGTATCCTCACCCATCCCTTGTAGACTGTGAGCCCTCGCGGGCAGGGTCCTCGCTCCTCCTGTACCAGTCGCTGACTCGTTTTGTTAAGATTATGTAAATGCTTTTGTTATGTATATCCCTATCACATGTAAAGCGCCATGGAATAAATGGCGCTATAATAATAAATAATAATAATAATAATAACATAAGCCATCATTAACACCTAAACAGAAAAAAACAAGGTTACAATGGGCTAAGGAAAAGCAATCGTGGACTGTGGATGACAGGATGAAAGTCATATTCAGTGAGGAATCGCAAATCTGCATTGGGCAAGGTGATGATGCTGGAACTTTTGCTTGTTGCCGTTCCAATGAGATTTATAAAGATGACTGCATGAAGAGAACATGCAAATTTCCACAGTCATTGATGATATGGGGCTGCATGTCAGGTAAAGGCACTGGGGAGATGGCTGTCATTACATCTTCAATAAATGCCCAAGTTTACATTGATATTTTGGATAGTTTTCTTATCCCATCAATTGAAACGATGTTTGGGGATGATGACATAATTTTTCAAGATGATAATGCATCCTGCCATAGAGCAAAAACTTTGAAAACATTCCTTGAAACAAGACACATAAGGTCAATGTCATGGCCTGCAAATAGTCCGGATCTCAATCCAATTGAATCTTTGGTGGAAGTTGAAGAAAATGGTCCATGACAAGTCTCCAACCTGCAAAGCTGATTGATGAAGAGTACTGTTTGTCACTCATTAAGTCCATGCCTCAGAGACTGCATGCTGTTATTAAAGCCAGAGGTGGTGCAACAAAATATTAGAGATGTATTGGAGTGTCCTTTTGTGTGTTTGTTTTTCATGATTCCATAATTTTTTCCTCAGAATTGTGTGATTCCATAATTTCTACCCTCTTCTTGGTCTGCAAAAAATTACCCTTACTGAGTACCACATTTTTTATCTTGATTTCTTTTAGTGTTTCTTAAAGCCATAGAGTTGCCATTTGAAATAACTTTAGTTTTGTGCCATGTCTGTGATCTGTTTTTTTTCCACAACATTAAACAACTGAATGAACATCCTCCGAGCCCGGAGATTCCATAATTTTTGCCAGGGGTTCTACATTCCTTTAAGGGGCATAAGCAGTTTGTTTGATTTTTTTTTTCCACAAAAATGGTATGTGTTAATTATGAAAATTGCTGCAAAAAAGAAAAAGAAAAAGAAACGACTCATGTAAATATACTTATGAATGGAACTATTCACGTCACAGCCAAATTCTATTTTTTTGCTAAAAAATTGTAGCACAATAACATTGGATTAGATTCTTAAAGGGGTTCTCTAAGAATGAGATAAAACTGTGTCTTTGATATAATTAAAACTGCAGCCCGTCCTGGACAGACAGGCGAAAAACACCAAAAACTAGACAAAAAGAAGCAAAAGCAATAATGAATGAGGACCTAAGTTTTCTCTATGCCAGGCCTCATTCACACGTGAGTTTTGCATACATGTTATATCTTTATTTATTTATTTTTTTTGCAAATATAATACAAACCATTTTAGTGTATGGCTATGCAAAAAAAAAAAAACAATTCGTCCTTGTTGCATCTGTCTGCAATTTTCTAAAATACTTTAACGTGTGAATTTTCCTTAGACCTCATTCACAGATCGTTTTTTTTCACATATGAGAAAAACGGATGAAATTTTATCAGTTATTTTCATCAGAGTTTCATCCAATTACTCATCAGAGTTTAGCACAAGTTTCATCAGTTTTTCTCATGCTTGAAGAAAAGAAAAAAGAAAAGCTTCTCCACTTTCTCCTACCTAAGGCTATGTTCACACGTAGTGTTTTTGGTGCTTTTTTTGATGCTTTTTTTATGGAAATTATCAGCTGCGTTTTACATTACCAGCAAAATCTATGAGATTTCAGAAATCTCATGCACACACCTTTTTTTTCCCTGACTGTTTTATCAAAGAGCTGCGTTTTTGCAAAATGCAACATGTCACTTCTTTCAGCTTTTTCTCAGCATTTTGCAGCATTTTTCATAGTACAAAAATGCAGCAAAAAATACAGGTATCAGGTTTTTCTGCGTTTTTGGTTCCAAAACCTGAGGAAGCTGAATTAGGTTATTTTTTAGGTTTTAGGTTATTTCTTTTGTCACTAAACTTTATCAGCATGCACAGTGACAAAAACGCTGTAAAAAATGCAGCAAAAATCAAGAAAAACTTTTTTTTGAGGCAGAAACTTGACTGCCAAGAGAGCAGGTTTTGGTGCAGAAAAAAAACCCACCAAAAACGCCAAGTGTGAACCTAGCCTAACAGTCTGTGAAAATCAGACTGCACTCGTATGGCATCCGAGTGCGGTCTGATTTTTTTCACGGACCCATAGACGTGCATTTTGATCTGGTACCCGGATCACGATTGGCCATGTCCCGTGTTTTTGTGTGGACCACTTGGTCTGCAAAAAATCAGGGACATGTGAATGAACCCAGTCACTATTATAGCTACGAGTCCTACCTGTGAAAAAACGGATAGGACTCGTACGAGAAAACCTGATGTGTGAATGAAGCCTTAGGCTGATGCTACATGGTGATAAATCGCAGTGCTTATTCACCACATAATGAGAGTAAATGTGGCCATATTGTGACCCACAAGTTGCTGCCACACGCGAGTCGCTATATGTCCAGCAGGTTTGGATTTCTGGAGACTGGCGTGAGACTGTGGCAGCGGCTACATTCACTTTCATTATGTAGCATTGTGATACTGTGACATGTTATTTTTACAGAATGTACATAAACCAGTGCAGCCAAATAGCAGTTGCCTATAGCAACCAATCAGATCACTGCTTATATTTTGTAAGCTGCACTGAAAAAATGAAGGGCAGAATCTGATTGGTTGCTATCAGCGACTGTTCCTGCTCTGCCTGTACTACTAGTGTGTGGACATGAGGCCTAGTAGGCCTGAAAGGGAAAGAAGCTGATTACCTCAAGACTAACACCTGAAGTCACAGCCAGATGGAGGCGCCTGCAGAAACTGACTCCTGAGCTGAATTACAATCTCCATGCAAAAGACCTGCAGACACAAAAGACTCACAAAAACTGTGAGTAATAATATATTATGGGTATCATAAACTCATCCTCTCAATCCAGGAGGGTCAGGGTACTTTCCCATGTAGCATTCCTCGGGTGACTGCGGGCATTTACTAAGCGTTATTGGAATTTAATAGGATTTTTAGGTCTATAAGGCTTAGTTCACACATTGTATATTTTACCTGTTTTTACCTAAGTACCAGGGGCGGACATATAATTGGCACAACCTGGGGCCCTAGAGGTAAGGAGTCCATTTATAACTGAAAAGCAGGTGCAATTTTTCATTTATAGGAGGTCATGGACTGTAAAGGGCCCATATATTGTCCTTGCACGGGGGCCTTTTTTTGTTTGTGTCCGCCAGTACTAAGGAGGGTCCTAGTAAAGGACCAAAAACCATTTTATTTTTTGCAGTGATCACGTTGATCATATATCATATGACTACTATTATATAAATACAGTATATATTGGATCTTTCAGATGTCGGTCCGATGTCTGATTGCAATGCACGGACTGGCCGCACATCTCCTGACCCGAGTGTGACAGCCGATATGATCAGACTATAAATGTTGGACGTATAAAACCTCCCTAACGATACATCCACGTGGATAGGAAAGAAACAATCTGCTACAAATCCTCCGAAAAATTCACATGTAACATGCCGATTTCTCTGCAAATGTGGGCACAGATTTAACATGGATTTTACCCTGATATATTGAAAAACTTAAAATCCACAGTGGGGAAAAAAAATGCAATACAGATTAATAAACTGTGGATTACAAATCCACAACACGGGTCAATTGCTCTGCAGAAAAATTCTGCAGCATGTGAATAAAATTTGTTAAAATCTCACCTACATGCTTGGCACTATAAACTGCTGTTGGTTTGGGTGACTACAAATAAATGTTGAATACTTTTTTAAGGGGTCGTGCACACGATTGTACTTTCAGTCCGAGAGTTATCTGTTTAAAAAAAAAAATAGATCGCACTTGGATCAATGGGGCAGTGCAGATAAACAATTTTTTTCACTGACTGAATTGGCATGTGAAAAAAAAAAATGTAGCACGCACGATTTTCGTCTGTAAATCGGATGTGACTCGCCCATTTCAGCTGATGGGTGTGAGACAAAAAATCAGATGCCACAGTATAGCATCCAATTCTAACGGATACATTGCAATTCTGTAACATAGGAAACTGTAAATGGTCCTGTAAATGATTAATAGCTTCTGCTGAAAAAAAAAAAAAAAAAATGACTGTGCACGGATGACAAGTGAGCAAAAAATCGACCCTCTTTTCTGGATGAAACACTGAACATTTTTTTTATATGGTCGTGTGAACCTCCTCTAAGTGCAATAGATCTTCAATGGTTTCAGATAGGCGTTTTACATTGTCCGTATAAGGACCGCAATGTCCAGACTGACTCCGGGTCCCCCGACCCGGACTCTCAGCCTTAGACATATTTGAGGCTTTAAGTTCAGGTTAGATGTAGGGCACTGCGGTTTATATACGGACCGTAAAATATGCCCCTTTGAACCCAGCCTTAGCATTTGTGTGTCTGTCAGCTGCGGCTCTGCTAGACAAGTAGTATTGGCAAGAGAGCAGCTACTATTGCCATGCTTATTGTGGAATAAGCAGAATCTAGACTGCCGTTGTTCCATATTTACCTGTAGATCACACCTTAAACTGACACCATGATTTGTCATGTTAGGTTGAACAACATAATTGTTAGGTAGCTCTAAAGAAGTACTATTAGAAGATATGAAACAGGAGAATGAAAAGTAATTCCGCTGGTTATTAGACTAGACTGTCATGGGTGTATCAGGTTTTACAGACAGTCGTTGTGGATCCAGCTGTAGAAGATCGCTGCGCTTGGCTTCGCAGACTCCTTCTTGATTCTTTCATCTCTGTAGTGGTATCCTTCTCTCGCTAGGACCCAGCAGTGACCTCCACCTTCTGCTGCTAACTGACACACCCTTGCTTGATATATAAAAACCCTCAGTGTCTCCAGAGAGTTGCCGGTGATGGTATTATTTTTCCCTGCTCAGGTCTGGAGTACTAGTAGTCAGCTAGTTTCTTCTTGGAGTTTCTTGGTGAATTATTGTTGTCTTCTGTCTTCTCAAGTTAAGTGTTTCCTCTTGTCTGTTTTCTTTGTTTGTCTTTAGTTGCAGTGGGGGCTGACTGGTGCTCTCCCCTTCCCCTCCCTACCTAGGGCCTAGCTCTAGGGACAGTTAGAGATTAGGTATCCTGCTTGGCGATAGGTGCGGAACCTATTTAGGGACAGTAGGGGAGTCAGGGTGTTGTAAGATCTGCCTAGGGGTCTCCACTCCCCCCTTCCCTAGTTGTTGGGCTTTCTCCCCTTTTCCCATCGTTGTACATTTGGTCTCCCCCTTACCTAGCGTAACATAGACATTATTAAGGTGTGATGGATTTATCAAATTGCTTAAGCCACTATGAAAACTCTTGCACATATTTAGACTGTCTAGTCTAGAAAAATGTATGTATGTTTCTATATACCGGTAATCGTTAAATCGTTAACTGAGTAGTTTGTATAATGAATGATTAGATGTTGCTTTTCTCTGCAAATATTGAATTAAGTGTATTAACTATGATCATTAGCAAACCTTCACAGGAGCCACAGATTCACTTGCTTGCCTATGGGCCAGTGCGAGATTAGGGGTATATACAGCAAAGTGCAAAAATTTTAGGCAGATGTGGAAAAAATTCTGCAAAGAATGCTTTAAAAATAGTGTTAATGGTTTATTTTCATCAATTAAAATGCAAAATTCATAAATAAAAGATAAATCTAAATCAAATTAGGTGCGACCACACTTGGTCTTCAAAACGGGAGGTTGTTCTAAACATCTTGGAGAACTAATCACAGATCTTCTGTGGATGTCGTTTGTGCAAATCCTTCTCTCTCTTCATGTAATCCCAGACAGACTGGATGATTCTAACATCAGGGCTCTGTGGAGGCCGTATCATTACTTCCAGGACTCCTTGTTCTTCTTTGCGCTGAAGATAGTTCTTAATGACATTGTCTGTATGTTTTGGGAGGTTGTTCTGCAGCGGAATACCTTTGGAGCCAATCAGACTTCTCCCTGATGGTATTGCACGATGGGTAAGCATCTGCCTGCATCTCCCAGCATTGAGTTCCAAATTCTTCTAGGCCAGTGTTCCCCCAACTCCAGTCCTCAAGAGCCACCAACAGGTCATGTTTTCAGAATTTCCTTTGTATGGCTCAGGTGATGGTGATGCAATTATCACTTGTGCAATCCTAAAGAAACCCTGAAAGCATGACCTGTTGGTGGCTCTTGAGGACTGGAGTTGGGGAACACTGTTCTAGACCAAATTCCTAATTACAATTGTTGAACTGAAGCCCTAAACTTGCAAGGAACCTCCACTGTGCATCACTGCTGCCTGTACCGCTGTGCAGCCCTTACTCAGACAAACTACCTTCTGTTGCAGCCAAATATTTCACATTTTGACTCATGTTCGTTCCTCAACCAAGACTTCTCCCGAATATCCCCCTTCCTCTGGAATTCTGTGCCCCAACATGTCCGATTATCCACCACATTCGGATACTTCAGACATTACCTGAAAACCCATCTCTTCAAGAAAGCTTTCAGCCTGCAATGACCGTGCTGCTGCTTCACCACCACCGGAGCTGCTGTAACCCCCAACCTACTGTCACCTTCCCAACCATCTTGTAGAATGTAAGCCCTCAAGGGCAGGGTCCTCTTCCCTTTGTACCAGCGTATCGTTGTTAGTCATTTACTGTAAGTGATATCTGTATTTTGTATGTCACCCCTTCTCATCTTCTTATGTACAGCACCATGGAATTAATGGCGCTATATAAATAAATAATAATCAGTCTAGAGCACCTGCTGCCATTGTTCTACACCCCATTTGCTATGTTTTCATGCATAGTTGAGTCATTTTGCATCCGCATAGGGAATGAATGAGCATTCACACTGTCGGTCTATGATAAAAAATGCCATGTTCTGCCGATCGGTGGGGATCCCAGCAGTTTGACTAACTTGTATTTACTAGGCAGCCTCTTTAAGTCCAAAATTCTATTCTGAATTGTATTTCATATAACTTTATTCTGATTGTATCTCCATTTTTTTCTAATACAAACCTCCAAACCCCTAAAAGTAAAAACAAAATGTTTCCTGCAGCTGTCACTATAGGGAGCTTAGTTACTGCATATTATCATTATTATTTATTATTATTATTATTAATAATAATAACAGTATGCAGTAAGCTCCATCTAGTGGTGGCTTCAGCATGTTCTCTTTCATGTCTATGTTTATCCAATGGATTTGGTGATTTTTGAAGCTGTTAAAAAAGCCCTCCCATTTACTTGCTTCCTTTAAACCTGTGAATATGCGCATGTGCTCTAGTGTGAGTATATTAATATACTCACCTACCGCATTCTTCTCTCCTATCCAGCACTGTTCCTCTCCTCTTCTCAGTGACGTCACCGCTCTTCAGACTTTCCGGGTCACTCTATGCTTTGTGTGAGTCGAATGTCTCTTTAACAAGACAAGCCTAGGCGGCCTCGTTCTGACACTATTGGCTTACCTTGTAAAAGCCACTTCAGGGTCACACAAAGCGTAGTGTGACCCAGAGAGTCTGAAGAGCGCCACTCTGACGCCACTCAGAAGAGGAGCAGAACGGCGCTGAATACCGGAGAAGATGGCGGTAGGTGAATATATTAACACACTCACCACACTACATGTTTAAAGAAAAAAGTTAATGGGATGCTTCTTTACTAACTTAAAGAGATAATGTAACAATGTCTTCACTAGTTCTAGAGAAACCACGACAATTGTGCACCATTTCCTTCCAATTCCTTTTAGAAAAAATTGAACATCACTATCCCAGGTCGGGATTTATGCACTTGCGACTTTTTAACTGCTCGCTATACACATGCATTATCTACATATTTGACATAATATTTTATAGACATACCAGCTGGATTTTTCTTAATCTATAAACAATTTCATTATAATCCTAAACTTCTACGAGGAATCCTTTACACATGGAGAGTTCTTTTTATTTATCGGCGGATGGCTCATTTCTTGCTACAACTCTGACCTGACTGCTCGGATCTGCCATGCATTTTTCATGTTATTGCTATGAGCTGGCGATTACTCATGCTTTCTTTTTATATTTTGTTTTATGGCCTCTCTGTGGGGACAGCCTGTCATGAGGACTTCTGCTGGCCAGAGCATCTGATATCTTCATGTGTTGATGTATTCCAGCAGCTGCTACTGGAATTTATCAACATGGCAGATTCTCAGACATTTAAGCAAATAGTATCTACAGCAGACCCCAAGCCGCACAAAGCAAAAACGCTCTGCAATTCCAGATGGGATAGTACTTCTACTGTCCTACAGACAAAAGCTTATAGGTAGTGACACAATAAATGGAGACGGCAGACTGGTGCCTTAACTAGTTTGACTCCAGGTCAATCCGTCACAGAATGTTATTTACAGCACTTAAGACATATAGACATTAACTATCTTGCAAATAGGAAAATCCATGGAAAATGTATTGTGGAATGTAGAGCGCAAGTCTGACCAATACATTTATTCATGGATTTTTGGATGCTACATTAACTGAGACAAATAATGGCCCGTCTCTCCAAAGTCAGCTCAGATTTGTTTCCGACCTCCATGTATCATTGGTATACTCTGATACTTGGATATTTGTTCACCTGGATCTCTTCCAACAACTCCCACCCCCCCCCCCCCCCCCCAAAAAAAAAAAACACAAACAAACATGAATTTATATAGTATGCTGACAACCATTGACCAGAATTGGCTCTACATCAGGGATGTGAAACTCAAATACTCAGAGGGCCAAAATTAAAAACTTGGACAAAGTCACGGGCCAACCTTGATCTGCAATTGAGAACATTTTTATATATCCTCAATTATGATGATGAACCTTTTCATATTGAGAAAAACTTAAAGGGGTTTTCCCATGGACAAAGTACATTTTAGTTAATAGATCTTAGAATAAAATAAACACCTAATCACAAATGGGGTATAGTGGAATAATATAATATGTTATGTAAGAGCAGTATAGCCCAATTGTCTAATTTAAATATGTAATAACAAAGGACACAAATGTTGAATAATACAGATAAAGTATGATGTCAATAAAAATGCCAGTCAAACACAGTAAGATAGCCGCATAGTACCCTCCACACGCACTGTATGATGACCCTTACTGTACCCCCACACCTCGGCAAAGTATGGTGACCCCATCACAGTATTGCCTTTTATACAGTATAAAAAACCCACATAGTCCTCCATACAGTATAATGGCCCCACCTAGTCGTCTATACAGTATAATGCGCCCCAAGTAGCCTTACATATAGTATGATGAGCCCCACATAGTCTTCCATACATTATAATGGGCTCACTGCATTGCCTTTCATACAGCATAATGGCCCCGCACAGCCCTCCATACAGCACAATGGCTCCACATAAGGTATTCCCTTCTCTATTTAGTGAGCAGATTCTTGTTAAAACACCACAACTTACCTTCATTATTCTACCAGCTCTTCTATTCTTCTTTTGGGAAAGGTGATGTGATCAGTCAAAAATCCATAAATGAGTAAGAATGTGTTCACTTCATAGTTGGCCACTTGTTCACGATTCCATAAGGAGTTTCATCTGCACCCCCAAATAATATGATTTGGACATGCCCCCAACAGTGCCACGGACTTCAAACAGAGTCCAAAACATGCACCTTTAGATTCTCTGTGAGGTTGTTTTCATCCATATCCATCTTTAAAGTCTACAATCGACTGTACTATTGTTTCTAGCACTTCAATGAATACAAAAGAAGTTCAAACTCTGTTTGATAATGGAAGTTTGTGGCTTCATTTAAGGCCATGTCCGAATTATATATTTTTTTACTTTTAGAGGGAACCCCTGACAAAGTCATGAATGTTTGGCTAAAACGTAATGTGAACATCCGTTAAGGCATCTTTTACCTTTATGTGGTCATCTGTTGTTTTCCCTCTGACATGGTAGTGAAGTGCCGGAGATCAACTGATTCCAAAACTGTTTCAATAATTATAGTGTTGTGTGTAGGCATTAAAAGGGTTGTCCACTAGTAGGATGACCCCTTCTCAATTTGAGTATTTGCCCCCATTAAAATAAAAACACCTATACTGACCTCCCATGCTGGCACCATTTCAGTGGTGTCGGCACTCATGTTACACAGGGTTCACGTGAGGTTGTGATACGTGAGCCCTGCGACCAATCACTGCTGGTGTCATTGTCCCCTCCTTCAGATGTACAAGTACTTGAGGGAGTTAGAACTGCCACTGGCTTTTCACTTCCCCTTGATTACTAATACGTCCAAAGGTGGGGACAGTTACGTCAACGTCAGCGGTCGCGTGACCTGTCACATGACTAAATGACGTCACCGCAGGTCCTTTTTAGACCATCGTGAGCTGCCAGGTAGCCAGAACGCATCGCTATGGAGACTGGGGGCCATCAGAAGGTAAGTATAATGTATATTTTTTATTTTATTCTTTTTTTACAGGTTCTATGGTACCCGGGTCCGTAGGAGAGTCTCCTGTCCTCCACACCCGGGTACCATCCGCACATTGAAACGCATGGATTCCACATGTACAGATGCAGTGATGCGTAATCCATGCGTTCCAAAGCAAGTCAATTGCGGCGAAAACACCGCACTTCCGCAAAATAATTAGTAGTGCTGCGGATTTTTCCGCAATGATAATCCGCAGCGGAAATTTCCGCAGCATGTGCACAGCACATGCGGATTATCATTGGGGAACATGGCAGACCTCCTACCATGCGTTTCATAAGCGTTTCTGCAGCAGAATTGCCACTGCGGAAACGCTTAAAAAACGCATCGTGGGCACACAGCCTAAAACTAAGCTGCTAATCCCATGATAATATTGGTGGATAATTGCTTACTGTTGATTGAATATATTGCAAGCTTGTATATTTTGGTCTGTAATAGTCTATAGAAGAGAGAATAAATAGGGTGTCAGTACTACTTATGGCATACAAGCAGTATATATGTTCAACAGGTTTATACTTTGGAGATGTCCTTATGAGACACTTTTCTTGCTGGGCTTATTCAGTGCGTAATCTAGGCATTTTTTTTTCTAGATAATTGAATAAGCCTAAATTCTTTTCATATCACTTGAATTGCTTTTTTGCCAGAAGGAAAAAAAAACAAAAAACGGAAAAGTAAATATATCAGGTGTATGGTTTTCACATCAGGCGATGAACCCTGCCACAACTGTGTTCTCATAATATGGGTTCTGGATCTCTAATCATATACTGGACTTGACAGCTCTGAGAAAATTATAGATGCTTGGTTAGAGGAAAAGGCAATATTTAACTTATAGAGACACCTTTTAAGACCTTTCCAGCAATAATACATTATTAAGGAAGTAAGTTTTAAGTACCGTATATTTAATTTTTACTGTTTATTGCTCTTTACAGAAATGTAGTTTGTTGATTTGATTTTAATTTAGCGCAATTTCACTTTTGCAGCCTGGATACATGAAATAACATGACTTTTTACATCTGTAAATATCCTGGAGAAATATAACAGAAACGTATATTATGTTTCCATTATTTTATGTGATTAAGCAAAATTCAATTACTTCTTGAACTTATGAAATACCCTTCATTTCTGAAAAAATATTGTGCTGGGATATATTTTATAATGCAGTGACAAAGGATACTTCTTGGGGTGCCAAAATTTTGACCTGTGAACTTGGGGTGCCAATTTAAAATCAAAATTAATTTAAGGTGATACCAGCTGTTAATATGTCATCCTCATTTTGTTTTATATGTACAGGCAGCTTATCTGTGGTTATCTAGATGATATTTACATGGAAAATAACTGATGGTCATTGTCCTGTGGTTTATGTAAAATATAAATTGATTCTTTGATATGCAACAAGGGTAAAAAAAAAAAGTTAACTTTTGCAATTCTTGTTATTGTCCTTCTAATTTTACCCAAGGTCAATTTCAAAAAGTGGTCATTTGTTGTCAGAAATTTAATACTAGGCTGGGTCAGACTAGGTTTTTGCTGCCTTTCAAGACTTCCCTGTGACTTCCATCTGAAACCCTGAAAAAATGGATTTGGACATGCCCCTAACAAAGCCATTGATTTCAATTAGGGTAGGTGCAGACAACCGTATTTTCGGTCCCAGTGCAATGCGATAAAACATCGGATCACATTCGAACCAATGTTATTCTATGGGGCCGCGGAAAAAAATTGCAGCATGTCCAAGATGTATCCGATTATTGTTTTGCACTCAGCAGGGCCAGCATCATCACCCAGCGCACCCTGGCAAGTGCCGGGGCCCGGAGCAGGCTGGGGGGCCCACTCACCTTCGGACACCCAGGCGCGCTATGGGACCTGTGAGCAGTGCGGTGCTGGTGTCAGTGCCTGCTCTCCCCCTGCTTGCTCAGGGCCCCGGCACAATACTTACCTCTCCCTGTGCCTCCGCAGCAGCTTCGGTCTCTTCCGCGGCTGCTGCACTGTGACGTCTCAGGTCGGAGGGCGCGGTGATGTCTTTACACCGCGCTCTCTCCTGAGCGATCACAGGCAGCGCAGAGCGGGAAGGCGCGGGTGAGGGGTCCTGAGCAGCGGCAGCAGGTGAGAAGTGAGGTGTGTATTTGATTTTTTTTTTTTTATTATATGTATGGAGGCATGGGCATTATATGGTGGGGGGGAACAAGTGACTTCCTGCATGGGGCATTAAAAGGGGGGGGGACAAGTGACATCCTGCATGGGGCATTATATGGTGGGGGGGGGGAACAAGTGGCATCCTGCATGGGGCATTATATGGGGGGGGAGGTGACATCCTGCATGGGGCATTATATGGAGGGAGAGAGGTGACATCCTGCGTGGGGCATTATATGGAGGGGGAGAGGTGACATCCTGCGTGGGGCATTATATGGGGGGGAGAGGTGACATCCTGCATGGGGCATTATATGGGGGGGAGAGGGGGCATTATGTGGGGGCCAGTATCCTCTATGGAGCATTATATGGGTGCCAGTATCCTGTATGGAGCGTTATATGGGGACCGGTATCCTGTATGGAGCGTTATATGGTGACCGGTATCCTGTATGGAGCGTTATATGGGGACCGGTATCCTGTATGGAGCATTATATGGGGACCGGTATCCTGTATGGAGCGTTATATGGGGACCAGTATCCTGTATGGAGCGTTATATGGGGACCAGTATCCTGTATGGAGCGTTTTATGGGGACCAGTATTCTGCATGGAGCAATATATGGGGCCCATAATACTGTATGGAGGAGACTATACTGTCCGGTCTGCACTGTGCGTTGAGAGAATTCGCCGGTTTTTGAGCTAGAATTTACAATAGATATCGGTCATGTAACGTAAGAAGTGAAATCTTTGGCACTGTAATAAAAATATATATATATACAGTACAGACCAAAAGTTTGGACACACCTTCTCATTTAAAGATTTTTCTGTATTTTCATGACTGTGAAAATTGTACATTCACACTGAAGGCATCAAAACTATGAATTAACACATGTGGAATTATATACAGTACTTAACAAAAAAGTGTGAAACAGCTGAAAATATGTCTTATATTCTAGGTTCTTCAAAGTAGCCACCTTTTGCTTTGATGACTGCTTTGCACACTCTTGGCATTCTCTTGATGAGCTTCAAGAGGTAGTCACCGGAAATGGTCTTCCAACCATCTTGAAGGAGTTCCCAGAGATGCTTAGCACTTGTTGGCCCTTTTGACTTCACTCTGCGGTCCAGCTCACCCCAAACCATCTCGATTGGGTTCAGGTCTGGTGACTGTGGAGGCCAGGTCATCTGGCGTAGCACCCCATCACTCTCCTTCTTTGTCAAATAGCCCTTACACAGCCTGGAGGTGTGTTTGGGGTCATTGTCCTGTTGAAAAATAAATGATGGTCCAACTAAACGCAAACCGGATGGAATAGCATGCCACTGCAACATGCTGTGGTAGCCATGCTGTTTCAGTATGCCTTCAGTTTTGAATAAATCCCCAACAGTGTCACCAGCAAAGCACCCCCACACCATCACACCTCCTCCTCCATGCTTCACGGTGGGAACCAGGCATGTAGAGTCCATCCGTTCACCTTTTCTGTGTCGCACAAAGACACGGTGGTTGGAACCAAAGATGTCAAATTTGGACTCATCAGACCAAAGCACAGATTTCCACTGGTCTAATGTCCATTCCTTGTGTTCTTTAGCCCAAACAAGTCTCTTCTGCTTGTTGCCTGTCCTTAGCAGTGGTTTCCTAGCAGTTATTTTACCATGAAGGCCAGCTGCACAAAGTCTCCTCTTAACAGTTGTTGAAGAGATGTGTCTGCTGCTAGAACTCTGTGTGGCATTGACCTGGTCTCTACTCTGAGCTTCTGTTAACCTGCGATTTCTGAGGCTGGTGACTCGGATAAACTTATCCTCAGAAGCAGAGGTGACTCTTGGTCTTCCTTTCCTGGGGCGGTCCTCATGTGAGCCAGTTTCTTTGTAGCGCTTGATGGGTTTTGCAACTGCACTTGGGGACGCTTTCAAAGTTTTCCCAATTTTTCGCACTGACTGACCTTCATTTCTTAAAGTAATGATGGCCACTCATTTTTCTTTACTTAGCTGCTTTTTTCTTGATAGTACCACTGAATAGACTGTTAGAATTTGTATTATATCAGCTGTGTATCCACCAGACATCTGCACAACACAACTGATGGTCCCAACCACATTTATAAGGCAAGAAATCCCACTTATTAAACCTGACACACCTGTGAAGTGAAAACCATTTCCGGTGACTACCTCTTGAAGCTCATCAAGAGAATGCCAAGAGTGTGCAAAGCGGTCATCAAAGCAAAGCATGCTATTCCATCCGGTTTGCGTATAGTTGGACCATCATTTATTTTTCAACAGGACAATGACCCCAAACACACCTCCAGGCTGTGTAAGGGGGGGTATTTGACAAAGAAGGAGAGTGATGGGGTGCTATGCCAGATGACCTGGCCTCCAGTCACCAGCCAGACCTGAACCCAATCGAGATGGTTTGGGGTGAGCTGGACCGCAGAGTGAAGGCAAAAGGGCCAACAAGTGCTAGGCATCTCTGGGAACTCCTTCAAGATTGTTGGAAGACCATTTCCGGTGACTACGTCTTGAAGCTCATCAAGATAATGCCAAGAGTGTGCAAAGCAGTCATCAAAGCAAAAGGTGGCTACTTTGAAGAACCTAGAATATAAGACATATTTTCAGCTGTTTCACACTTTTTTGTTAAGTATATAATTCCACATGTGTTAATTCATAGTTTTGATGCCTTCAGCGTGAATGTACAATTTTCATAGTCATGAAAATGCAGAAAAATCTTTAAATGAGAAGGTGTGTCCAAACTTTTGGTCTGTACTGTGTGTGTGTGTGTGTGTGTATATATACATTATATATATATATATATATATATATATATATATATATAATATAATATATAATTTTTTTTTTTTTTTTTTCTCTGCGGTATCTGTGCATCATGAATCGTGGGATGTGTTAAAGGGGCCCACTGAGACTCTTTCACCCAGGGCCCTCAAAAACCTGCAGTCAGCCCTGGCACTCAGCCTTGCAAGTCAATAAGTCTGCGGAAAATATCGGACTGCACTCGGATGTCATCTGAGTATGGTCTGATTTTCATGGACTGACAGAATGGAGAAGGTGGAAAGAGAATCTGATCAGAGTGTGATTAGCATAATCGTCTCAATTCTATTGGATGAGAGAATTTACACTGGTGTGACCCGAGCCTCCATTTGATCTTTCTCACTGTGTCTATATTTTTAATTGGACACAATAGTATGGAAGACTACATAAACGTTTTTGGGGAATTCAGATAAAATTCTGGAACAGGGGCACTGAAGTGGTCCGAATCCGACCTTAGGAAATGTTTCATGAATAGAAAGGCTTTTAGTTTTTTGCCGCAAATGAAATTTTTTGGGGAAAATTCATCGAAGCCGGCAAATTTTGAATTTTCAAAAGATCTGTTCATTTCTATTCTTCACCTTGGGAAACTGTACGGTTAAACCAGTGTCCTACAAGACACCATGTGCACATACCCTAAGATTAGAGGTATTCTAGAGATTCTAATGGCACCCTATCACAGCTCCATACCGTGACTGTGTTACATCCATATGAATGAGCTGAGTTCACAATCAGACTTTAAATCGCGTCTTTGGCTTTTCTTAAAGTTTGCTGGTGGTCAATTTGAGTTCTTGACCAAGTGTTTTTATTTGTTTTAGATGTTTTTCGCTCTGTCTCCAGAGATCAGTTAAAAAGTCATCCTAAGATGAAGACACGGGGTCTTCCGTGGGTGTAATACTACTCAGACAACACAGGGTGAGGGTAAAACAGTGTGGCAATACTTTATTGAACCACCAAACAGACAATAAACACATAGAACAGTTCCAACAAATACCCAGGATGGTACATCATTACACAGTCTCACCCTTCTGCAGGCCCGCTTGGGATAGAACAGCTGTGACTTTGGAGACTTCCAGGGCCAACTATGTCAACCTGTTGCCCCCAGCTTTTGGCGGGTCCCCACAGAGAGAAGGTAGCAGCAAGCTTAGGAAGCTGACAGTCCATCGAGGTACAAGGCCAGGAGACCCGAGGGTCCCACCCTGGCCTCTCCGAGAGTTTCCATGGGGTCAGATGACTGGCTGGTCCCAATCTGGCTTCTCTGAATGTCTCCATGGGTTCCAGGTGACCAGAGGGTCCAACCTGGCAACCCCAAACAACATATCCATGGGTCCAGGTGACTTCATCGTCCCAACCTAGTCTCCCCAAATGTGTCCATAGGCTTTCTGATGGTCAGTGGAGCAGATCCATATCTTTCCAGCCAGGGCCTTGTACCCTTAGGCTGGAATTGTGTAGAAACTAAATGTGTCCTTTTGGATAAAGCCATGCTACCAAGCTAATGGTCTGAAAAGAGTCTGATCTTTAATTCTCCTTGTAAAGTCTCTTTCAATTCTGTTTCAAATCTGCCTGCTGCTGAGGCATATGTTCCTTTAAATAGTCAACATTTGTTCTTCTAAGTACATATCCACAGGGCAAGGGTTAGCAAGGGTATTATTCCACAGGACTCAGGTCTCATTGTTTGAGCATTTAATCAATTTACACAGTTTGTGTAGCAGGGGGCTCTTGTAAATTGTAGCGCTGGCGTCCCTGCCCTCTGCTAGGCAGGGACGCTGCTCCCCTCACCGCTCTGCTGTCCCGGCGTCCTCCTCCTGCTCTGCTGTCAGCGCGCGCTCCGTCCCGGCGTCCTCCTCCTGCTCTGCTCTCAGCGCGCGCTCCTTCCCGGCCCCTGTGCTTAGGGCGCGCGCGCTTCCCTCCTCTTAAAGGGGCCGCGCGCGCCGCCCTAAAGAGTCCCCGGCCAATGGCCGGAGGACTTCATCATATATAAGGCACCTCCTCCAAAATGGAGGTGCCCGAGCAATGTTGTTTGCACCTGTGTCTCACCTGTGCTTCAGCCCTCAGGTCCCGTTGCCAGTTTCCTGCTAGTTACCTGCCTGATTCCTGCCTGAATACTTGTTACCTGTCTGCCAGTCTGAGGTCCGACGGTCTGCCTTACTACTCCTGTCAGTCTGTCTAAAGGACCAGCCTGCCCGCTCACCTGGGAGCGCATATCAGCTACCTGCCTGCTTGCCTGAGGTCCGACGGTCTGCCTTACTACTCCGGTCAGTCTGTCTATGGACCAGCTTGCCCGCTCACCTGGGAGCGCTTCTCCGTTATCTGCCTGCTTGCCAGCCCGGAGGCTCCGTTGTCACGTGCTGTGACCACCAGCTATCTCAGAGACTCTTGCCCGCTCACCTGGGAGCGCATCTCCGTTACCTACCTGCCTGCCAGCCTGGAGGTTCCGCCGTCACGTGCCGTGACCACCTGCTATTCCAGAGACTCTCGCTTGCTCACCTGGGAGCACACATCTACCATCTGCCTGCTAGCCTACCCGGAGGCTCTGCCATTACAGGTCGTACCTACCCCTTACCCAGAGACTGCCCTGATCACTTGCCGTAACTCCCTGTCCGTTCACCCAGAGACTGCCACCCGCTCCCTTACAAGGGCCGCCCCCTTGTATAGTAGCTCAGAGGTTCCGCCTCCCGGACCCGTTACATAAATAAACATCTAGCTGGCCTTAGTACAATATGCAATCAGCATAGTAACAAACATCATTGTTTCAGAACCAAGAGAAGACAACATTCAGGGTTATACAAATACTGGTCTGTCCTTCTTGACCCACCAAAGAAACACACACAAGTTCTAAAGTCAACACAAACACTATACTGCATTTCTCTTGGCTTAACAAATCTAGACGTCCGGCTGATTAAGATTAGAAGCTGTTTCGTCACATAAGACTTTTAGTGCTATGTTTCTTTAGTACATTCAGATAAGTTACCATTTACCGAAAACACCTCAAACTTTCATTGTGTTTTTTTGTACATCTGGCTGGTTTCTATCAACCCATCATAGATTAAAGTGGGAAAAATGAGTCTAATATTAAGCAGGAAATGTTCATAGGCACCTGGGCTTTGTCAACCAATTGGTAAGAGTACAATAATATGAGACAGCCAGAAGGAAGTCCTGGGTGGTTCACCTAATCTGTAATTATGGGAATAGCTTGATAAACTGCAGGCAGATGAGCGTACAGTATAACAATAAATGTGTGGACTGGCGGATAATTGTGGTAGTGGATTCTGCGATTTACAGAGCATCATGCTGGTCTACCTGACTTCTCATTGTTGTGGGGTTTAGCTGCGGTGGGACAGATGTTAAATTTATAGAGCTCTCATTTAGATGTTATTAACATCAAGAGGTCTGGGTCACTGTGACCTTCTTGGGAAAACAACTGAAAGAAGTCAAACATCTAAAGTAATAAAATCACCAAAACTTTATTTATATAACCCAATATATGAAATGACTTTAAATGCACAAATGGGCCTAGCAAAATGTCATGTATACAAAGTACGTGCAAGCGTTATGATTTCTTCATAACTACTTTCCATTGCAGATAAGCCTTTGATTTTACAGTTTAATGTGTTGGTTAAAAAATCTCATCTTGCATCCAAGAAGAGATTGTTCTTTCTAAGCTGGTAATACTCATTGGATAAAGGTTGAAGGGGACTTAGTACTTAGGCACATTTTTGGTTTTTCACAATCAGACAGGTAGTTGCTATCTACCTGCCTGTTGTGCCCTTCGCCGTTCATCATCGCTCCTGCCGGGGATTCAGCTGCCTGTGCTGACGTCAAGTCGACAGAGCGGCAGCTTCTTTGATGCTCCACTCTGTTGATGAGGAGGGACTCCGCCATCATTCTGATTGACAGCCGGATTCCCGCTGCCTAACTGGGGGAGCCGACTGTCAATCCAAATGATGTCGGAAGCCACGATCCGGCGACAGAGCAGGGCGGTTAAGAAGCTGCCGGTCTGTTGACGTGACGTCAGCAGAGGCAGCTGAATCCCCGGCAGGAGCGGTCTGTGACCGCTCAGTGCCGGCGATGAACGGCATCGGGCACAACAGGCAATTAGGTAGCAACTACCTGCCTGTTAGTGCTTAGGCATATTTTTTGTTTTTCACAAAGTCCCAGATATCCCCTTTAACCTTTATCCAATGAGTATTACCAGCATAGAAAGGATAATCTCTTCTTGGATGCAAGATGAGATCTTTTAACCAACACATTAAACCGCTCTGTGCCGGCGATGAACGGCATCGGGCACAACAGGCAGGTAGGTAGCAACTACCTGAATATGCTATAGCTAAACGATTATTGGGAGTTTATCCTTTGGATCCCCAATATCCTAAAGAAAGAAGTAAATGCAGCTCTGATGTAGCGATGCATCCTTATCTGTTTTTTTTCTTCCTGCACAGCAGCACTCCTTGCCATCTTGCTGTAAAAGGAATTATAGCACTATTTCATCCATCCAAGTGAATAGGGCCATGTGCTGTTCCCTGCATTGAAGGTTGTCATGGGGTGCTGCTGTTCAAGAAGAACTAGAGGGTCATACACCGCTTCTTTTTTAGGATTAATGTGGATTCCAGAGAGCAAGCCCCCTTTATTATTAAGTGATCTTTGCAATATGTTATAACTTTTTGAAGCAGGAAAACCCATTTAACCAATGTCTGATGGTGGCTTATCTTCAGAGAACAAAAAGATTAATAGATTATAAATAAGTCAAAATGCCCGAACTTTCTCTGTTTCCAACATCACGGAAGCGTTGGGGAGAGCCATATACATTAGATGCCCCTTCTCAGGGGGCATAAAAATAATGATCTTCCATAAGTCACAGATTTATCCATACAAGATTACAATGTGACAGCTATTATTCCAGAAATTATAATAAACTTTACTATTTAGTAATAGAAAAGATTCTAAACATGATCCGTCTGGTAAACATTACTATGGTGTTATGGTTATGGTCACTACTTTAGTGTTTGACTAAACGAGGGGTCATTGTCTCTATGACCATGGTAATCTTTTTGCATTTGTTTCACATAAATGTAATTCTTTGGGGACCTGTAACAATTTCACTGCATTCATTCCCCGGCTTAAATAATTCGGAAGTTGTGGGAAGCTTTTAGTGTCTTCATTGTATTGTATTAAATTATTTTATTTTTTTATATGACTATTATTTTTATCACTTTTTTTTCTCAACCTTTTTCATATCTTTAATTTGCTAAACATAGTAGAGTTTAAATTTCACTCCTATTAGATTTACACTTCTGCAGGTTTTTGTTGATCAAAAGCCCAAAGTAGAGGGGAAACTTTATAAGGAATATTACAGTGTTAAAAAAAATTATCACCTATCCACTGGATTGGGGATAATGTATAGATCAGTGTGAATCCCAACACTTGATGGAAGTTCTACGTTTTCCTCTGGTTGTTCTCTATTCTTTGCCACTTTATTCAATGCCCATGGGAATGTCAGATAGCTCAGCGCAATTCTCCGCTAGCTTGGTGTCATAGACTTTTGTAGACTGGAATTACCACTACCCTCTTTTTTTCGTGCCGACATCCATTCCAAAAGCAGATTTACAGAAGGAGATATCTTCTGAGTCATTTGGGCTAATAGGCAAATAGGCCTGTTCCTATAATATGCTATCCTTACATAACACAGTATATTTTAAAGGAGTATTTTTTTGGTCACAGGCAAGGACAGTGGGGAGGCAATGTACCATAAGATGGACAGAGTTGAGGTGATATTTTGTGCAGGAATCACAGTGAGGAGCAATTATTTATTAAGGGGCAAAGCATGGCCAAATATTTTCATTCATATACCTTTATTTTTAATGGCACCATATCAGGATGTTCTGTAGAAGGATGGAAAAGAGGGAAGTCTGCATTGACGAGTTGTGGATCTCAAAAGTCATCATGGCATCTGGATCAGATGTAGAAGAAAGGCATGCGAAGTTGTCACATGTAAGGTACCTTGGTGTAAATTTTTAGACTAATGTTTAATCAGTACTTATGTTTTGCAGTCTGATTATAGCTGGTAACAACAACTTCCAGTATCTCCTTACCATTGTTTAGGTTGCACTGGAAGTTATATTTTTATGCAGTACAAATGTATACGATGGGGACTGACCTGAGATTGAAAATATTTGCTGTACTAAGCTTAATACTTTATTCATTTATATTTCTGCATTCCTGTTCTGATGGTGGTTCTGGTGCTGTATTTCTGTGCTGATTGTAATTCCTGTGCTGATGATGGTTCTGGTGCTGTACTGATGAAGCAATCCATAACTTGTCAGATGGCACATAATTTTATTAACATAGCCATGTAGAACGTCATCTGACAAGTTAAGGATTATTTCATTTGTATATTTGTTCGGAGCATTAAACCATTGTATTTGGTGGTGGGACATAGGTGGTGCTGTGTAATCTGTGTAGATTTTCTAGTTTCGTGAAATACTTGTATAACACCTAGTACATTATCGGTACTCTAAGAGGTATCACTGTGTGTTAATTGTAGTGTTACATAGGACTGCAAAAATATTTGCCTTTAGTTTTTGGTTACATTACTTTTAATTTATGGGTGAGGGAGTGTGTGTATCTGGGTGGGGTCTGCAGATAAAGGCATGATCTGAAAAGGAACTTTGTTTCCGTCATGCAAACAAGGAACCTGTTAAAAAATTGAATCCCACCCCCCATGACTCCCACTTATATGGGAGTTGTAGAACCAGTGCACTCAGCTATTTCCATAATCCTGACGCTCTCTGGCTACTACATACAAGTAGATATTCCCACTAGAGCCATGAATGACTGAGGCGAGAATATGCCTTCAAAAAATACATGTTATTTGTACCGATGTAAAAATAACCTTGTGCGCAGTTAAATATTACATTTCAGCTTATAGGTTTTTCTTTTGCACAGAGGAGGGAAATATGATTTCTTTACGATTCAGCTCAACAAAGACATGAGTCCATTGGGTTTTTTTATTGCCAGGTATAATTATTTTTTCTCCTTAATGGCTTTTGGAAAATCTGCTCAAAAGAACTGATAATGGCGCCTAGGTGATGTCTTTGGATGAACATGTGGCATCAATCTTGAAGCCTTCATGACTAAAGCCACTGAGGTTAAAATGACAACAATATATCAGCTTTGTTTTCTTTGCTGTGACCACGTTCAAAGCTGCTCTTGGAATGGGTCCTGTTGTCCTTTGACCCAACTAAAGACAGCATAACAACAGACAACTGTATCTAAAGGATAATACATGATATATGAGTGGCTGAATATCTTCTAAACCAGTTTTGTTTCATGCTGGGTTGTCTTCTCTTGACACGTCCTAGTACGTCTGAATAAACACATAGGAACTCAGTTTAGCCAAACTAGTGGTGCAAATAAAAACATTCATAGGTGATCACAAATGTTAATTGGAATTCTATTCTGCATAATGTTAGAAAACAAAATATTTAATGGAAAAAAGAATAGGCCTAATGCCTATGGCCGAGTTGTGTCACTTAATGGACAGACTGTATTACGTTCTCGTATTACGTTTCTGTATCTGCATTGTAATTGCTTGTCGTTTTCAATGCATTTTGAATTAGCAATGGAGTATGTGCTAATGCCAAGATAACTTAGAGGCCAGAGTGATATATTAATAGATGATCAATCCTTTTAACATTTGATGTTTTTGCTGTAAGAAAAAATTCCAACTGACTTTGCTGATTAATTTAGTAAAACATTGGGTTGGCCCCGATTTACTGGTACAGAGCTACAAATCCTCTTCTTTAAACAGGCAAAAAATTTAAGGTTAGGTCCACGAGTAACAGTATTGCACTGTAATATTACCAGGTAGAATAAGCAGTGGGATATAGTAGCAGGCAAGTGGATAAGATTTTACAATTCTCATCCCCATACTGCAGTATTTTTCAACACAGACCTTGAGGGGCTTGCCTTGGGCCTTCAGTTCAAAAATGGTACCTCGGACAGATTTTCTGCAAGCCACTGTGCTTATCAGGTCCTAGAGGCACCTTCCCTTTCACCCTATAACTCCTAAGCTGGAATCTACACATATTACTTGGCCCCCTGGGTTGTGTCCTTAGAGTAGCTGCTGGCTGGAGGAGTGAGCTTGAGTCAAGAGTGGACAGACTAGCCGGGTCAATAACTGGGGTGACGAGAACAGAGACGGAATCAGGAGATACAGCGAAGTCAGAGGAATAGTGAAGCTGGGGTTGTAAGCCAGATCCAGGATATAACAGCAAGGAATAAATGAACAAACCAAACACAATTGGCTACTAGAAGCAGACTGATGGGAGTTTAAAGAGTGTTGCCCTATTGGCCATTGAAGGAGATAATGGAGATTTCATATATGGCCCTCCTTGCAGACTTGAAAATCAGCTTTTTGTTTCCACATTTGTTGCAAAATCCACATAAAATCTGCATTAAAATATATAAATATATTCATGCATATTTTGCTGCAGATTACCTGCAAAATTTGCAGCTAAATATGCACAATGGGGATAATTTTTATGTGTTGTCAATGAAGTCACACATTTGCACTAATGGTGGATCTTCGATATGTGTATTTTATTTGTAATGCTTCAGTTTTGATGTGGTTGTCAGTCACTGGGGTTTGCTGGGGTGCACTGATCAAATGGGCTAGAGGATCAATTGATGGACAGCTACTAGCTGGGAGGGATAAATCTCAGCGATAGCTAATGAGGATTCAGTAGAGCAGGGATGTGAAACTCAAACACACAGAGGGCCAAAATGAAAAACTTGGACAAATTCGCGAGCCAACCAGTATACAGAATAATGTGCCCCACATAGTCCTCCATACAGAATAATGGGCCCCACATAGTCCTCCATAAAGAATAATGGGCCTCACATAGTCCTTCATAAAGAATAATAGCCCCACATAGTCCTCCATACAGAATAATGGCCCCACATAGTCCTCCATACAGAATAATGGGCCCCACATAGTCATCTATACAGAATAATGGGCCTCACATAGTCCTCCATACAGAATAATGGGCCTCACATAGTCCTCCATACAGAATAATGGGCCCACATAGTCCTCCATACAGAATAATGGGCCCCACATAGTCATCTATACAGAATAATGGGCCTCACATATTCCTCCATACAGAATAATGGGCCTCACATAGTCCTCCATACAGAATAATGGCCCCACATAGTCCTCCATACAGAATAATGGCCCCACATAGTCCTCCATACAGAATAATGGCCCCACATAGTCCTCCATACAGAATAATGGGCCCCACATAGTCCTCCATACAGAATAATGGGCCCCACATAGTCCTCCATACAGAATAATGGGCCCCACATAGTCCTCCATACAGAATAATGGGCCCCACATAGTCCTCCTTACAGTATAATGGGCCCCACATAGTCCTCCATACAGTATAATTGGCCCCACATAGTCCTCCATACAGTATAATGGGCCCCACATAGTCCTCCATACAGTATAATGGGCCCCACATAGTCCTCCATACAGTATAATGGGCCCCACATAGTCCTCCATACAGTATAATGGGCCCCACATAGTCCTCCATACAGTATAATGGGCCCCACATAGTCCTCCATACAGTATAATGGGCCCCACATAGTCCTCCATACAGTATAATGGGCCCCACATAGTCCTCCATACAGTATAATGGGCCCCACATAGTCCTCCATACAGTATAATGGGCCCCACATAGTCCTCCATACAGTACAATGGGCCCCACATAGTCCTCCTTACAGTATAATGGGCCCCACATAGTCCTCCATACAGTATAATGGGCCCCACATAGTCCTCCATACAGTATAATGGGCCCCACATAGTCCTCCTTACAGTATAATGGGCCCCATATAGTCCTCCTTACAGTATAATGGGCCCCACATAGTCCTCCATACAGTATAATGGGCCCCTCATAGTCCTCCATACAGTATAATGGGCCCCACATAGTCCTCCATACAGTATAATGGGCCCCACATAGTCCTCCATACAGAATAATGGGCCCCACATAGTCCTCCATACAGAATAATGGGCCCCACATAGTCCTCCATACAGAATAATGGGCCCCACATAGTCCTCCATACAGAATAATGGGCCCCACATAGTCCTCCATACAGAATAATGGGCCTCACATAGTCCTCCATACAGAATAATGGGTCCCACATAGTCCTCCATACAGAATAATGGGCCCCACATAGTCCTCCATACAGAATAATGGGCCCCACATAGTCCTCCATACAGAATAATGGGCCCCACATAGTCCTCCATACAGAATAATGGGCCCCACATAGTGCTCCATACAGAATAATGGGCCCCACATAGTCCTCCATACAGAATAATGGGCCCCACATAGTCCTCCATACAGAATAATGGGCCCCACATAGTCCTCCATACAGAATAATGGGCCCCACATAGTCCTCCATACAGAATAATGGGCCCCACATAGTCCTCCATACAGAATAACGGGCCCCACATTGTCCTCCATACAGAATAACGGGCCCCACATTGTCCTCCATACAGTATAACGGGCCCCACATAGTTCTCCATACAGTATAATGGCCCCACATATAGAATCATAGAATCATAGAATGGTAGAGTTGGAAGGGACCTCCTGGGTCATCTGGTCCAACCCCCTGCTCAAAGCAGGATTCACTAGATCATCTCAGACAGATGTCTGTCCAGCCTCTGTTTGAAGACGTCCATTGAAGGGGAACTCACCACCTCTCGTGGCAGCCTGTTCCACTCGTTAATCACCCTAACTGTCAAAAAGTTTTTTCTAATATCTAATCTGTGTCTCCTCCCATTTAGTTTCATCCCATTGCTTCTAGTCTTTCCTTGTGCAAATGAGAATAAAGATGATCC
This sequence comes from Phyllobates terribilis, assembly GCF_046119375.1. Lineage (NCBI taxonomy): Eukaryota > Metazoa > Chordata > Amphibia > Anura > Dendrobatidae > Phyllobates > Phyllobates terribilis. The sequence goes on from NW_027362767.1 coordinate 68,751,219, forward strand.
TTCTACAATGTGACAGCCCTTCAGATATTTGTAGACAGCTATTAAGTCTCCTCTCAGTCTTCTTTTTTGCAAGCTAAACATTCCCAAATCCTGCAACCGTTCCTCATAGGACATGGTTTGCAGACCGGTCACCATTCTGGTCGCTCTTCTCTGAACTTGCTCCAGTTTGTCTATGTCTTTTTTAAAATGTGGTGCCCAAAACTGTACACAGTATTCCAGATGAGGTCTGACCAAAGAGGAGTAAAGACCGATAATGACTTCACGTGATCTAGACTGTATGCTTCTGTTAATACATCCCAGAATTGTATTTGCCTTTTTTGCTGCTGCATCACACTGTTGACTCATGTTCAGTCTATGATCTATTAGTATACCTAAGTCTTTTTCACATGTACTGTTGCTTAGCTCTATTCCTCCCATTCTGTATATGCTTTTTTCATTTTTATTGCCCAGATGTAGTACTTTGCATTTTTCCCTGTTAAAAACCATTCTGTTGGTTGCTGCCCACTGCTCCAGTTTATTTAGGTCTTTTTGAATCCTCTCTCTCTCTTCTCTAGTATTAGCTATCCCTCCTAGCTTTGTGTCATCAGCAAATTTAATCAGTTTACCCTCAATTCCTTCATCTAAATCATTGATAAAGATGTTGAACAATACAGGTCCCAGGACGGAGCCCTGTGGTACCCCACTTGAGACATTCATCCAGCTGGATGTGAAGCCATTTACAACCACCCTTTGAGTCCGATCACTAAGCCAGTTATGAATCCACCTAACAGTTGTCTGTTCCGGTGTCGCAAGCCAAATATAGCCACCCTGTGGGCCAGATTTGGCCCCGGGCCGCAGTTTGACATGTATGCAGTACAGGATCATCTTTTTTTTTGGAGGGGGGGGGGACTAAACTTTGTCACCATGCACAAGAGACAATATAAATGCAGCAAAACTTGCTTTTTGTAAGCAGCTTCTTTGCTGCCAAGAGAGCAGGTTTTGCCTGCAGAAAAAAAACGCAGCAAAAATGCAATGTGTGAACATAGTCTTAGTGGGGATTTGGCTGCAGAATTTAATGCAGAAAGAATTTGAAGCAAATCAGACACATGTAGAACTACCCACTTGTCCACCACTTAGATATCAATGGCCTATTTTGGGCAATGCCGCCAAGCATCTTTTCCAGCTCTGTTGGCAGCTATAAACGGTGTACAGACCCGCAGCATCACAGGAACTTGTGTACAGCAGCTCTGCTCCTATTCACATCAATAATTAATCCAGATGCAGAAATCTTTATATTTTTTTCTAGTTTAGCTGTGAGAGGTGAAGCAGTGGATCTGGAGCGCAATTCACTTCATCCTGAAACTTATAAAAGTGGAGTGAGATATTTCTCCTTTGTATATCTATGTAAGAACCCCTTTAAGACTATAACCACTAGCGTTCCTGACAAAAATTAACATTAAAACTAACTGTAAAAACATTTGTGTCTTCTATACCAAGGGGGTAAAATAATATTATATCCACTGCCTAGAAAATGATGTGTGTCATGTCCTGGCAAGGAACGCTTAAAATCTATGTTTCAGCAACCACTGAGGCTTTGAAACCATGCCCAGAACTGACTAAGAAATCCGTCCTGATGAACTGTGATAGAAGGAAGAGCAAGCTGTACAATTTTCATTGGAGAACCATTTTCCCCCTCTTGGTAGGGATTTTGAGACCAGCATGATTGTAATCCAGAACCTTATTTATCCTGCAGTAATTCCTAAATGTGATCTGAAATTTCAGACGCTTTGTTTCTGCAGAGAAAATTGTAACCAATAGTACACGTATTACAAGTGCTGTGGGTCAATTATATATGTGTTGAATCACACCAGACACATCGATTTAACTCCTCACTTGTGTATGTGGCATGAAAAAAACATAAGGCTGCAATTCAGCTTGAATAATACTTTTTCTTTCCTCTGTGCTACACATTTTTTGTTGCGTTACATAATGTAATGGGGCTCTTTTGTTTGATATCCCTGGGCTCCTTCCCTATCCCTAAAGCTAGGTGCGCCCTAGCTATCCCTGCTCCCCGGATTACTACTAATAGTGAAGACGTTTGGGCCACCTAGCTTGCTGAGCTCCTGAATCAGCCCTATATCTGTCCCCTCCCCCCACCCATGGAAGTGGGGAGTAGTTGTATATAAGAATATACAAACCAGACTAACAAGGGAAGATGTACAGGGATAAATGAAAATACCAATCATACAAATATGCACTCACAAACAAGAAGGTGGAATACCGGTAAGAAAAAGGAAGGAACAACCAAATAGGAGAGGATGAGGATAAGCACACAGACAAATAACCAAGCAACAGTCTTTAGCACAACACTCCAAACGCCTCCTCAAACAACCAACACCTCCACTCCACGCCAGGCAGTATGAAACTAACACTGACAATCCTGATTGCCAGAGGCGAGTATACAGGGTGGTCCAAAAGTGGGTGGACAGAAAGTGTAATAGAATGTTCCTGTGCTGAGATAATCTTATAAATGTGCCCCTGCTGTGTACTGTGTAATGGCTGTGTCTGACCGTGCAGGAACATGGTCTGATCATACCACAGCTCCTGGGCGGAGGAGGGGGGGCGAGCAAGAGAGTATACAGATATTACAGCAGGGGGATCACAGCTGATTCTTTTTGTGAGGTAAAACATTTCCCTGCCTGTTTTTAAACAATGTTTTTCTTCAAATAAAGAATCAACTGTGATCCCGTGCTGTAATGTCTGTACATGTCTTGAATTTCCTGACGTATTTCCAGTACCCAATCAGGCTCTTGGTTGGTGAATCCAGGAGCAATTGCCTCATGACTTCTAACTGTGGCTTTGAGAACAGGAACTTCTCTCTCCAGGACTCTAGCTTCAGCCCCTACCTCCAGGAAGCCCATATCAGGGCTCAATCGCAGCCGCTCCTTCAGGATCTGCCTCAGGGAAGGGTCTTTCAAGCCAGCAATCAGTTGGTCACGCAACACCTCATCCAATGGTCCCAGTCCTCGGTTCCCATCTCGAGTTTTCTTAGTGATATGGGCCGTCACTTCCTGTAATGCATTAACATACTGATTTACTGTCTCATTTTCCCCTTGGACCCGCTGAAACAACCGTAAGCGCAAGTGTCCCAAATCTGTAGTGTCACCGTGCATGTCCTCTAGAATTTTTATCACTTTATCCACGGTGTCACGGTCCCCAGGTGGGCGGTACATCACAGTCTGTCGGGCCTCTCCATCAAGGGTTAGGAGGGCCAGCTCCGCCTGGGCTAGAGGGTCAAGGGGATACATACGTAGCATACTTCTCAGTCTTTCTGCCCAGTCCCACAGTGACATGCCATCCCCTGTAAACTTGGGAAGATGGCTGAGCATAGCCCCCCGGGGTATATGGCTCCGGCCGGACCCAGCCACAGACTGATCCGCCATCTCTGCGTCTGAATGTTGCATCCTGCCGACTACGCCAAATGTAATGCAGGTGCCGGAATGCAACGCACAGAGACACAAGGCGAGAACAGTCAGAGATGTTTGTAACCAGTTTTATACAACAGGTATACTGAAACAAGGGATTAGCAACAAGGGTAATGAACAGTGGTTTGAAATATCAGAAAAATACGAAATTTCTCAAAGTAAGGCGCAGTCTCTTAAAATAAGGCGCAGTCTCTTAAAGTAAGGTGATGCCCTCAAGCATGAGAGACACCACACAAGTTCTTTAACCAACCATTCCCCTCCCAACCTGAGTACTTGAACCCAATTGTCCCCGGTACCGTGGGTGAGCAGTGGAAGTGACGGCCCTGCTCACGTATGCAGCTCCTCTCTGCTTGGCCGTTGGAGGCAGTCTCTCGAACCTTGGATAGGGGGTCCAGGCCTCGTCTGTCGGCGGCCGACGTCGAGTTCCGCGAACTCACTCAGCACCGCGATCAGGTTCCTAGTATCCTCAGCAGGCACAGCACTCGGGTCACAACTGTGAGGGATCCGGAGCTCTTTTACTGGTGCCCGGCTGGAGCACCTCTCAGGCCTCTGGCTTAGGCCTGTCACGCGGGGTTTCTCAGGACGCAGGGAGCATGTCTGCTCCTCTCTGCTGCTTGGCGCCAAAGACCCCTCAGGTTTGGCGCGCTGGCCTCTTATCTCTCTGAACTCCTTCCTGGAAGTCACCTGATCAGGTCCAGCGTCTGAATCTGCCCTCCCTGCAACTTCCCTTGTATATTTTGGTTCCGCTTGACTGTCTCTAGCCAGTAGATGGCAGTCTCTCTCCATCCTTGAAACGTTATGTTGAAGTTCTTTTACAAGCTTTCTTGCTCGTTCTACATTCCTCCCTCCTTTTTGCTCGCCAGTCCTCGGGCGAGTGGACTCCTCGCAGAATTGATGTCTCCTTCCAGGCAGTGCAAGCTCAGACAGGAGTTGGGCACACTCCTGCGTTTTCTGTTGGATTCGAGACCAGATAAACTCTTCCTGAGCATACCGGTTAGGAGGAATTCCGGCATTAGCCCGCTCAGTTCTGCGGGGCTCTTCTTGCGGAGGAGACTCCAGGAGATCCGAGGAATCAACTACTGGGTATTGCAAATCATTTCCTGACTCATTCTGACTTCCACTTGGGAGTGGCACCAACGGTTCTGACGGGCCCAACTGCATTGTGGCCCACCCTTCTTCATCCCCCAAGGTTCCTGTATGTGGCGCTTCAGCCAACACGTCTGAGGGCCCAGCCCCGTTACAGACTTCTGCTTCAGAGGAGCAAGGTCGCAACATATTACGGTGCAACAACCCGGATGTCACGGCGTCATCCCCTTCAGGCCTAACCTCGTAGACGGGGTTGTCTGGGTGAACCTTCTTCACCACCCGATATGGTATTGCCTCCCAACGATGGTCCAGCTTACTCCCAAATCGTTTAGCCCTCCCCAGCACTCGTTCTCCTGGCTGAAGCGATCCACCTGTGGTCGGGGGCCGAACTGCATGCTCTACTTCCTGAAACTTCTGAGCAACCAGTCTTCTAACGGTATGGAGTCGACGCTGGTGTTCTCGAATCCAGGTACTTGGGCTACTGCCCGGACCGGGGTCTTCTGAGTCTAGCTCCAGTTCGGTGATTTCTCAGCCACTTCTTCCAAACAGCAACATGTAGGGGGTGTAGCCGGTGGTTGCATGAACTCGATTATTATACACCCATACCAGCTCGGACACGAATTCGGGCCACTTTATCTTTTTGTCCGCTTCCAGTGTTCACAACATTTGCAACAGGGTTCGGTCAAAGCGCTCGCATGCACCGTTCCCCCTTGCGGGTGGTAGGGCGTTGTCCCGGAATGGTCGATCCCATAGATGCGGTATAGCTCATCCATCACTCGTCCTTGGAAGCAGGCCCCCTGGTCAGAATGTATTCGTTTCGGGCACCCATAAATCCGGATGAAATCTTGACAGATGGCCTTGGCTGCGGCTTCTGCCGTCTGATCTTTAGTGGGTGTCACTACTGCAAACTTGGTGAAGTGATCAGTCATGACTAAACAGTGTCCATAACCGTTGTATGAAGTTCCTACCATCTAGTAGTCAATCATCAAGACTTCCAAGGGGGCAGAAGTTCGGATGGTCTGAATGGGAGCTCTTTGCTCCGGGGGCTTGTTCAACTCACACTGGCGACATGTTCGGCAGACCCCCTCGACTTCTTGTCGCAGTTGAGGCCAATACACCAGCCGTTGCAACCACCGGAAGGTCTTTTCTACTCCGAAGTGAGCACCTCTTCTATGAGCTTCTTGGGCTAGCTGTGTTACTAGCGCTCCTGGAACTACCACTTGCCAGGTAACATCAAACTCTCGAGGTAGCTGGATTCTTCGGCATAGCAAGCCGTCCTTCAGGAGGAGCCTCTCCCACTGGCCTAGGATTTGTAGGGTAGTTGGAAGTGAAGCGGCTCTGGTTTCCTGGTCGGGTCTCTGATTAAGGGCGACCCATTCTCTCAACTTTGCTAGCTACGGGTCGGATTGCTGCAGATGTATCCATTCGTCTCTTGAACGGCCCAGAATCAGAGTGGGCCTCGGCTCCTCTCTGGACTCTTGGGCGTCGACCACAGCAGCGGCGAACTGGCTGAAATCCGGGATCTCGTCGCCTTCGAGCTCCTCATCTCTGTCCTTCTTCGGCCCCGCCAGAGTGACCCAGGACAGGGCATCTGCATGTGTGTTCAGGGCCTTGGACCGATAGGTGATTTTATACTGGAATTTGGACATCCTTGCGACCCACCGCTGCTCTAACGCGCCCAGTTTGGCGTTCTCCAAGTGGGCCAAAGGGTTGTTATCTGTCCGCACTTGCACTTCTGACCCTGACAGGTGCTCAGCAAATTTCTCGGTCATGGCCCACACCAGTGCCAGTAGCTCCAGCTTAAACGAACTGTAGTTGTCCGGATTCTTCTCCGTATCTCGGAGTGACCTGCTGGCATACGCGATCACTCGCTCTTTCCCTCCTTGTACTTGAGCCAGCACTGCTCCCAGCGCATGCAAGCTTCCATCAGTGTACCACATGAAAGGCTGCGAAAAGTCAGCGTAGGCCAGAATCGGGGCATCTGTTAGTGCCATTTTCAATGCTCGGAATGCCTCTTCTTGTCGTGGGCCCCACTGAATGGGCTGCCACTTGGCTCCCCCGGCTGTTCCTCTCAGCAATTCATTGAGCGGGTTCGCAATCTTAGCGAAGTCTTTAATGAATCTGCGGTAGTATCCAGCGAGCCCCAGGAATGCCCTTAGTTCCCTTAGATTGGCGGGCATGGGCCACTTCTGCACGGCAGCTACTTTCTCTGCAGTGGGGTGCACCCCTGCACTGGACACAGTGTGCCCCAGATATTCAATTTCTCGTTTGAAGAGACGACACTTAAGAGGCTTAATTTTCAGGCCATGCCTTTGTAGCCATTCTAACACTTGTTCCAATCGGCGGAGATGATCCTCAAACGTTGCGGAATAGATAATTATATCGTCCAGATATATTAAAGTGGCTTCAAAGTTGAGGTCCCCCAAGCATCTCTCCATCAGCCGTTGGAAGGTTCCTGGCGCATTTGTTAGTCCGAACGGCATTCGATTGAACTCAAACAGGCCCGTAGGGAGAACAAAAGCTGTCTTCGGACGATCCTTCTCAGCTACTGGGACCTGCCACTAGCCACTGGCCAGGTCGAGGGAGGAGAAGAATTTGACGCTCCCTAGTGCAGATAGACTCTTCGATTCGGGGGAGTGGATAGGAGTCCCGCACTGTACAGGCATTCAGCTTTCGATAGTCTACGCAGAATCTCAGGGTACCGTCCTTCTTTCGGACCAGCACGATCGGAGCCGCCCAGGGGCTCTGGCTTTCACGGATCACACCATTCCGCAACATGTGGGCCAACAGCTCTTTCACCTCCTGGTACATTTGAGGCGGGATCTGCCGATATCTCTCTCGGATGGGAGCAGTATTTCCGGTGGGTAGTTCGTGCTGAATGTCCCGAGTGCACCCAAAATCATCTTCATGCTGTGCAAACACTCCCTGATATCGCTGTAGAAGTTGTTCGATCTGCCTTACTTGTCCAGCAGAAAACTCAGTCAAGTTAGCTTCCATTTCTTCCAGGAGGTGGCGTCCAGCCAACGGTTCTCTTCAATGTTCCTGGCTATTGAGGGACACCTCTAGGGTCCATTGTTTTCCTTCCACAGGTGCCAGCCCTATAGCGTCAGCTCTAGTAAGGGCCTCCGGCATTACGCACACTCGCGCCACCTCTTGTCGGGGCAACAACTGTAAACTGGTGCCACTTAAATTGATGCAGCGCACGGGTACTCGACCGTGCCGCACGGTGGCCAGAGTTCGCGCAATCAGGAGTCCAGAGGGCGCTTCTTCTCCCTCCATTGGTTCAACTTGAATGTCCATGCCCTCTAAGGACACATGTGCCAGCACCGGCAAAGTGAGTACAGTCTGTCCCACCGGCAGTGTCATTGTGGCTTCGGGCGGTATCGATACCTTACCAAGGTACTGGGAGGTAGTGGGCAACTTTTGAATCTGACTGACCCGCACGAGGTGCTGGAACACTCTCTTGTTAGCTGGGTCTCGAGTGGCGCGGGTCCAGTTGTTTTTGCTACAGCCCTCAGCCAGGAACTGTCCGACTTCTTTCAGCACATTCATGCCCAGGGTTACAACGGGCCCATCGCCTCCGGGACCGGTGGTCAGTACGATCCCTTTTCGACCGATGTCCTTTCCACATGCCCGCACGGACATCCATACTACTCCCGCTACTGGGATAGGTAGTTGATTAGCCGCCACCAGTTTGACAGTGGGTTCCCGGCAAGAACGAGCGACTTCAGGAAAGTGACTTTCAAAGTACGTCTCAGGCATAGTGGTCACTTGAGACCCGGTATCCATCCGCTGCCCATTGAATTCAGCCTAGATAATGGGCCTCTCGGAGACAATGTCTTCAGAGCGCCCTCTTCTACTCTCTGAAGCTCGAGACCCCACGGTATGCTCCACAACCGTGGGGCATTTTAGTGTAACGGCTGTCCCCTCCTCCTCCTTTCTCGGTTGGGACAGTCTTTGGAGATATGCCCCCTACCTCCGCAGGTCCAGCACTCCGGTCCTCGTTCTGCCGATAGGTCGGGTACATGTCGTGCTGGGGCTGGATAGGAACGTCTTTCTCGTTCTGGTCTCCGTCCGCGTTGAGCAGTACGGTCTGTCGGCAAGGGGGCAGTAGGAGTCTTCCTAATAGAATTCAGCTCACCCCGAATGTCTCGAATTTCCTGACGTATTTCCCGTACCCAATCAGGCTCTTGGTTGGTGAATCCAGGAGCAATTGCCTCATGACTTCTAACTGTGGCTTTGAGAACAGGAACTTCTCTCTCCAGGACTCTAGCTTCAGCCCCTACCTCCAGGAAGCTCATATCAGGGCTCAATCGCAGCCGCTCCTTCAGGATCTGCCTCAGGGAAGGGTCTTTCAAGCCAGCAATCAGTTGGTCACGCAACACCTCATCCAATGGTCCCAGTCCTCGGTTCCCATCTCGAGTTTTCTTAGTGATATGGGCCGTCACTTCCTGTAATGCATTAACATACTGATTTACTGTCTCATTTTCCCCTTGGACCCGCTGAAACAACCGTAAGCGCAAGTGTCCCAAATCTGTAGTGTCACCGTGCATGTCCTCTAGAATTTTTATCACTTTATCCACGGTGTCACGGTCCCCAGGTGGGCGGTACATCACAGTCTGTCGGGCCTCTCCATCAAGGGTTAGGAGGGCCAGCTCCGCCTGGGCTAGAGGGTCAAGGGGATACATACGTAGCATACTTCTCAGTCTTTCTGCCCAGTCCCACAGTGACATGCCATCCCCTGTAAACTTGGGAAGATGGCTGAGCATAGCCCCCCGGGGTATATGGCTCCGGCCGGACCCAGCCACAGACTGATCCGCCATCTCTGCGTCTGAATGTTGCATCCTGCCGACTACGCCAAATGTAATGCAGGTGCCGGAATGCAACGCACAGAGACACAAGGCGAGAACAGTCAGAGATGTTTGTAACCAGTTTTATACAACAGGTATACTGAAACAAGGGATTAGCAACAAGGGTAATGAACAGTGGTTTGAAATATCAGAAAAATACGAAATTTCTCAAAGTAAGGCGCAGTCTCTTAAAATAAAGCGCAGTCTCTTAAAGTAAGGTGATGCCCTCAAGCATGAGAGACACCACACAAGTTCTTTAACCGTGAATTTGGCCCTAGCTGGGGTCACCGGTTATTCCCGCTAGGCCGTGAGTCTCTTTCTGGATAAATTCAATTAAATCACGTTGTGCTACTTTAGCCCCAACCGTTCCCCTCCCAACCTGAGTACTTAAACCCAATTGTCCCCGGTACCGTGGGTGAGCAGTGGAAGTGACGGCCCTGCTCACGTATGCAGCTCCTCTCTGCTTGGCCGTTGGAGGCAGTCTCTCGAGCCTTGGATAGGGGGGTCCAGGCCTCGTCTGTCGGCGGCCAACGTCGGGTTCCGTGAACTCACTCGGCACCGCGATCAGGTTCCTGGTATCCTCAGCAGGCACAGCACTCGGGTCACAACTGTGAGGGATCCGGAGCTCTTTTACCGGTGCCCGGCTGGAGCACCTCTCAGGCCTCTGGCTTAGGCCTGTCACGCGGGGTTTCTCAGGACGCAGGGAGCACGTCTGCTCCTCTCTGCTGCTTGGCGCCAAAGACCCCTCAGGTTTGGCGCGCTGGCCTCTTATCTCTCTGAACTCCTTCCTGGAAGTCACCTGATCAGGTCCAGCGTCTGAATCTGCCCTCCCTGCAACTTCCCTTGTATATTTTGGTTCCGCTTGACTGTCTCTGGCCAGTAGATGGCAGTCTCGCTCCAATCTTGAAACGTCATGTTGAAGTTCTTTTACAAGCTTTCTTGCTCATTCTACATGTATACTCTTTCTTCCTCCCTGCCCAGGAGCTGTGGTATGATCAGACCATGTTCCTGCACGGTCAGACACGGCCATTACACAGTACACATCAGGGGAACATTCATAAGATTATCTCAGCACGGGAACATTCTATTACACTTTCTGTCCACCTACTTTTGGACCACCCTGTATATAGAAGAGTAGAATGGCCAATACTGAACAGCGGAGACCATCAAAGCTGCAAAGCTTCAGCAGTTTGCAATTGAACAGTTTAACCTCTGCACTGCTAACAGAAACCTGCACCATTTAATATAATGGTGAAGTGCTTCTACGAGTACATGAAATCAGACCCTGCGGTCTTCTTGCTCCTCTCTGTCGCGGTAAAGCTATGACTCATACAATATATTTAGACCAGATTTATAGTGAATTCGTTAAAAGAAAATAATGAAAAGTCATCAAGCAGCCTAGCTGCTGTTGTTCAAAGATATTTACCTAGTTCCCCATTAAACAATGGTCACAGAACGTAATGATTAACAGTTTGTCACAAGAAGGCACAGATGCTTGATTGTTTCAAACAGAGTGGCATAGTAAGCTTGATGGCTGCAGGATGCTCTTAAAGGCTCAATGTTTTAACATACCTAAACTCACGTTTGTGATTCTATTCTTTGCTCATCCGGATCAGGGACTGGGAAATACTCTACTTTTATTTCCGGAGAGTCAGATTTGGTCCAGCCATCAGTACCTCTGTGAGTCTTCAGTGAGGCTACCTCCTGCCACCATCATGCTCTGCCTTTAGAAAAAGTAGATGAGGTAATCGAAAGTCAACAAATACCCTTCAAATAGAAGAAATTATTTCCCAGGTAAACATATACTTTTGGTCTGAATGCTTGATATTGAGGGTAGTTCTCAAAAGATGGTCATAAAAGTAATAATTCTATGTCTATAGCCTCAACATAATTTGCAGCACTTTACAATTAAACAGGGACATGTACAGACAATAAAGACATTACGGAGTAACACATAGGTCAACAATTACAGGAGGAATCAAGGTCCTGCTTGCAAACTTACAATCTATAAGGAAATGGGGGAACACAATAGGTAAAAAGTGCTTGTCATATATGGTCCAGTCATCATTATAATAGGGCATTTCAAATAATGCTGTATCAAGCAGTTATAAGCCAGTATCTAAGTACAGACACCAAGTGCTATTGGATGCATGGAGGATGTGGAGACAAATAAATTGTAGATACCAGATTCTTTGGAAAATTTAGAAAGGGGGAACAGGGAAAAGTTAGATTAGTGAAGTGAGGTGATAAACCTGTTTAAAGAGATGTGTTTTTAAAGCACGCTTAAAATGTTTGGGTAGGTATTAATCTGATTACTTGGGATTTCACATTCCAGAAAACTGGTGCAGCACAAGAGAAGTTGTGGAGATGCAAGTGGGAAGTTCGGATTATAAAGGATGCTAGTCTTACTGTAGATCAGCTGAAGAACGGACAGCAGGGTAGGGTGATAGACACAGATGAGGAAGGGGATGTATGATGGTGCAAAACTGTGGATCGCTTTGTGGGTGCGAGATATAAGTTTATATTGTACTCTGTAGGAGATGGGTAACCAGTGTATTGACTGGCACAAAGTGGAGGCATCGGTGTAGCAGCTGGACAGAAATATGACCCTGGCTGTTGCATTCAGGACGGATTGGAGAGGCAGAAAGTTTAGTAAGAGGGAGACCATCCAGTAGAGAATAAATAAGAGTGATTAGTAAATGTTTTCAAAGGTGAGAAAAGGTCAAATTCTGGAGATGTTTTTTTTTTTTAGATGCAGGTGACATGAGCGAGTGAGTGATTGGATATAGGGAATAAAGGAAAGTTTTCTGTCAAATATGACCTAAGACAACGAATGTGCTGCTTGGGAGTGAACCACCCAAGGCAATTGCAATTTCGGCTATAGGTAGGTTAGTAGGGGGAGAAACACTAAGTTCAGTTTTGGAGAGATTCAGTTTCAGATAGAGCAAGGACATAATGTTAGAGACAGCAGACAGGCACAAAGGGGTAAAACAAGACTTTTTCAGGTGAGTTTTTAGCCTATTTAAAAACTCGTCATCAAATTTAAATTCTTTCACTAAAAATTGTATACGTTTTATTTTAGATATTGATTGCTTTAAAACTCAGTATCTATCCAAAAACCACCTTGTTATAGAAGTACTATTCATGACGAGCACGCAGTCATCTTATGGTTGTCGCGGCTTCTCCGTGTTCCTCTGCACTACTTCTACGCATGCTTCTAATGTGCAGGAAAAAGGGCCAAAAACTGCTGCTCTCATTCTGCATCAATGTCCGTGATCTCTGCTCTAAACGGCGTGCTGCCATGATAACTGGCGAGATCTCGCTGTTGAGTGAAGGGAGCATGGGGAATGAATGAGAAACCTTGCTAATTACTTTCCTTAATGATTTTTTTTAATTGATTATACAGGGTGGGCCATTTATATGGATACACCTAAATTAAATGGAAATAGTTGGTGATATCAACTTTGATATCAACTTCCTGTTTGTGGCACATTAGTATATGGGAGGGGGAAAACTTTTCCAGATGGGTGGTGAGCATGGAGGCCATTTTGAAGTCGGCCATTTTGCATCCAACTTTTATAGGAAGAGGGTCATGTGACACTTCAAACTTATTGAGAATTTCATAAGAAAAACAATGGTGTGCTTGGTTTTAACGTAACTTTATTCTTGCATGAGTTCGTTACAAGTTTATGACCACTTATAAAATGTGTTCAAAGTGCTGCCCATTGTGTTGGATTGTCAATGCAACCCTCTTCTCCCACTCTTGACACACTGATAGCAACACCGCAGAAGAAATGCTAGCACAGGCTTCCAGTATCCGTTGTTTCAGATGCTGCACATCTCGCATCTTCACAGCATAGAAAATTGCCTTCAGATGACCCCAAAGATAATGTAGCATCGGCGTCCCTGCCCTCTGCTAGGCAGGGACGCCGTCCCTCTCACCTCCGCGCTCCTCACGTGGGTCCCTCCAGCGCTCCTCTCTCTGTCGTCGCAGCGGCGTCTCTGCCCCATGTCAGACAGGGACACCGTCTCTCTCGCCCCCCGGCTCCTGGTGCGGCTTCTCCCTGTGCTCCGTTCCCTGCTGTGGTCGGCGCGCGTTCCTCCTCCAGCAGAGTGCTTAGGGCGCGCGCTCGCGCACTCCCCCCCCCCCTCTTAAAGGGACTGCGCGCATCTTCCTAAAGAGTCCCCGGCCGATGGCCAGAGGACTTCCCACATTTAAGGCACCTCCTCCAAAATGGAGATGCCCGAGCAACAGTTGTCGCACTGTGTCTTCACCTCTGCTTCAGCCCTCAGGTCCCTCCGCTAGCCTGTCTAGTTCTGCCTGATTCCTGCCTGTCACCTGTCTGCTACCTGCCGGCACCTGCTATATCTCTCTACCTGCTTACCTGGAAGCACCTGCCAGCACCTGCTGAGTTTATCTACCTGCTTATCCGGAAGCACCCACCAGCACCTGCCGCGGCTACCCACCTGCTTACTAGGAAGCACCTGCCAGTACCTGCCGTGTCTATCTGCCCGCTGGGTTGAAGGTACCTGCCGTCCACCCAGAGACTGTCCCCGTCACTTGCCGTGACCTCCTGCCTCTCTACACAGACTGTCCCCGTCACTTGCCGTGACCTCCTGCCTGCTTACCCAGAGACTGTCCCCGTCACTTGCTGTGACTTCCTGCTTGCCTTCCCTGGGAGTCACCCGCTTCCTTACAAGGACTTCCCCTTTGTATTGCAGCTCAGAGGTTCCACCTCCGGATCCGTTACAGATAAAATCTAAGGTGGTCAGATCAGGAGACCTCGGTGGCCATTCAACTGGCCCACGACGACTAATCCACTTTCCAGGAAACTGTTCATGTTGGAATGCTCGGACCTGAGACCCATAATGTGGTGGTGCACCATCTTGTTGGAAAAACTCAGGGAACGTGCCATCTTCAGTGCATAAAGAGGGCAACACATCATCATGTAGCAATTTCAGATATCCAGTGGCATTGAGGTTTCCATTGATGAAGAATGGCCCACTATCTTTGTGCCCCATATACTACACCATACTATCAAGATACGAGATGTGCAGCATCTGAAACAACGGATACTGGAAGCCTGTGCTAGCATTTCTTCTGCGGTGTTGCTATCAGTGTGTGTCAAGAGTGGGAGAAGAGGGTTGTGTAGCACCCTGAGGATTCGGCTGCTACAGGGGTATTGCACCTCAACCCAGAGGTGTGATATTCCACTCCCGGGTAAGGATGGAATGTGGACCTGAGCTCGGTAGGCTGCATGCACTACATACATCCCATTTCCGAGGAACAGACCAACGGTACTCCCACTTAGAAATGTGCAGGTACGACCGAGTCTGTTCCTGGCTGGAGTGGGAGGGGGGGTGGTACATCCCAAGTAGTGTAGGGGCAGATAGGGGGAGCAGCCTGGGTAAAGATAGGAGCTCATTGGGTGCTGGTCACCTGAGCTCACACATAGAGGGTGTATATAAGGTGGGCACCATCTAAGAACAGGGTCAGTCTGCTGTAGAGGAGGAGTGAGTCCGCCTTTTGCAAAGAGTCTGTTGGAGAGCAGAAGAGCAGAGCAGAGAAGCCTGAGCCAGAGTGAGAGAGGAGAAGAAAGAGAGACCCAGAGGGGGAAGCAGAAGAGAGGACTCTAAGACCCCAAATCCAATCCACGGGTGAAGAGTCGGCATCAGGGTACCGGAACCCAAGCTGGTGGGGGCAAAAACACACCCCAGCCAGAGACCGGAGGCCGTGGGCAGCGTCTGCCACGGCCACCCACCATATCCACCACGAAGGCATACCACGTGGAGGGTCAGGGAACCCAAGGCCAAGGGTCTCCCAACAGAAGGCCCGAGGGAGCTGGACCTGGGTGGATCAATAGTGGGGACGGCCAGAGAAAGGACAGAAGGAGAGCTCAGGGTCACGCTCCGGACTCGCTTGGGGGTTGGCTGGATCCAGGACCTGGTGGATGCAGCACGGCTCGGGAGGTCACTTGAAGCTGGAGTGACCGGAACATCAGCAGTGAGTAAATACCCTTAACTGCATAACCCGACTCTGTCTTCCTTTAACACCTATGCTGCACCACCACAACCCCCATCCTCTGCACCTGACCCCCTGAGGCTATACCCCACCCGTTGGGGGTTATACCATCACCAGCTGCACCTACACCATCAGCCTCAGCGGACCCTGCTGCAGCGGCGGCCATAGTGACCGCAATACAACGGGTGGCGTAGTCGACAATAAAGAACTTAATAACATCTGTAGGACTGCCACATACAACTGAGTTTGACACCCTGGGCACGGACCGGGTCACAGCCACTCGGAAGACTACAACCCCCATCTGATCCGGCTCCGGATATTCCCCATAAAGAATATGGCCCAGGGGGCGCGTCAGTTGCATTGACAATCCAACACAATGGGCAGCACTTTGAACACATTTTATAAGTGGTCATAAACTTGTAAAGAACTCATGCAAGAATAAAGTTACGTTAAAACCAAGCACACCATTGTTTTTCTTAAGAAATTCTCAATAAGTTTGATGTGTCACATGACCCTCTTCCCATTGAAAAAAAATAAAGTTGGATCCAAAATGGCCGACTTCAAAATGGCCACCATGGTCACCACCCATCTGGAAAAGTTTTGCCCCTCCCATATACTAATGTGCCACAAGCAGGAAGTTGATATCACCAACCATTCCCATTTAATTTAGGTGTATCCATATAAATGGCCCACCCTGTATTTAGAAAAGTATTTTGTTTTTTCATTACTGATATAATAAAATAAAAAAGATGTAAGAAATTTAATGAAAGGTCTTTAACCTCCTGCATTTTTGCCAAGGCGCTGCATGTCCATTCTTTCAGTATTATTGCAATGCTTTTCACCCATTAAAATGAACCAAAAAAAAGTGCTGCAAAAATACATGTAGAAATGTGACAAAAAACACATTTTTCCTGCCATCATTCTGTTTTTTTGGTGCAGAAAAAAAAAGGTTGCAAAAGCGCAACGTGTGGACATACTCTTACAGAAAGGGGAACATAACTTAAAATGTACTTTAGTGGTCCTTTGTATAGTCCTTCTTTTTTTTTTTTTTTTCTATAGTAAACTTTTTTTCCTTTTTTCTTTTTTTCTTCTATCAGAAAAAGCAATTACTAAAATTACAACCCGTGTATGATGAAAAAATGTCAAAAACATTTGAATATTCAAACGAGAAAAAAATTACAGCTTTTAACCTGCGTGTACAAAAAAAATGAAAATGGGACTGGTCTTGAACTGGTTAATTTCTAGTTAGTTTACTGTACATAGAATGTCCCTTTTGGACAATTTTCCGCTTTTTTTAGATTTTTTTTTCTGTCCCACTTTGCAGATAGGTTTGATAGAATTTGGGAACATTTAAATTTTCACAATAAATTTAGATTTATCTTTATAATTCTTTTTTACACTGCTACAAAAAAAAAATAAAGACAAAATTCAGGGGAGAATCTAGTTTAGAATCAGTCCTATGATTTTATGTGTTTTCATTGAATCAACTTTACTGGATTCAAAAACTGTTTACGAATGTAATATATATATCCTTCATCACATGAAGTTTTTTTGCCAGTGTCCCCTCTTGGGGGCAGTACTGCATCAATCTATTAACAATGCTTGTCGAAGCAAAAGAGAAATGTTGTCTCTTGTGTCATGTAAGAATTGTTTCCTCTAACTTTTGGAATATTTTACAATTTTTTTTTAAATAAGGTACAGAATGCCATTAAAATAACAAAATAAAGATCAGATCGTTTGGTTTCCACTTTGCTCACACCTCTTAATCTACAGTATGTAGCAACAACAAGCTTTTGTACCTATCATTAGTTACCCTTGAAGTCGAATTTTCACATTCTTCCATTAATTTTTAGTGAAGTTGTGAAAATTGTGCCCTCTTAATAAATTTGGTATATTACTCTAGCAAGTTTATCTTATGGAAGTTAAGTTTTTATAAATTCACTCACCACCCCCAACCCCTATTAAAGGGAATATGTCAGTAGGATCGTCCTCATAAACCGTCAATATGGGCATGCAGGTCCTAAAAATTTGAATAAAATGATACCTTGATATCTGCAATCTTATGTCTTATTCCAGAGATATCTATGGTTTTCTTTTATGTAAATGAGCTGTTAAGATCTATGGGCCGGACATAGATCTCTCTGAGAATCTGCCTCCAGGGCTTATTTTAAATAAAGGGGGGAGTTACCAGTGTTGGGTATCATTTTTACTCAGGTTCCGGTAACCTGCACGCCCATATAGACGGCTTAGGAGGGTTGATCTGTACAAGTCACTAGTACAGCCACACTTAGAATACTGTATACAATTTTGGTCTCCTGAGTGTAAGAAGGACATTGCTGAACTAGAGCGGGTCGGTCCAGAGAAGAGCGACCAAGGTTATTAAGGGAATGGGTGTATGGAATATCAAGATAGGTTATCAAACTTGGGGTTATTTAGTTTGGAAAAGTGAAGTCTTTGGGGCGAACTTATTACAATGTACAAATATATGAGGGGACATTATCTTTTTACACTTAGGCCTGCAACGGGGACAAGGGGGGCATCCTCTACATCTGGAGGAAAGAAGGTTTAATCATAATCAGACACGTAGATTCTTTACTGTAAGAGCAGTGAGACTATGGAGCTCTCTGCCGCATGATGTTGTAATGAGTGATTCACTGTTAAAATTCATGAAGGGTCTGGATGCCTTTCTTGATGAGTATAATATTACAGGTTATAGGCACTAGATTCTGTGATGGGACATTGATCCACAGTACTAGTCTGCTTGACGTATGAAATTTTCCCCCAATATGGAGCTATTGGTGTCTACCCCATGGGGTTTTAGCCTTTTTCTGGATCAACATGTCAGGCTATAGGTTGAACTCTATGGCTTTAAGTCTACCTTCAGCCTTAAAAACTATGAAACTATATGGTGGGGGTTTTGTGTGTGTGTTTTGTTTTTACTTCCTGACATTTTGGCATGTGTTTTTAGTGTGTTTTTTTTTTTACATTTTGTAAATGCATTTTTATCGGTGACTTTTAAGTTCCATAGTCATACAGTACTTATGAAGAAAAATGCTAGAAAAAAATAGAGCATGTGGTTTTGAAACACCAATGACCCCAAAAATATCAAAAATACCAAAAACTAAAAAACTGTCAATGTAGACTTTACAAAAAACATACGATTGATTACAGTAACATCTAGCCAATGCAAAACAATAGTATAAAAAAAATAGCACAAAATAATAAGGACTGAAGGCCTGGCTTATGTTTAAAGATGACTGTTATTTTGGCATGTTGTGAGTCTTGATAAATGGTGGTCTGTGTACTTCAGTACGTACATTTGTTGGAATGAAGGGGCAGAAGCTCTTGGCTGGGTGTTGTTGCACTTTTGGCTCTAATCCACTTTCCGTCCCTCCTACAAGAGGTTGTGTACATGCTATACACTTTCCGTATTCGGTTCACCTCTGACCAGAGCCAAAGGACACTGTGTTCAGCTGAGCGATAGTGCCTATGTGTGTTGTGTGACACGTTTCCCCACTAAAAAAAAAAAAAAAGAATCTGACATTTCATTATCACCTCTTAATATGCCGTGGTTAGTGCTAATAAATTAATTACAAAATATTAACAATATTTGTTTAATGCAAAGTGTCCATTTAAAAGACTTAAAGGTTTTTTCCCACAAGCAAAAGTACATGTTAATTAATAGATCTTGAAATAAAACTAAGTTCCACAATTAAAAATGTCCCTGTGCTGAGATAATGTTATAAATGTTCCCCTGCTGTGTACTGTGTAATGGCCGTGTCTGATGGTGCAGGAACATGGTCTGATCATACCACATCTCCTGGGCAGGGGAGGAAGCAAAGGAGTATACAGACATTACAGCACAGGATCACAGCTGATTCTTTCTTTGAAGTAAAACATTTCGCTGCCTGTTTTACCTCACAGAAAGAATCAGCTGTGATCCCCTGCTGTAATGTCTGTATACTCTTTTGCTCCCACCCCTGCCCAGGAGCTGTGGTATGATCAGACCATGTTCCTGCACGGTCAGACACATCCATTACACAGTACACAGCAGGGGCACATTTATAAGATTATCTCCGCACAGGAACATTTTATTTGAAACACATCCAGTTGTGGAAGTTATTATTATTCCAAGATCTATTGATTTCAAATGATGATTATAATTAACTTTGTTCATGGGGAAAACCCCTTTAAGGACCGTTGATAATTTACTGTCAACAGAAATGACATAAGGGTGCAGTCTGAAGGGTAGAGTCTTAAGTGACTTGGATTCCAGACACCTTGGCCTATATGCAAGTAACGCAACCAACACATGCCCGGAATCTAAGAGAGCAGCATGTATTTTACATCACACCGAATTACCCTGTTCTGAGCAGCCATAATAAATAATTATGCTGTGACACTACACTGATATTAATTTCCGCACTTTGAAGTGCAGCTGTGACGGGCTAGAAGTCTGAGGGAATGTCCTTCATGCTTTTTTTTATTTCTCTAAGATGCTACAGTGTCACAACATACAGTGAAGGAAATAATTATTTGATCCCTTGCTGTTTTTGTAAGTTTGCCCACTGACAAAGACATGAACAGTCTATAATTTTAAGGGTAGGTTAATTTTAACATTGAGAGATAAAATAGCCAAAAGAAAAATCAAGAAAATCACATTGTATTAATTAGATAAATGTATTTGCATTTTGCAGTGAGAAATAAGTATTTGATCCCTCTGGCAAACAACACATAAATACTTGGTGGCAAAACCCTTGTTGGCAAGCACAGCAGTTGATGTTTTTTGTAGTTGATGATGAGGGCTGCGCACATGTCAGGAGGAAGACCCAGCCATGACCCATTTTTAATGTCCTGGTGGGCGGAAGGAGGTTGTCACTCAGGATTTTACGGTACATGACTCCATCCATTCTCCCATTGATGCGGTGAAGTAGTCCTGTGCACTTATCAGAGAAACACCCTCAAAGCATAATGTTTTTTCACCTCCAAGCTTGACAGTGTGGACAGGAGTCTTTTATACAGGTGACTATGTAAGACAGCTGTCTTTAATGCAGGTAACAGGGTGTTTAGGAGCGTCTAACTGGCCTGTAGGAGCCAGAACTCATAATGGTATGTAGGGGATCAAATACTAATTTCTCACTGCAAAATGCAAATAATGTATTTAATTTATACAATGTGATTTTTTTTTTTTTTAAAAAAAAAAAACAGAATATCCAAAAAAAATCTCTCAATGTTAAAATTAACCTACCCTTAAAATGATAGATTGTTCATGTCTTTGTCAGTGGGCAAACTTACAAAAACAGCAAGGGATCAAATAGTTATTTCCTTCCCTGGCATAAAAGTGGAAATCCCTTATAGAAGTGGTGAAGATTTAGGGATATTTGTGTTTCCAACACTGTCAAAATCTTGTTGGCTGTCAACATAAACTTGTTTCAATATAAAACTATTAAGAGGGTCATTCCCTACTTAGCAAGTTGGATAGGTGAGATTTTCCTGGGGCCCCACCACTGTTCCTGAGAACGGGGCGCTAAATGTCCGTCTGAAATGGCGCAATGGCCACAGATGTGCGCCACTGCATCATTTATTCTCTATTGGACTGTGTAAAGCAGGGGAGAAAACCTTTTCTCCAGCCCTGGACAGATTTCCGGGGACTGCAGTGCTTGGGTCGGCAGCTGTGTTTGACGGCCGTCAGCCCATTCATTTCTTCTTGCTCTGTGAGCATGCACACTCTGAGGTGCATGCAGTGAAAGATTATGTCCTGACCCCAGTGCCAGTGTCAGGACGTACCTTGTGGGAGGAGTTCGGGGGCCGTACAAATCGCACACTAAGGATGGTATAAATATACAAAAGGCCCTTGGCAGAAAAAAGGTTCCCCACCCCTGGTGTAAAAGAAAGAACTATACTGAGTTGTGGGGTTGCAGTCACATCTAGGCTGTGAGACCTAGAGGGGCCAAAAGGTCTCTTTGGCATATATGAAAAGACCAATACTTTTAAAGACCTATGATGGCTGGGGGCCCTGTCAGATATTTTCTTTTGGGGACCCACAAGCTTAATTTTTTGCCACTGGCTGCAAAAAAAGGTTGCAACCTTATATTTCTATAGTTTGACTGGACTAATAGCTCAGTTTAGACATTCTTAACGACTGCGGATACGTGACGCGCCCCCTGGGACATATTCCTTTTTGAGGGGAATACCCGGCACCGGATCAGATGGGGGGTTGTAGTCTCCGAGCGGCTGTGACCCGGTCCCGTGCCCAGGGCGTCAAGCTCAGTGTTATGTGGCAGTCCTTACTGATGTTATTAAAGTTCGTTGTGTCGACTACGCCACCCGTTGTGATGCGGTCACTGTGGCCGCCGCTGCTGCAGGGTCCGCTGAGGCTGATGGTGGGTGCGCAGCTTGGTGGGATAACCCCCAACGGGAGGGGTATAGCCTCAGAGGGGACAGGCGCAGAGGATGGGGGTTGTGGTGGTGCGGTGCAGCCGGTAATGATGACAGACTCGGGTTGTGCAGTTAAGGGTCTTTACTTACTGCAGATGTTCCTGGTCACTCTAGCTCCAAGTGACCTCCCGAGCCGTGCTGCGTCCACCAGGTCCTGGATCCAGCCAACCCCCAAACAAGTCCGGAGCGTGGCCCTGAGCTCTCCCTCTGTCCTTTCTTCAGCCGTCCCCACCAGTGATTCACCTAAATCCAGCTCCCTCGGGCCTTCTGTTGGGCAACCTTTGGCCTCAGGTTCCCTGACCCTCCATGTGGTGTGCCTTCAGGGTGAATGTAGTGGGTGACCGTGACAGACACTGCCCACGGTCTCCGGTCTCTGGCTGGGGAATGTCTTTGCCCCCACCAGCTTGGGTTCCGGTACCCTTGTGCTGACTCCTCACCCGGTGTTCTTATTTGGGTTCTTGGGTCCCTTCTTTGTCCCCCTCTGGGTCTTTCTGCACTCCACTCTCTCTCCAGGGCTGTTGTTTCTTTCTCTCAGCTGCTCCTCTGCCAGCTTCCGCTCCTCCTCTTCTGCTGACTTGTCCTCTGCACTGACTGACTGACCCTGATCTTTGATGGTGCCCACCTTATATACACCCTCTATGTGTGAGCTCAGGTGACCAGCACCCAATGAGCTCCTAACACTACCCAGACTGCTCCCCCTATCTGCCCCTACACTACATGGGATGTTCCTCCCCCCTCCCACTCCAGCCAGGAACAGGCTCGGTCGCACCTGCACATTTCTAAGTGGGAGTGCCGTCGGCCTGCTCCTCTGGAATGGGATGTATGTAGTGCATGCAGTCTATCTGAGCTCAGTTCCACACTCCTTCCTTACCCGGGAGTGGAATATCACACCTCTGGGTTGAGGTGCAATACTCCTGTAGCAGCCGAATCCTCAGGGTGCTACATTCCCCCCTGGTAAATCACAGCACGTCCTCGGGCTGCAAGACATAAAACACCAAAACATACAAATTTTTATAAACATGTAAAACACATAAAACATATATATAAAACTTTCTCGTCGTCTTTTTCTTTCTTCCTCCTCTGGTCACCGTGCAACTCGTGACCAGGTAAAGTGCGACAGTCTTTTGAAAAACAGTTTCTCATATAAAACCGGTAGGGGGCGCTTTAGGAAGCGCAACTATGTACAGGGGAATTTTGGCCGTTCTCAGTCCCCGGCCAGGTAAAGGGAAAGGGATGGCTGCTCACAGTCCTCAGCCTGGTATGGAAGGGGTCACACAGGTAAACAGTTCACTGGTCCCAACGGGGACTACTTTAGCAGCAACGGTTGCTTGGGTACCCCGACGGGTAACTATGTACAGTCCTTTGTACTATTTTAGTCATAGTACCTTCTAGCCTTGAACCCGTCCGGGTCTTCTGGCTCCTCCTCCCTACACCGCAACTCCTCCTCCGTCAGGCGATGCACGTGGAGGGCGTAAGGTCCCTTGGCACACTTGTGCCGGGTGAACGTTACCTCATCACCGACGTAGAGGTCACGGCCTTTGTGACCCTCTGGCAGGTGGGACTCGACGTCCCGTCGAGTAACGAAGACGTCACCCATGGTGTTCCGGTCCCTTATGAAGCCCCACCCATGCTGCGCATTAAACTTTATTACCGTCCCGATGGTACGGGGACGATCTGCTGCACGGGGGTCCCTCCTAGTCCGGCTCTTCTGCTCCGCGCTCTGGATTTGGGCCTGTTGTTCTCTGACCCGCCTCTCCTCCCGTTCTCTCTTAAACTCTGCCAGCTGTTGACGGCAACACTCTGTACGTTCAGCTGCGGCGGCCCGAGTTTCTCCGGTGAACCCCATCAAATCTTCTCCCGTGGGGTCCCACACGAATTGGGCTTCTGCTAGAGGAGGCGAGACCCGAGCCACGGGCTTCGGAGCCGGGATTAGGGGCGCACACAAGGGCCCTAGTCTTTGCTGCCGCTCCAGCTCAGGGTACCCTTCGGGCCAGATGAAGGGCCGCCCGTCCGGCCATGTGAGCTGGCCGAAGAGGTCCTCCCCCAGGTGTGGCACCCTAGGTATTACGGGCGCGGGCGCGGTGGTGGTGGCGCCCGGGTTGCCCAGGCCTTGCGGCCAGGCCTGGGGCACCTGGAAGGTGAAGGGCACCGTTAGGACGGCGGCGCCCTGGGTTACCTGGCCTTGCGACCAGGCCGGAGGCTCCGCGGAGGTAGATGGCCCTGCTTTGGATGCAGCGCCCGGAAACGCTAGGCCCTGTGACCAGGCCGGAGGCTCTTCTTCCTTCGCCACGCTCCGGGTCACGACGCGTGACGTCACCGGGGTCGCGACGGCGGCTTCCGGTCGGGGCCTAGTCGGTGGCGGTGTCATGGCGGTCTCGGGTACGGCCGGGGGACCTTCGGGCTCTGCGACGGGGAGCTGGGGCAGGTAAGCGGTCTTCCGGTATGGGGTATAGGCATCCCCCTTACCTGCTGCCATGCGTCTCGCTCCCTCTTCTGCGCCGTCTCCGGCCTTGGGTCCTCCCGCGTCATCCGCAGAGGCAGTCGATGTCTTCTTCCAAGGGAGCGGGTTAAGTGGACGGGTTCCAGCTTGCTGGGCCATCTCCCGGCCCCACTCCGCCAGGATCTCCCTCTGCACTCGGGCCATCCTTCCCGCGAGGCCCTCCAGGGCACTCCGCGCGCACTCCCGATCTCGGGGAAGCTGCGCCAGGATCTCCGCTAAGCCTAGCGGGGTTGTTGACTCCAGCAGGCTCCTGACCATCGGGTCGGTGCTGCTCTGCTCTGCTTCCGGCAGGCTCCTGGCCAGCGGGCCGGTGCTGCACTGCTGCCGCTCCATTCCCGGGTCTACTCTTCCTCTCCTCGACTCCGGGTGCTCTCGCTCTAGACACCTTGCCTCCGGGTGCGCTCGTTCTAGACTGCTCCAGGCGACACCCATCTTTGCTCTTTTCTTTCTTCTCCTCCCACTTCGAGGGCGGTCCCGGGGCAACTCGGTGACTGTCAGCTCCAGGGGGAGTTCTTTCACGCTGACAGACACCTCCAGCATCACAGTCTCTGTTGGTGGGGGCGGTTTCCACTTTTGGCGCCATTTTCTGTCCTGGCCCACGATGGGAGGTGGCCTCTTGCCCTCCTTTGGCACGCCCATAATGGCGTCCGCTGCTCTTCCAAGGCGGGAAATCTGCGGTTTTGGCGGGAAGCGTCGCCCAGTGGCGGGAAACTCTGCAGATGGCGGGAACAAGCTGGAAATGGCGGACAATCGGCGGGAAACGACTGGTGATGGAGTCCGATGGCGTGGACCCTCCGGAACCGGCGGGAGACTTCTTTCTGAGGTATACTTGCACTTTTCTTCAGGCACGCAGTACCCGGGTGTTGCGGGCACGTAATCCTGCCGACTACGCCAAAGTTGACGCGCCCCCTGGGACATATTCCTTTTTGAGGGGAATACCCGGCACCGGATCAGATGGGGGGTTGTAGTCTCCGAGCGGCTGTGACCCGGTCCCGTGCCCAGGGCGTCAAGCTCAGTGTTATGTGGCAGTCCTTACTGATGTTATTAAAGTTCGTTGTGTCGACTACGCCACCCGTTGTGATGCGGTCACTGTGGCCGCCGCTGCTGCAGGGTCCGCTGAGGCTGATGGTGGGTGCGCAGCTTGGTGGGATAACCCCCAACGGGAGGGGTATAGCCTCAGAGGGGACAGGCGCAGAGGATGGGGGTTGTGGTGGTGCGGTGCAGCCGGTAATGATGACAGACTCGGGTTGTGCAGTTAAGGGTCTTTACTTACTGCAGATGTTCCTGGTCACTCTAGCTCCAAGTGACCTCCCGAGCCGTGCTGCGTCCACCAGGTCCTGGATCCAGCCAACCCCCAAACAAGTCCGGAGCGTGGCCCTGAGCTCTCCCTCTGTCCTTTCTTCAGCCGTCCCCACCAGTGATTCACCTAAATCCAGCTCCCTCGGGCCTTCTGTTGGGCAACCTTTGGCCTCAGGTTCCCTGACCCTCCATGTGGTGTGCCTTCAGGGTGAATGTAGTGGGTGACCGTGACAGACACTGCCCACGGTCTCCGGTCTCTGGCTGGGGAATGTCTTTGCCCCCACCAGCTTGGGTTCCGGTACCCTTGTGCTGACTCCTCACCCGGTGTTCTTATTTGGGTTCTTGGGTCCCTTCTTTGTCCCCCTCTGGGTCTTTCTGCACTCCACTCTCTCTCCAGGGCTGTTGTTTCTTTCTCTCAGCTGCTCCTCTGCCAGCTTCCGCTCCTCCTCTTCTGCTGACTTGTCCTCTGCACTGACTGACTGACCCTGATCTTTGATGGTGCCCACCTTATATACACCCTCTATGTGTGAGCTCAGGTGACCAGCACCCAATGAGCTCCTAACACTACCCAGACTGCTCCCCCTATCTGCCCCTACACTACATGGGATGTTCCTCCCCCCTCCCACTCCAGCCAGGAACAGGCTCGGTCGCACCTGCACATTTCTAAGTGGGAGTGCCGTCGGCCTGCTCCTCTGGAATGGGATGTATGTAGTGCATGCAGTCTATCTGAGCTCAGTTCCACACTCCTTCCTTACCCGGGAGTGGAATATCACACCTCTGGGTTGAGGTGCAATACTCCTGTAGCAGCCGAATCCTCAGGGTGCTACATACGCCTTTTCACGGCGGTCATTAAGGGCATTTATTCCTCAGCGCCGCTGTTTAACAGAGTTGAGCAATAACAGTGTAGTGCCCCCCAGCGTCAAAAACTCTCCATGGTCTCAGCTACCGGGGGCTGCTGAGGCCACAGATAACATGGTCAGGGCCGGTTTTTACGTTCCCCTGTCATGTGACCGCTATTAAAAAGAAAAAAAAAAGGCAGATTTAAAATTAATTTCTCTCTTCTCTGATATGCTCTAACATATCAGAGAGGAGAGAAATGGGGTCCCCGAGCGCCCCACAGTGCCTTAGGTACCGGATCTGCGATCCCCTGGCTCTCCTCCTTCTTATGACGAAAGAAAAGGGTGTGCGCATGGGCAGTGTGCCCGCCAAGATCTGCCTTCCTGCACCCAGCAACAGCAGGGATTTTTCTCATTGGCTGATGGCTTTTGATTACTGTGATAGGGTCTATAACAATGATCAAAAGCCCCGCAATAAAAGTTTAAGTAAATCTCCTAAACCTCATCGATCACCACCCTTTTTGTGTTTTCACCCTTGTCAAATAAATTTCTTTTTTTATACTTTTTGTTTCATTCTTTGTGGTTAGGGTTAGGGGAAGGCTTGTTAGGGTTAGGCTTACCGTTTTTCAAAGGTAAAAAATATAAATATATATATATATATATATATATGTATATATATGTGTATATATATATATATATATATATATATATATATATATATATAATTTATACACTGCTCAAAAAAATAAAGGGAACACTCAAATAACACATCCTAGATCTGAATGAAATATTCTCATTGAATACTTTGTTCTGTACAAAGTTGAATGTGCTGACAACAAAATCATACAAAAATCATCAATGGAAATCAAATTTATTAACCAATGGAGGCCTGGATTTGGATTCACCCCCAAAATTAAAGTGGAAAAACACACTACAGGCTGATCCAACTTTGATGTAATGTCCTTAAAACAAGTCAAAATGAGGCTCAGTATTGTGTGTGGCCTCCATGTACCTGTATGACCTCCCTACAACGCCTGGGCATGCTCCTGATGAGGTTACGGATGGTCTCCTGTGGGATCTCCTCCTAGACCTGGACTAAAGCATCTGCCAACTCCTGGACAGTCTGTGGTGCAACGTGATGTTGGTGGATGGAGCGAGACATGATGTCCCAGATGTGCTGAATCGCATTCAGGTCTGGGAACGGGCAGGCCAGTCCATAGCTTCAATGCCTTCATCTTGCAGGAACTGCTGACACACTCCAGCCCCATGAGGTCTGGCATTGTCCTGCATTAGGAGGAACCCAGGGCCAACCGCACCAGCATATGGTCTCACAAGGGGTCTGAGGATCTCATCTCGGTACCTAATGGCAGTCAGGCTACCTCTGGCGAGCACATGGAGGGCTGTGCGGCCCTCCAAAGAAATGCCACCCCACACCATTACTGACCCACTGCCAAACCGGTCATGCTGAAGGATGTTGTACGCAGCAGATAGCTCTCCACGGCGTCTCCAGACTCTGTCACGTCGGTCACATGTGCTCAGTGTGAACCTGCTTTCATCTGTGAAGAGCACAGGGCGCCAGTGGCGGCTTTGCCAATCCTGGTGTTCTGTGGCAAATGCCAAGCGTCCTGCACGGTGTTGGGCTGTGAGCACAACCCCCATCTGTGGACGTCGGGCCCTCATACCACCCTTATGGAGTCGGTTTCTAACCGTTTGTGCAGACACATGCACATTTGTGGCCTGCTGGAGGTCATTTTGCAGGGCTCTGGCAGTTCTCCTGGGACCTTAAACTACATAATGTACTTGTACAACACAAGACTTGTCTCTTTTTCTCTCAGACCTAAGCCTACAAAATAATAATAAAAACATAAGGTTGAATACATCCCAGTGGCTGCATGACACTGCAGCATCTCTGTGTTACTCGCCCAGGGGGATATGGGGGAAAACTCGGTACCCGGGCCTTTACCTTCTTGGGATGTCACGGCAGTCGGCTCCCGGGCCTGTACCCTGGGGTCACTCTTTAAAAGGGGTTTTAGTGTTTTTGTTAACAGTTTGTCTCGTGACAATGTGGCGCCCCTGAGGGTTCAGTCGCCACAGGGGTACTGCACCTCAGACCGAGGTGTGGTATCTCCTCTCCGAGGTAAGGATGGAGCATCTCTCGGGACTCAGCCATCCATTCAACACTACACCACTCCTGACCTGAGGGGGGCTTAAAGGCACCATAGTGCTGCCCCAGCCGGGATAGAGGAGATGGGGGGAACCAAAGATAGGGGGAACCATGTAGTGGGTGAGGGTGGAGGACGCACCTTTAGGTTACACTTACTAATTCATATTTAAATAACGGCCATCTTAGGTTCAAGGTCTTTTGATTGTGGTCTTCATCGCTGAATGTGGCTTTCTGCTAAGAACCTGCAGCCTGTTGAGGATACACGGTCCTCGTGCTCTGGCCTTGAGGCGAGGAGCGGGCTAGAGTTAACCGCTGTCTCTACCCGGTCAAGGTCCCTACCTAAGAAGGCCTGGAGGGGAGCGGAGGAGTAAAGCTCCACAGGCAAAAGGATCCCAGGGGATGCGGATGGAGCGGCGTACGCCACCTGCTACCTTCATTCTGGCCAAGTCAGAGGGACTCCTGCTGCAAGAGGGGTACCGGCCCCCGATATCTGGCTTTGCTACTTCACGTCTCAGTCAGAAAAGCCCGGAGGCTTAGAGGATCCCACCGGGTAACGGATGGAGCGGAGTCGCCACCCGTACCCTTGTTCTGTGTATAGCCAGAGGGAGACCCAGCCTTGTAACACGCACCACATACGGACAGGAGAGGACCTAGTGGGAAATTCTAGGAACACTCTGGTGCGGGGGTCCTGATTGATGTACTCAAACTACTCAGAGTGTGCTGAACCCCTTCCTGGTGGCTGCAGCGCGCCGTGAGGAGCAAAGAGAAGCCTTGCAGCTGACACCTAACAACGTGAGTAAAGTTTGGAAGACTGCATCCATTGCCTCCGGTCCCTTATTTCAGCGCGGCACTACACCTTACCACACCACCCACTACTACTCCCCTGATTCCCTCTTCTCTGCCCTGAGGACCTGCTCCGCCTGTGGGGAGTAGTACCATCTGCTGCTTCCACGACATCCCGCCTCAGAGGACTGAACGCAGCGCTGGTGGCAGATCACCAGAAACCACAGGTGGCGTAGTCATTATATCCACTCAATTTACCACCGTCCCTCCTAGCCCCCTTAGTTTGACTGTGACGACCCTGGGCACGGGCAGGGCCTAGGCCACGACTGCATCCACCCTCCACCAGGAGGCCCGGTTCCGAGTACCCCCATCTCTCAGGGTAGGGCTAGCGAGCGGGAGAGCGAGGCGTCACAACGCCACCTGTGGTTTCTGGTAATAGTTACCAGCACTGCTGCAGACCTCTGGGGGTGATGGGATGGCAGCTGGGATGTTTCTGCTCCCCACAGGCGGAGCGGGCCCCCGGGGCAGTGTTGATGGAAGGGATGCAGGTGAGAGGTGGCCCAGCCAGGCCAGGGGAGAATAACAGACAAGCACACAGGGGGTTCGCTTCAATACCTTTACTGCTGTAGACGGCAGGTACGGTCCAGGGTACTTGATAGGAAGGGTGCACTTCTGGACTCTCCCCAGTGAGCGGGTATAAGGACTCCTGATCCGTTTCTTCCTCTCACTCTGAAGCTTCTGACCTGCCTAAAACTAGGCCTAGCTTCTGTACTCTTTCACTCTCCTCCCCTGCATGCTTGGTGGTAAGAACTTTCTTCTGGCTACCACTATCCCTGGACGCTGGGGCCTTCGTGGTTCCTAGTTCTTTAAATGATTATAGCTTCAGGTGGACCAGGGGTCTTGAATCCTCCTGGTATACCGGTTATTCCTACTGGGCGTAGAGGACCCTGTAGACGCGGACCCGGTGTCCGGCTTGTGTTCTGGGGTGAGCCTAAGATGCTCCTCTGCCCCCATAACTCCTCTCACTCTTCTCCTTGCCTCCGGCCATGCTCTAGGCCCTGAGGCTTCAGCACGTGCTTTAGGCCATGGCTGGCCCTCAGCACAGCAGCTCACATGCTGCTTCTCACTGATCTCCAGTGCCAGCACTCTCTGACTGCCTAACTCCACCCTCCAGTATATATATCCCTAACAGGGCTCCCTCTGGTGGTATGAGGTGGAAGGGTGGAGGTGTCTGTTATGTAATGAGGGCCTCTTGTGGAGAAGTCCGTCCATGCACCCTTTTGGTTTCTGTGGTACCTGTGGTAGCAGCGTGTCACATGTGTATGTTTGTTTTTCCATTGCATTTATAGCAGATTAGTAGTGCACTTATTTCAGTTTGCTACGAAGTCACGACTAAGTGTCCGTTTACCCCTGCCGACCGCCAGCACTAAATAGCCATCGAATCAGCTACTTGTTTGCCGATCAGCGTTTTTTTTTTTTTTTTTACACAGACTGACCAGTTTTCAGATGTGCACTGAACAATCTGTAGTAGATCCTTTAGTGAGTGCAGGCTACCATTGTTCTCAGCAGAACAGATACTGTTTACACAGAACGATGTGCTGTCGAGAAAGATGACCTTTTGCGCAAACCAAAAGATCATTTCACCCAATGAATGAGCATTTTGGCTGCCAATCACCGATGAATGAGCAAAATGCTTGTTTCAAGACATTTGTGCAGTGTAAATGCACCTTAAGGCAAAGTGCACACTGTGTCTGTGCACTAGTCTAAAATATGTCAGGAACTTTTTCCAAATATTAACATTCTTATTGTTAGAACTCTCCTGTTAGGTTTTTTTTTGTTTGCTGGTCACATGACCATTTTTGCCTATTTAATCCGGCTCCGCCCTCCTGGTCTTGCTGGACTTCATTGTATTTACTACTCTTGAGCTAGCTTGGTGCTCTGTTGCCGTTCTCTGTTAGCTAGGTCTTCTGACCTCTATGCTTTTTGTTGTGTGTTTGTCTTTGACTGCTACTATTTCTGCTAGGAGGTGTCCAACTTATCCCAGTCCCTAGTTCTTGTAGGGATCCCTCCCTCACATCTATAGGTCTTCGTACAGACTAGCCGAGGACTTTAGCGGGTCTGATCGCAGGATCAGGCTCCCCGTTACATCGTAGGGATCTAGTTTAGTTCTATTGTAGGGACAGCTCTCCTGTCTTTCCTTAGTCCCTGTAGCAGATCATAACAGTAAGTCCAGCCCTAAAAGAAAAAAAAAAAAATTTTTCTCTAAGGAAAGACCTCCAGTTTTCCATCATGGTCTCGGTTCAAGATTTGGCTCAACGCTTGCAGGGACTCTCTCTGGAGGTGGCCGAGCTCCAACAACACGTGAGTAGCTGTTCTGGAGCGCATTTTGTGGAACCAAAGGTACGTCTGCCTGATCTATTTTTTGGCGAACAACAAGATTTTTTTTCTTTTAAAAATGCTTGTTTATTGTATTTTCGTTTGAGACCCGGATCCTCTGGTGATGAATCACAGCGCATAGGGTTCATAATGTCACTTTTGCGCAAAGATCCTCAGGGATGGGCCTTCTCTCTCCAACCTAGTGATCCGTGCTTTAGATCAGTGGATAGTTTTTTTTCTGCTTTGGGTTTGTTGTATGATGATCCTGATCGTGTCTCATCTGCGGAGTCTGAATTGAGACGTTTGAGGCAGGGATCAGGTAATGTGGAAAAATATTGTTCTCACTTCCGTCGGTGGTCTGCCCAGGTGGGGTGGAACAATTCAGCTTTGAAAAGCTTGTTTCTTGCAGGGCTAGGTGAAAGGGTTAAGGATTTACTGATTGCTTATCCCACACCTGGAAACTTGCAGGAGGCAATGCAATTAGCTATACGGGTGGACAGGAGACTGCGTGCAAGGGTTAATGAGAGCAACTCCTCTGCTATGTCAGCTCCGAGTCCTGAGAGGGTCTGTGCTGACAATGGAGAGCCGATGGAGATTGGGGCGATGACACCCTGCTCTCAGGAAAAAGACCGCAGGCTTTCTGAAGGCTTGTGCTTCTATTGCGGAAATTCTGGTCATTTTATTAAGAACTGTGTGCTTCGTATGAAGAAAGAAAAAAAATGGTCAGTTATGCCCGTATTGCCTGTTTAAATTCTAAGGGAGTATTCCTATCTGCCACTACTGCTGCTCAGGATGAATTAATTGAATTTCGGGTATTTGTGGATTGTAGTTCTACTCTGAATGTGATTGATGGGGGATTCTTGGAAAAACTTAGATTAGAACCTAAAACTTTGTCATCCCCTATTGCTGTGGTTTCTGTTGATGGCTCTCCCTTGAAGAGTGTTACTCATAAGGTCTGTGAATTTCCCCTCACTATTAATGGTATTCACCAAGAAAATTTGGATTTGGTGGTATTGGATAATTTGCCTTCTCCAGTAATATTGGGGTTACCCTGGTTAAAATTGCACAATCCTGTACTGCAGTGGTCCCCAACCTTTTTTGCACCAGGGACCGGCTTGAAGCAAGATCATTTTTCCATGGCCCAGCAAGGAGGGGGTGGGGTGGGCGGGGCTTTGGTCATATGGGGGCGGGGTAATGGAGGGATTTGGAGTTTAGTGCATACTTATCATATAGTGTAGACCAGGTCCCCGCCAGGAGCTATGCCAGGAGCCCCACATAATGTGCTGTGCCAGGAGCCGCATCACTGAGGCCCCATCACGCCATGCAGCAGGACAGGGCAGCTGTCCTGACAGCTGCTGTTCAGCTGCATTTACTTCATCCCAGGGGCGGACACAGACTGTAGTGGGCCCCTGTGCAAGAAATTTTTGGGGGCCCCCCCCGCCCTTCATAAGGCAACAGTTATGTAAACATAACCCCCTCCATGTGCATCTCTCACCCCCCCATGTGCAGCTCACCCCCCGTGCATCTCTCATCCCCCTCCGTGCATCTCTCACCCCCCCCCGTGCATCTCTCATCCACCCCCCGTGCATCTCTCATCCACCCCCCGTGCATCTCTCATCCACCCCCCGTGCATCTCTCATCCACCCCCCGTGCATCTCTCATCCACCCCCCGTGCATCTCTCATCCACCCCCCGTGCATCTCTCATCCACCCCCCGTGCATCTCTCATCCACCCCCCGTGCATCTCTCATCCACCCCCCATGCATCTCTCATCCCCCCCGTGCATCTCTCATCCCCCCCGTGCATCTCTCATCCCCCCCGTGCATCTCTCATCCCCCCCGTGCATCTCTCATCCCCCCCGTGCATCTCTCATCCCCCCCGTGCATCTCTCATCCCCCCCGTGCATCTCTCATCCCCCCCGTGCATCTCTCATCCACCCCCCGTGCATCTCTCATCCACCCCCCGTGCATCTCTCATCCACCCCCCATGCATCTCTCATCCCCCCCGTGCATCTCTCATCCCCCCCGTGCATCTCTCATCCCCCCCGTGCATCTCTCATCCCCCCCGTGCATCTCTCATCCCCCCCGTGCATCTCTCATCCCCCCCGTGCATCTCTCATCCCCCCCGTGCATCTCTCATCCCCCCCGTGCATCTCTCATCTGACGCGCCCCCTGGGCCATATTCTTTAGGGGAATACCCGGAGCCGGATCAGATGGGAGTTGTAGTCTTCCGAGTGGCTGTGACCCGGTCCGTGCCCAGGGTGTCAAACTCAGTTGTATGTGGCAGTCCTACAGATGTTATAAGTTCTTTATTGTCGACTACGCCACCCGTTGTATTGCGGTCACTATGGCCGCCGCTGCAGCAGGGTCCGCTGAGGCTGGTGGTGTAGGTGCAGCTTTTGGTGGTATAACCCCCAACGGGTGGGGTATAGCCTCAGGGGGTCAGGTGCAGAGGATGGGGGTTGTGGTGGTGCAGCATAGGTGTTAAAGGAAGACAGAGTCGGGTTGTGCAGTTTAGGGTATTTACTCACTGCTGATGTTCCGGTCACTCCAGCTTCAAGTGACCTCCCGAGCCGTGCAGCGTCCACCAGGTCCTGGATCCAGCCAACCCCCAAGCGAGTCCGGAGCGTGACCCTGAGCTCTCCTTCTGTCCTTTCTCTGGCCGTCCCCACTATTGATCCACCCAGGTCCAGCTCCCTCGGGCCTTCTGTTGGGTGACCCTTGGCCTTGGGTTCCCTGACCCTCCACGTGGTATGCCTTCGTGGTGGATGTGGTGGGTGGCCGTGGCAGACGCTGCCCACGGCCTCCGGTCTCTGGCTGGGGTGTGTTTTTGCCCCCACCAGCTTGGGTTCCGGTACCCTAATGCCGACTCTTCACCCGTAGCTTGAATTTGGGCTCTCGGAGTCCTCTCTTTGTCCCCTCTCTGGGTCTTTCCTTCCTTCTCCTCTCTCTCTAGGGCTTCTCTGCTCCTCTTCCTCCTCTGACTTCTCTGCAAAGACTCACAGACTGACCCTGATCTCTGATGGTGCCCACCTTATATACACCCTCTATGTGTGAGCTCAGGCGATCAGCACCCAATGAGCTCCTATCTTTACCCAGGCTGCTCCCCCTATCTGCCCCTACACTACTTGGGATGTACCACCCCCCTCCCACTCCAGCCAGGAACAGACTCGGTCGTACCTGCACATTTCTAAGTGGGAGTACCGTCGGTCTGCTCCTCGGAAATGGGATGTGTGTAGTGCATGCAGCCTACCGAGCTCAGTTCCACACTCCATCCTTACCCGGGAGTGGAATATCACACCTCTGGGTTGAGGTGCAATACCCCTGTAGCAGCCGAATCCTCAGGGTGCTACATTCCCCCCTGGTAAATCACAGCACGTCCTCGGGCTGTAAGACATAACACCAAAAACATACAAATTTTTGCATAAACATATAAGACATATAAAACAACATATATTAGCAGATAAAACATTCTTTCTTATAAAACATTCTTGTCGCCTCTGGCTCCTCCTCCGGTCACTGTGCAACGTGTGACCGGGTAAAGTGCGACAGTCTCTCTGGAAAACTGGTTTCCCTATAAAACCGGTAGGGGGCGCTTTAGGAAGCGCAACTATATACAAGGGATATGGCCGCTCTCAGTCCTCGGCCAGGTATTGGGGAGGAATGACCGCTCTCAGTCCTCGGTCAGTGGGATTTAGGGGTTAAACGGGTAACAGTTCACACATGCTGGTCCCAACGGGGACTATTTTTAGCAACAGCAACAGTTTCAGTTTATGGTGCCCCGACGGGCAACTATATACAGCTCCTGCTTCGCTGTACTTAACGACGGCGTCCTCCTGCTCTTTCTTTGTTACCTTTGGCTCTAGTTTCAGACCCGTCCGGGTCCTCTTGTTCTTCCTCCTCACACCGCAGCTCTTCCTCCGTCAGACGATGCACATGGAGGGCGTAGGGTCCTTTGGCACACTTGTGCCGGGTGAAGGTGACCTCGTCCCCGATGTAAAGGTCACGACCTCTGTGTCCCTCCGGTAGGTGGGACTCAACGTCTCTCCTGGTCACGAAGACGTCGCCTAGGGTGCGGTGGTCTCGGATGAAGCCCCACCCATGCTGCATATTAAACTTTATCACAGTCCCGGTGGTGCGGGGACTATGCGCTGCACGGGGGTCTCTCCTGGCCCGGCTCTTCTGCTCCGCGCTCCTTACTTGAGCTTGCTGTTCCCGGACCCGCCTCTCTCTCCGCTCCCTCTCAAAGTCCTCGAGCTGTTGGCGGCAGCACTCAGCACGCTCCGCTGCAGCTGCCCGAGTCTCTTGAGTGAACCCCATGAGATCTTCTCCGGTGGGGTCCCACTCGAACTGCGCTTCTGCTAGCGGGGGCGAGATCCTCTTTACGGGCTTTGGAGCCGGGATCAGGGGTTCATCCAGGGGTCTCTCTCTCCGGAGTCGGGGATGGTGAAACTCCGGTGGCCATATAAATGGCTGCCCATCCGGGCACGTATGCTGGGCGTACAGGTCCTCTCCCAGATGCGGCACTTTAGGTCTTATGGGCGCGGTGGTGTTAGCGCCCGGGTTGCCCGGGCCTTGCGGCCAGGCCTGGGGTATCTGGAAGGTGAAGGGCACCGTAAGGACGGCGGCGCCCTGGGCTACTTGGCCCTGCGACCAGGCCGGGGGTTCCGCGGAGGTAGGGGGCGCTGTTGGTATTGCGGCGCCCGGGGGTACTAGGCCTTGCGACCAGGCTGGTGGTACTTCCTGCTTGGTCACGCTCGGGGTCGAGGCGTGTGACGTCACAGGGGTCGCGGCTCCCGTTTGAGGCCTAGTCTGCGGCGGTGACGTTGCAGCGACGGGCACGGCAGGATAGACTTCGGGCTCTGCGACGGGGAGCTGGGGCAGTTTCGCGGTTTCCCGGTTTGGGGTATAGACGTCCCCTTTACCTGCCTCCACTCGTTCGGCTCCCTTCTCGGCGCCGTCTCCGGCCTTCAGTCTTCCCGCGCCATCCTCAGAGGCGGTCGGTCTCCTCGTCTTGGGTGGCGTGCTCCGCTGACAGGTCTCGGTCTGCTGGGCCATCTCACGGCTCCACTCCGCCAACGTCTCTCGCTGCACCCGGGCCATCCTCCTTGCGAGGCCCTCCAGAGCGGTCTGCGCACACTCCCGGTCTCGGGGGAGCTGTGCTAGGACCTCCACTAGGCCTAGTGGGGTCGTTGTTTCCAGCAGGCTCCTGACCAACGGGTCGGTGCTGCTCTGCTCTCCTACAGTTGTCTCCAGCAGGCTCCTGGCCAGCGGGCCGGTGCTGCTCTGCTCTCCCTCCTCTGTTTCTAGCAGGCTCCTGGCCAACGGGCCGGTGCTGCTCTGCTTTCTCGCCATCTCCGGGTAAGCTCCTCCGATATTCTTCTCCAGGCTTCTTGCCTCCGGGTGCGCTCGCTCTCGACTGCTCCAGGCGACACCCATCTTTGCTCTCTTCTTTCGTCTCCTCCCCCTTCGAGGGCGGTCCCGGGGCCACTTGGTGATTGTCAGCTCCAGGGGCAGTTCTTTCACGCTGACAGACACCTCTAGCATCACAGTCTCTGTTGGTGGGGGCGGTTTCCACTTTTGGCGCCATTTTCGGTCCTGGCCCACGATGGGAGGCGGCCTCTCACCACCCTCTGGCACGCCCATAATGGCGTCCGCTCTTCCAAGGCGGGAAACCTTTGGAAATGGCGGGAATCGTCTCCCAGTGGCGGGAAACTCTGCAGATGGCGGGAAAAAGCTGTTAATGGCGGACAACCGGCGGGAATCGATCTGTGATGGAGTCCGATGGCGGGGACCCTCCGGAACCGGCAGGAGACTTCTTTTTGAGGTAAACTCGTTCTTTTCTTCAGGCACGCAGTACCCGGGTGTTGCGGGCACGTAATCCTGCCGACTACGCCAAAGTTGACGCGCCCCCTGGGCCATATTCTTTAGGGGAATACCCGGAGCCGGATCAGATGGGAGTTGTAGTCTTCCGAGTGGCTGTGACCCGGTCCGTGCCCAGGGTGTCAAACTCAGTTGTATGTGGCAGTCCTACAGATGTTATAAGTTCTTTATTGTCGACTACGCCACCCGTTGTATTGCGGTCACTATGGCCGCCGCTGCAGCAGGGTCCGCTGAGGCTGGTGGTGTAGGTGCAGCTTTTGGTGGTATAACCCCCAACGGGTGGGGTATAGCCTCAGGGGGTCAGGTGCAGAGGATGGGGGTTGTGGTGGTGCAGCATAGGTGTTAAAGGAAGACAGAGTCGGGTTGTGCAGTTTAGGGTATTTACTCACTGCTGATGTTCCGGTCACTCCAGCTTCAAGTGACCTCCCGAGCCGTGCTGCGTCCACCAGGTCCTGGATCCAGCCAACCCCCAAGCGAGTCCGGAGCGTGACCCTGAGCTCTCCTTCTGTCCTTTCTCTGGCCGTCCCCACTATTGATCCACCCAGGTCCAGCTCCCTCGGGCCTTCTGTTGGGTGACCCTTGGCCTTGGGTTCCCTGACCCTCCACGTGGTATGCCTTCGTGGTGGATGTGGTGGGTGGCCGTGGCAGACGCTGCCCACGGCCTCCGGTCTCTGGCTGGGGTGTGTTTTTGCCCCCACCAGCTTGGGTTCCGGTACCCTAATGCCGACTCTTCACCCGTAGCTTGAATTTGGGCTCTCGGAGTCCTCTCTTTGTCCCCTCTCTGGGTCTTTCCTTCCTTCTCCTCTCTCTCTAGGGCTTCTCTGCTCCTCTTCCTCCTCTGACTTCTCTGCAAAGACTCACAGACTGACCCTGATCTCTGATGGTGCCCACCTTATATACACCCTCTATGTGTGAGCTCAGGCGACCAGCACCCAATGAGCTCCTATCTTTACCCAGGCTGCTCCCCCTATCTGCCCCTACACTACTTGGGATGTACCACCCCCCTCCCACTCCAGCCAGGAACAGACTCGGTCGTACCTGCACATTTCTAAGTGGGAGTACCGTCGGTCTGCTCCTCGGAAATGGGATGTGTGTAGTGCATGCAGCCTACCGAGCTCAGTTCCACACTCCATCCTTACCCGGGAGTGGAATATCACACCTCTGGGTTGAGGTGCAATACCCCTGTAGCAGCCGAATCCTCAGGGTGCTACACATCCCCCCCCGTGCATCTCTCATCCCCCCCGTGCATCTCTCATCCCCCCCGTGCATCTCTCATCCCCCCCGTGCATCTCTCATCCCCCCCGTGCATCTCTCATCCCCCCCGTGCATCTCTCATCCCCCCCGTGCATCTCTCATCCCCCCCGTGCATCTCTCATCCCCCCCGTGCATCTCTCATCCCCCCCGTGCATCTCTCATCCCCCCCGTGCATCTCTCATCCCCCCCGTGCATCTCTCATCCCCCCCGTGCATCTCTCATCCCCCCCGTGCATCTCTCATCCCCCCCGTGCATCTCTCATCCCCCCCGTGCATCTCTCATCCCCCCCGTGCATCTCTCATCCCCCCCGTGCATCTCTCATCCCCCCCGTGCATCTCTCATCCCCCCCGTGCATCTCTCATCCCCCCCGTGCATCTCTCATCCCCCCCGTGCATCTCTCATCCCCCCCGTGCATCTCTCATCCCCCCCGTGCATCTCTCATCCCCCCCGTGCATCTCTCATCCCCCCCGTGCATCTCTCATCCCCCCCGTGCATCTCTCATCCCCCCCGTGCATCTCTCATCCCCCCCGTGCATCTCTCATCCCCCCCGTGCATCTCTCATCCCCCCCGTGCATCTCTCATCCCCCCCGTGCATCTCTCATCCCCCCCGTGCATCTCTCATCCCCCCCGTGCATCTCTCATCCCCCCCGTGCATCTCTCATCCCCCCCGTGCATCTCTCATCTCTCCTCTCCCCCCCATGTGCATCTCTCATCCCCCCCGTGCATCTCTCCCCCTCCCCCATGTGCATCTCTCATCTCTCCTCTCCCCCCCCATGTGCATCTCTCATCTCTCCTCTCCCCCCCCATGTGCATCTCTCATCTCTCCCCTCCCCCCCATGTGCATCTCTCATCTCTCCCCTCCCCCCCATGTGGATCTCTCATCTCTCCCCTCCCCCCCATGTGCATCTCTCATCTCTCCCCTCCCCCATGTGCATCTCTCATCTCTCCCCTCCCACCATGTGCATCTCCCATTCCCCCCACTCCTAGTTAATTGTATTTAAAAAAAAAATAAAACTTGTTATACTTACCCCCATGCGATCCCTGCAGAATCCTGGCGCTCGTCCAAATCGCTGACACCAGGTTCTCCTGCCTTCCGGTCATGTGACGGCGCCGTCACATGACCGGAAGTCAGAGGAATTATGAGATGTCCTGGACCCGGCGCTTTGCATGGGGCCGGGGGCCCCATGAGGAGAGAGACGCACAAGAGGGGGGCTCCTACCGGCCGGGCCCCATACTGGAGTCAGGGCAGTCATGCCCTGATGGCGGCCCTGCTGGAGGCTGGAGGGGCCCCCTCTCCCTCGGGGCCCCCGTTCAATGAACCGGCTGCACGGGCGGTAGTTCCGCCCCTGCTTCATCCTGCTTCAGGACCTGTGGTGACATCACAGTTATGTACCTTGATGTCATCACAGGTCCTCTACAGGTCTACCCTGCGGGAGTTTAGAACAGCGGGCAACATCCACCCCACACAGTGTGCTCTGAGCCACCGCAGACCAGAGCACACTGTCAACGTTTAGTGATTGTCTGTGGCGGTGCCGCGGACCGGCTGAAAAACCCCAACGGCCCGGTCCTGCTCCGCGGACCGGCGGTTGGGGACCTCTGCTGTACTGGATTGGTCTACCAATGAAATTAAGTCCTGGAGCCCTAAGTGTTATGACAAGTGTTGTAACGGACGTATTGCTGCTGTGGATAAAGGGGAATTGCCTGTACCTATTCAGGATTTTTGGAGAGTTTTTTCTGAGGAGGAGTCACAAATTTTGCCTCCCCATAGAGACTATGATTGTACCATTGAATTTGTCCCTGGAGCGACTCTTCCTAAAAGTCGTTTATTTAATCTTACTATTCCTGAGAGAAAGGCTTTGGAGGAATACATACAGACAAGCTTGGCCGCCGGTCACATTTGGCCTTCCAAGTCTCCTGTGGCTGTTGGATTTTTTTTTGTAAAAAAAAAAAGATGGCGGTTTACGTACTTGTCTGGACTTTCGTGAGATTAATAAAATTACTGTACGCAATCCTTACCCACTGCCATTGATTCCTGATTTATTTAACCAGTTAGTGGGGGCCAAGTGGTTCTCTAAAATTGATCTCCGGGGGGCATACAATTTGTTGCGCATGAAGAAGGTGTTGTGATTGCTGCTTTGGACTCCGTTTTGGAGGATGAGATTCTTAAAGCTCAGGAGAATGCCCCATCTAACACTCCCCATGGGAGGTTGTTTGTGCCTAGGACCTTTAGGAGAGATTTGTTTGAGTGTCATGAGTCTCGGTTGGCAGGTCATCCAGCAATTTCTGAGACCAAGAGACTTGTGGGTCGCAGTTTTTGGTGGCCTGGATGGCAGAAGGAAGTCATTAAGTGGGTGCGTCAATGTACTGTGTGTGCTAGATCTAAGTCTTCGCATGCTCCTGTTGCGGGGTTGCTTTGCCCTCTGGAGGTTCCTAGTGCACCTTGGACACATCTGGCTATGGACTTTATTACTGACCTTCCCCCCTCTGAAGGTTTCACGGTCATCTGGGTGGTCGTGGACCGTTTTAGCAAGATGTGTCACTTGGTTCCCTTCATCAAACTGCCTTGCGCTAAGACACTCGCTAAGGCCTTTGTCAAGGAAATTGTCAGACTACATGGTGTTCCTACTGACATTGTTTCTGATAGGGGACCTCAGTTCGTGGCTCGTTTTTGGCGTGCCTTTTGTGACAGGTTGGGAGTTCATTTGTCGTTTTCATCTGGATATCATCCTGAGTCTAATGGCCAGACAGAAAGGAAGAACCAGGATGTTGAGCAGTTCTTGCGTTGTTTTGTGGCAGACAATCAAGAGGGGTGGTCTGAGTTTCTGCCACTTGCTGAATTTGCTCTTAACAACCATACATCCTCTTCTGCTGGGTGTTCGCCATTTTTTTGTTGTTCTGGGAGACATCCATCTTTTGGGTCATTCTCCAAATTGGTTTCGGCTGTGCCTGAGGAGGAGAGTTTTTCCGGTGATTTGGAGAGAGTTTGGACGGATGTGCGTGGTAATCTTCAGGAGGCTAACAAAAAATCTAAGAGGTACTTTGATAGGAAACGGCAAGAGGTTTTGTTTGCTGTTGGTGACATGGTTTGGTTGTCCTCTAAGAAGTTCGTAGGGCCCTTTAAGGTGCTTCAGATAGTTAACCAATCTGCTGTTAGGTTGGAGGTTCCTACGTCCTGGAAGATTAACCCGGTGTTTCATGTTTCTCTGTTGAAAAAAGCTGATGTGTCGGATGGTGACGCCTCTGCCACTGTTCCTCCGGTGGTGGAGGACGGGGAATATGAAATTTCCCGCATCCTAAATTCTAGACGATATAGAGGGAGTTTGCAGTATCTCGTCGCTTGGAAGGGTTTCGGACCTGAGGATAACTCATGGGTGAGGGCGGATGATGTTTCTGCTTCCAGACTTGTCAGAGCATTTCACAGGAGGTTTCCTGGTAAGCCTGGGCCTAGGGGATCCGGAGGATCCTCTTAGAAGAGGGGGTACTGTTAGAACTCTCCTGTTAGGTTTTTTTTAGTTTGCTGGTCACATGACCATTTTTGCCTATTTAATCCGGCTCCGCCCTCCTGGTCTTGCTGGACTTCATTGTATTTACTACTCTTGAGCTAGCTTGGTGCTCTGTTGCCGTTCTCTGTTAGTTTTGCTAGTTCTTCTGACCTCTATGCTTTTTGTTGTGTGTTTGTCTTTGACTGCTACTATTTCTGCTAGGAGGTGTCCAACTTATCCCAGTCCGTAGTTCTTGTAGGGATCCCTCCCTCACATCTATAGGTCTTCGTACAGACTAGCCGAGGACTTTAGCGGGTCTGATCGCAGGATCAGGTTCTCCGTTACATCTTAGGGATCTAGTTTAGTTCTATTGTAGGGACAGCTCTCCTGTCTTTCCTTAGTCCCTGTAGCAGATCATAACACTTATAAGCGCCCTTTAACCAGATGGAGGCCAAAAGAACACACGGTCTAGTTGTTATTCTTCTATATACAGTTACTTTATCTGTATAGGAAATTGCAGCAGACTGCGCCTTCCTATATGTAGTGTGGTATTGAGACTCACTCGGCTGCTCACAGAGGTAGACACAGGAACATTTCTTCTGCTGGTTTATTTAAATCATGGCATAAACCAGTGCAGGGTTCAACAAAATAAACATGGCCTTTCTGGCAAAATCGGGAAACAAAAATATATCGTATAGCACAGTCCGCCTGCTCAGGGTACAATCAACAAAGTCCAGCACAGTTGCACATAAACACTTCTCTGGAGCTTCCTGCCTCCAAACAAACAGACCGAAAAAAAAACTCAGTGGCTGAACCTTTAACTTGTCGAACTACACCCTTGGGAGGGACATATGGTGAGTGGCTGTCCCGCCCATCTCTTACAGCCACTCACAAAAAAAACCAACCCTGTCATGGCCAATTAAAACCTCTCAGCACATAACATGCTGGAGAGCAACTTCTGCGTTTTCACATCACGGAAGATGGCAATCTTCGTGATACATATCTCTCCTCGCTTACATTGCCAGTGACCCTGTCACATACCCTCCACCTCCCCCTGCCCAAAGTCGGGAGGTTTTGGCACCTTCAGACACCGAACAGGGAATTCTGGAGAGGGCATCGGCGTTACCATGCAACTTCCGGGATCTGTTTTCTACGTGGAAATTAAAGTCCTGGAGGCCTAAGAACCAGCTAGTCACTCGGACATTCTTACCCTTCTTTTCTCTTTAATCATCTCAGAGGTGCATGGTCCGAGACTAGTTTAAACCTACGGCCTAGTAGGTAATACTAAAGTGTATCAACGGCCCATTTGGTGGCCAAACACTCTTTCTCGACAATAGCATCATTTTTCTGGCAGAAAGAGAGCTTCCGACTCAGATACAAGATGGGATGTTCTTCACCCTTTATCTCTTGAGACAGCACGGCTCCAAACCCAACTTCTGAAGCATCCGTCTGGACCACAAATTCTTTACTGAAGTTCGGTGCGACCAAGACCTCCTGTTAACATAGTGCCAGCCTCAGCTCTTGGAATGCCATTTCTGTTTCAGCAGTCCATTTGGCCATCGTTGATTTGGTACTTTTAAGGAGATCTGTCAGTGGTTCGGCAATCATGGCGAAATTTGGGATAAACCGCCGGTAATATACCATAATACCAAGAAACGCGATCACCTGCTTTTTGGAAAGCGGTTGCTGCCACTTCTGGATTGCCTCGACCTTGTTTACTTGTGGCTTGATTTTGCCTCTCCCGACAATGTAGATTAAGTACTTGGCCTCTTCTTTCTCCATGACACTTTTTTTTTGATTTATGGTAAACCCCGCCTTCCTCAGAGCATCCAGAATCACCTGTCCTTTTGGTAGATGACTACCTCAGTCTGGGCTGAAGATTACTATGTCATCGAGGTAGGCTGCAGCATACTTCTTATGGGGAGCTAGGATCCAATTCATGGACCTCTGGAAGGTGGCTGGGGCACCCTGTAGTTCGAAAGGCATTCTGGTATATTGAAAGCACCCATCAGGTGTTGAGAAGGCTGTCTTTTCCTTGGCACTCTAGGACATGAGGATTTGCCAGGAGCCCTTCGTCGGGTCGAGGGTGGTAATGTACCTAGCGGGTCCAAGCCTCTCAATGAGTTAATCGACTCGGGGCATCAGATATGCTTCAAATTTGGACACTTCATTCAGCCTGCGTTAGTCGTTGCAAAACCATTTTTGGACTCCTGTGTCACACCGAAGTCTAGCATTCTCTTCACCTCGTTTGAGATTACCTCACGGCGTGCTTCGAGAATCCTATATTGCTTAGGCTATGTGCCCACGATCCAACTGTAGCAGCGCTTTGGACGC
The DNA here is from genome assembly GCF_046119375.1 of Phyllobates terribilis. NCBI lineage: Eukaryota > Metazoa > Chordata > Amphibia > Anura > Dendrobatidae > Phyllobates > Phyllobates terribilis. Next base: position 68,795,988 of record NW_027362767.1, read on the forward strand.
AGCATATTTTTCATGCAGGTAAATCTGCATATGCTCACTGAACCATACGGATTTACCGCCTTCAATACATTCTAGTGGTCAAATTTTTGTTGCGGAGACCAACGACTCCGCAAGAGAAATTGAAATGCTGCAGTCCTTAAAGACGCGCCGCTTGTCAGTGTCCGTGGGTGATTCGCAGCCTCAGATTTCTAGAAACCCCATCCACTATGCTGTAACATCTGGCCGCTGCGGGTTTGATGCTGCATCAACATACAGTGTCAAACTTGCAGCATTTCCTGATTGTGGGCACATAACCTTAAGATTCATCCTTATATGCTGCTCTGTCAGAACGTCATACTCCACCACCTGCATACGACCTGGCAACTCCGAGAATGGGTCATGGTTCCACTGCAGCAGTTCTTGACACTGTTGCTTCTGGGCTGGTGATAGTCTCCGCAGTCGTCACATCCTCAACTTTGGCTTTGGGATGGCCTCCCAGGCATGCAGCTTCCAGTGATTCCCGATCTCTCCATGGCTTTAGCCTTCTTGGTTTTGCAATTTTAATGTTGAAGGCTGTGTGTACTGAGCTTAGCACTGGTGCTATATTTATGTGTTATGGTTAGTTCTTGTGCTGTATGCATGAAATGATCTGGGTTCTGGTGCTGCATATATGGTAAAAACTTAGTTATGGTGCTGTATTTATGTACTGAGATCAGTCCTGTTCACTGCTGGCATTGGAGGGGGGAAAACTTGGCATTTCCCCAGGGCACTCATCCCCAAATGGGCCCCTTGAGAGACCCTACACAACAGTAGGTTTGATTAGCCCGCTGGCTGTCTGCTTTAAAATTCTAGCAACCGCACTGATAATGTCAGTCCCCCATTATCAGTGCAGTTTCTGAGGTTAGAAGTATCTATGATGACATCATTGGTATATACCCCTTAGTGACAGAGCCAATTATGTCCTTAATGACCAGGCCAAATTTTAAAATTCTGACCACTATCACTTTATGAGGTAATAACTCTGGAACGCTTCAATGAATCCCATTGATTCTGAGACTGTTTGTTCGTGACATATTGTATTTCATGATGGTGGTAAAATTTCTTTGATATGACTGCCATTTATTTGCGAAAAAAAGTGGAAATTTGGCGAAAATTTTGCAATTTTCCCACATGTCTACTTTGCATCAGCACAATTTTTGCAACAAATTTTTTTTTTGTTAGGAAGTTATAAGGGTTAAAAGTTGATCAACAATTTCTAATTTTTCCAACAAAATTTACAAAACTATTTTTATAGGGACCACAACACATGTAACCCCATTTTGGAAACTAGACCCCTCAAGGAACTTAGCTAGATATGTGGTGAGCACCTTGAATCCTCAGGTGCTTTACAGAAGTTTATAATGTAGAACCGTGAAAATTAAAGAACCAAACTTTTTCCACAAAAATTATCTTTTAGCCAGAATTGTTTTATTTTCACAAGGGTACAAGGAGAAAATGGACCCCGAGAATTTTTGTGCAATTTCTCCTGAGTATGCTGATGCACCATACAGTGGTGGCCAAAAGTATTGGCACCCCTGCAATTCTGTCAGATAATACTCAGTTTCTTCCTGAAAATGATTGCAATCACAAATTCTTTGGTATTATTCTCTTCATTTAATTTGTCTTCAATGAAAAAAAACACAAAAAGAATTGTCCTAAAGCCAAATTGGATATAATTCCACACCAAACCTAAAAAAGGGGGTGGACAAAAGTATTGGCACTGTTTGAAAACTCATGTGATGCTTCACTAATTCGTGTAATTAACAGCACCTGTAACTTACCTGTGGCACCTAACAGGTGTTGGCAATAACTAAATCACACTTGCAGCCAGTTAACATGGATTAAAGTTGACTCAACCTCTGTCCTGTGTCCTTGTGTGTACCACATTGAGCATGGAGAAAAGAAAGAAGACCTAAGAACTGTCTGAGGACTTGAGAAACCAAATTGTGAGGAAGCATGAGCAATCTCAAGGCTATAAGTCCATCTCCAAAGACCTGAATGTTCCTGTGTCTTCCGTGCGCAGTGTCATCAAGAAGTTTAAAGCCCATGGCACTGTGGCTAACCTCCCTAGATGTGGACGGAAAAGAAAAATTGACGAGAGATTTCAACGCAAGATTGTGCGGATGGTGGATAAAGAACCTCGACTAACATCCAAACAAATTCAAGCTGCCCTGCAGTCCGAGGGTACAACAGTGTCAACCCGTACTATCCATCGGCGTCTGAATGAAAAGGGACTGTATGGTAGGATACCCAGGAAGACCCTACTTCTTACCCCGAGACATAAAAAAGCCAGGCTGGAGTTAACCAAAACTTACCTGAGAAAGCCTAAAACATTTTGGAAGAATGTTCTCTGGTCAGATGAGACAAAAATAGAGCTTTTTGGGAAAAAGCATCAACATAGAGTGTACAGGAAAAAAAAAGAGGCATTCAAAGAAAAGAACATGGTCCGTACAGTCAAACATGGCGGAGGTTCCCTGATGTTTTGGGGTTGCTTTTCTGCCTCTGGCACTGGACTGCTTGACCGTGTGTATGGCATTATGAAGTCTGAAGACTACCAACAAATTTTCCAGCATAATGTAGGGCCCAGTGTGAGAAAGCTGGGTCTCCCTCAGAGGTCATGGGTCTTCCAGCAGGACAATGACCCAAAACACACTTCCAAAAGCACTATAAAATGGTTTGAGAGAAAGCACTGGAGACTTCTAAGGTGGCCAGCAATGAGTCCAGACCTGAATCCCATAGAACACCTGTGGAGAGATCTCAAAATGGCAGTTTGGAGAAGGCACCCTTCAAATATCAGGGACCTGGAGCAGTTTGCCAAAGAAGAATGGTCTACAATTCCAGCAGAGCATTGTAAGAAACTCATTGATGGTTACCGGAAGCGGTTGTTCGCAGTTATTTTGGCTAAAGGTTGTGCAACCAAGTATTAGGCTGAGGGTGTCAATACTTTTGTCTGGCCCATTTTTGGAGTTTTGTGTGAAATGATCAATGATTTGATTTTTGCTTCATTCTCTTTTGTGTTTTTTCCTTGCAAGCAAATTAAATGAAGATAATAATACCAAAGAATATGTGATTGCAATCATTTTCAGGAAGAAACTGAGTATTATCTGACAGAATTGCAGGGGTGACAATACTTTTGGCCACCACTGTATGGTGCATCAGCATACTCAGGAAAAATTGCACAAAAATTCTCGGGGTCCATTTTCTCCTCGTACCCTTGTGAAAATAAAACAATTCTGGCTAAAAGATAATTTTTGTGGGGTGCCAATACTTTTGGCCACCACTGTATATGAGGAAAAATCACTGTTTTGGTGCACAGCAGGGCTCAGAAGGGAAGGAGCACTTTTTGACTTTTTGAATGTAGAATTTGCTGGCCTAATTAGCAGACGCCATGTCGCGTTTGGACAGTCCCTGATGTGCCTATACTGAAGAAAGATAATTAGCTCATATCACCTGATACTCACAGGAATCCCAGGCTCACAGATTAGTGTCCACCATACACTTGCAAGGATATATAAAGAAGGTAAAATCCGGTGCCACATGCGATAAATCCTTTTATTCCAAAATTATACTGACGAATAAGGGGCTGTGTCCTCGAAACGTGTCCAGTTGTTCCCCTCCTAGGGACATGTTGTGACTTTTAATTTTGGAATAAAAGGATTTATCGCATGTGGCACTGGATTTTACCTTCGTTATATATCCTGATGTGACCCAATTTTGGAAACTACACCCCTCAATGATTTTATCAAGGGGTAGAGTGAGCATTTTGAACTCGGACGCACGACACAGAATTTGATAACATTAGGTTGTCATAGTGAATATGTTGTCATTAGTGTTGAGCTCAAGTGCTTGCTACTTGAGTTTGCATCAGGTGCTTGGGTATACATCGAGCAGGTGCTCGAGTGAGATGCTCGAGTACCCGCTCCACATGTTTCGCGGCTGTTAGACACCCTAGACACCCCAAAAAAAAACATGCGAGGATTGCTCGTGTATGGCCGGCAATCCCTGCGTGGTTTTTTTTGCTATATAACAGCCGTGAAACATGTGGAGCGGAGACTCGAGCATGTCACTCGAGCACCCACGATACTCTGTGCATACCCGAGCACCCGATGCAAACTCAAGTAGCAAAAACTAGTCGCCATATCGTCATCATTTTTTTTATTTTATTTATTTTTTAAAATATCCCAACACAACCCTAACCTTACCCCTAATCCTAATTCAGTCTAATCCTAAAACCTAACTGCAAAGAATGGACAAAAAATATTTTATTTTATAATTTTTATCTAACTAAAGGGGAGGGCAAAGGGAGATTTGATTTATTATTTTTTTCTTTTGATCACAGTAATAGAGTTTATCACAGTGATCAAAAGGAACCAATAGGGAAAATTCCCTATTGTTGCCAGGTACCAGCCGGCAGATCTCGGCAGGTGCACTGCGCATGCGCTCGCCATTTTTTTTTTTACAGGAAGATGACGGAGGGCCAGGGGACGGATCAGGAGTACTGCGGAGGTACCGGGTGGGCTCGGGGGGCTTCATTTCTCTCTCCTCTGACATGTATATCATCTCAGATGAGAGAGAAACCTTTGTAACCACCGGCATACTTTTTTTTTTTTTTTTTTTTCCTGTGATCGCCGCTATTCACTGAACCGGACAGGATTAAACGGCCCTGACCATGTTCTCCAGCGTCCCAAAGATTTTTTGACGCTGGGGGGCATTATAGGCTTATTCCTCAGGGACGTGAAAGAGCGACGCTGAGGCATAAGTACCCTTAACTGCCGCAGTGAAAATGCGTTACGGCGGTCATTAAGGGGTTAAAGAACAGAAGTGTAGGAGACTCGAGAGCTCTCTCTTCTGTTCCTATGAGTATAGCGTAGATTGTATATTGCATAGATTGTGTTCCATGTATACAAACTCTAGTTTAACTGCTGAATGATTGTGCTGGCATAATTATCATTGCTATCGCCAATATATCATCCTGTGTAAACAGTAACATGATACTGTATGGGGACAGAACAGAGAGATCGTATTAGCCATTATTCTGTCCACATCACTGTTCATCAGCCTGTGTGAACAGTCCAATAAATGGCTCTGAAATCAGCAGTGTAAATGCACACTAAATGTTTGTGTGATGTTGCAATATCTTAATATTTATAGCCCCACTTTTAATTTTGCCTAGGTCCATACTTTTTGTTAAACCGGTCATGGTTCTGTATATATGTAATGGTCTTGGTTGGTTCAGGTGCTGTATATATGTAATGATCTTTGTTCTGTTGCTGTAGCTGTTATGAGTTTTGTTGTAGTGTTGAGCTTAGTTCTGATGCTTTATGTATGTAACAAGCATCCGTTCTGATATTGTATTTATGAGCTTGACTTTGGTGAATTAACTTTGATTTTGATGCTTTATCTCTATTGGGAGGGGGCACACAATTATGGATAATTTAAGGGATATTACTAATGAAGTACAATAATGTGTGTTTAAACTCCGCGTTATTAGACAGTGTATGGATACGCTGCCCATACTCCATACCTAATATATTTGAAGTCAAATCAAGAGAACCTATTGTTAAAATGTGAATCCCGCCCGTATTTAGCATTTTAGTCAATCAGTTGGTGTACCCATTAGGCATGTAACTACCAAGAACTTGCACTTATGACTGACTGGGACAACAACAAAAAATTCTATTCGCAGCAGCAAATATTTTAGGGCTCAGATTGAAGCCATATACAATTATATTCCCCTTGCACAGTTAAGATAATTGGTTCTTAAGCTGTGACGTCTCCCAGATATTGATAAGTGCAGCAGGGAGGCAATTTTCAGATCACATGCTGATCTCTGCTGCTGCGCGGTACATCACGCAAGTGCAGCAATTGCATATTTTAATGGTGCACAGGATTTAAGGGAAAACCATGTTAATAAATAGAGCACTGTTTTTCATTTTGGTATGGTCTAAGACTACTGGTTAATCTTCAGTAGAAAATCTTGTCAAGCTCATACATTCCCTTATATTTACTGCGTAGGGGAAAAAGTGATGACAAGTCATATAATGCAGTGTGTTAGACTTCTCTATGCCCACTACACACTTTTAGATAAAACCAGATCTTCACAACTAATTTACATTGAATTCTGAATTCACCTTAGGTACTAAACCCACTATAAATATTAGACATTTACAATAAACAGACCTCCCACATTTATTAGTTACTTCAAACTCTGTTCAGAAAATCCAGAAACAGGTGCACACATTTTCCACGTGAGAGAGGGGAAAAAAAAGCTGACATACAATTCACAACTGTGTGTAGCCATTTGAAAGAAAGAAATAAAAAAAATATATAGCAGGTGTGAAAAGCCTGCAGGAATTTAGACACCAAATAAACTTCTAATAGTGGCTACAAGAATATACTACACACACACATATACTGTATACCCGAAATATAGTCCAAAGAAACTTCTTGTCCGTCACTGGGACCTTACTTTCCATAGCCTGATATGTGCCTACTGTGGGAAGTTTGTGGAGTTTTTAGAGGCCCAAAGGGTCCTCATTTAAACTGAGAAACTCCCTAAGAATATGTTGACAGGGGAAGTTTTCGTAAAGCTGTGCTGGCATCCCTGCATGGTCCCTCTCCCTCCTCCCGACAGGAACGCCGTCCTAGTTACCTGCTTCCTTCCAGGTCCCTCATCCTATCTAGTTAAGTTAGTTCGTTATCCTGATCCTGTTCCTGTATTCCCATATAGTGTGTACGTTCCCCTGAAGCCGCTCTGGCAGTACCTGAACTCTGTAACCGCTACGGTGGATCCCGACGCAGAAGCCGCTCTGGCGGGATCTGAATCCTGAAGCCGTACCTGTCTGAACAGGCTCTGAATCCAATCTTGTCTGTGACTGTGAATCCAGTCCGAGTCAGTTTACCTGCTCTTTAGGGGTCAGCAGCTGCAGTACCGGGGACTGCCTATGAGTGGGTACCTAGTGGCTACCTGCAGCTCAAACCTGACTCCACCATCAGGATCTCCAGTGAAAACTCCAGGTCCACGAATCACGTGCGCCACCTGGATTTTACGTGGATTTTGAAGAGGATTCTGCTCAGAAATCCACATCAATAACCACTTCAAAAACTTTTCAATCAAAGTGAACCTGTCATGCTGCCCATGAGTCGCAGCATGTGTCAGTCTATTCCAGCCAGGTATATTATTTTCAGTATTTAAGAGAGAATATACTGTAAAGATCCAGACCTGTAGCCAGAGATGAGACTACTCTGGTGCTACCCATGGCTGGCTCTCCCAGCACCACAGCAGGTGATTAACAGGTCAGAACCATACACATCAGGGAAATATTAATGTCAGGAAAATATTAACCATTTCTCCCCCCTGAAGCACCCCTCACCACTTGTCAGTACAAGAACTGTCTCCATAAAAATCTCAGCACAAAGCCCCAATTAACACACTCATGAGAAATGCCTTGTAGGCAGATGCCAGCCAAGAAGTGCTACCTGCCTAATTAAAACACAAATGTATTTCTCCCTGGCAGACGCAGGGGGTGATTAGTTGCAGGATTGCAATAATTTGCGCGTAACTGTTGAGGCTGCTTCCTGACCTTCAAAAGAAAATCTATAGGCAATCCGACTCAGATACAGAATATAGAATATGATAAGTTCCATAATTCTGATGATAATGGGACACATATTTTTAGTGGCAGGAACAGCCAAGAAACAAGATGCTCAGTTTTTCGTAGTCGTAGGTCCCTCTGGGGGGCTGTGGTGCAAAAGTAACAAAATAGCAAATTGCAACTATGCGATGTGTGGTCTCTAAATAAAGGTAAAATCAGAACGGAAAAAATGGCGTTGTTTGCAAGCTTCTGAGATCAACGAGCGGTAAGTTATTGCAGAAGTTAAAGTTTTCAATAAAAATGTACAGGCTGGAGACCACATGATGTCACCACAAGGGGCGTGTGGCCAGATCTCCCCTTAGGTATAAGAGAATCCATGGAGAATAGAGGCGCACTCATTGCCAGGGGAGTATAAGGACTACAAGCAATGGGTCGCATTCGATAACGCTTAAATCAAACTGGGGAGCCACTCCTCCACCTATGCTGATTCGTCCCTGCGAACTGTATGGCGTAAGTTTCCTCTTTATTCCTGTTTATTTTCTGTAATTGCTTATTTATTTTAATGTCTCCTTTTGTAAAATCCTTGTATATATCTTTCCTAAACACTGCCTCCCTTTGGGATTAAATATAAAATTTAATAGTTCTGTTTCTTTTGCCCTGTAATCGTTCCCTCCCCCGAAGCCATATACGCTACCAAAACGCAGGAGTCCGCCCAGTCATGTATTATATTTCAAATCTGGATGGTGGTGGCAGAGAATAATATTAATAATCGGGCTATCATGAAACCGGCAGCAACCGTACGGGGCGTGTACACATATTCCTGGAGCTGGAATCCAGAGGTGTGAAGCCATACGCTTTCTGCGTGCTCGCCAATGCCCAAGGAGTGAGTAGTCTGGATCGTGTGCTCGCGATTCCGGACGAAATCCATGACATAGTGACGGCACGGTGATTGCGTGATCTCACCGGTGTCGTTGCTGTGGGAATTCCTGACAATACCTATTAATGAGCTGCAGCAACGCTGGGATAAGTTGTCTTGGGGTGGCGCCAGACTAGTCTGCTCACCGGTTACCATCCCCAGCTGGAGTGTTTCAGAGAATAATATACTTGGCTGCAATATATACCTTCTTGTATTCCTGTGTAACTATTCTTTTTTTTATCTATTTGTATGTGATTTGCTGTTTTTTAATATATAGCTAATAAAATTCATTTTATTTTAATATTTTGTCTTTTGCACAATTTTTTTTTGGTGTTCACATCATAAAATAATAACCTGCTTCAACAGACATCATAATCCTTCCTTATTTTGTATGCCACCATATGGTAAGGCACTGTGTTACTTCTTCCCTAAGGCCACGGCCCCACTATCATCAGCATTTGGTCAGTATTATTTCTCAGGAGGATCAGGGGATCGTGGAAGCTAAGAAATTCACGAACCTCCTGCCTAGTGGCAAGATGACCTGCTTGACAGGCCAGAGTCCCAGGAACAATTCGTCCATGTTTTTATTGGGAAAATCCCTTTTAAAGCGCTTTGCTTCAAGATCAGCAATAACTAGGTAATATAATGCTGTAAAGATGCACCATATGGGGACACACAAAAATGTTTATGGCTCCATAGTACCGAGCCACAGGGACTCATTGTGCCTTCTTAAAGGCTTTGTGTACCTAGCTCTGTTTTTCAGCGGTTTACACTAGTCATTGTTGCTGTAAAAACATTTCTGACGTGCCCTATTTGTGTGCATTGTAGGGTGCTCTATTTGGAATGAAGTTCTGTGATATGACTCGACTTTGTTTTTTACTATTATGACTTACTTCTGAATGCCTTTACTGGTTTATCCCTTGTACTACCTGACACCACCTGCGTCAATTATTGCTGATTAACCCTCTGTATTGACCTGGCTTCTCCTGTTTAAACATTTGATTCAGATTTTGTCCTTGTCCCCATCTCTATGATACTAACGTGGCTTATTTGTTTTAATTCTCCAGCTGGCTCCCCCAGTCAGTAGCTACTCTGCAGATGCAACCCAAGGTGCCCTACAGATAGGGCCAGATCCTGTTATAGGGGAGTAAAAAGTGAAAACCAGGAAGCTCCAGGTCTCATCGGTGAAGCCTCTTTTTGTTGCAGTGTTCAGGAACAGAAACACCATCCTTTACATCTATATCACACATCATTTTTGGCCCGCAGAGTGGTTTTATTTGGCCTGCGACACCAGAACCACCACCCCTATGTGAGGCCCATTATTCTGTATGGCAAACTATGTGGTGCCCATAATACTAAATGGAGGACTATGTGAGGCTCAAGCTATATGGAGGACTATGGGGGAGCCATTATTCTGTATGGAGGATTTTGTGGGGCCCATTATTCTGTATGGAGGACTATGTGGGGGCCATTATACTGTATACTGGTTAGTCCGTGACTTTGTCCAAGTTTTTCATTTTGGCCCTCTGTGTGTTTGAGTTTCACATCCCTGATTGATATCACTATGATCTTGAAAGCTGATCTTAATTATTAGTAGCAAGTGGCTTTCATTAAAAAGTAGACACAAACAAGTAAAAATGAATCAGTGGAGGCTTGTAAATTAAGAGAACTACAGACAACTAGAACATAGATACCGTCGCACTTGTTAGAGGACCCTAGATCTGACAACTTTTTTTTTTTTTTGCAAACCACTACTGCAAAGTAACAATAATGAGTTATTGTTGGTCTCATTTAATAATCAATTCTAATAAATCTGTAAACATCACAAATTTGGGCACTTTAATAAATGCAATAATCTATTTGGCAGCACGGTGGCTCAGTGGTTAGTACTAGTGTTGAGCGATACTTTCCAATATCAGGAAATATCGGATCGGATTGGATCGGGCCGATACCCAAAAAGTATCGAATATCGCCGATTCTGATACCGGAAACCAATGCAAGTCAATTGGAAACAAATATCGGAATGAAAATAAACCCTTTCTTTCCTTGTAGGTTAATTCTACATAAAGGAAAACAACTAACAATAATGTAGAATGTATTGGGGGAGGTGGTTGCCCAAATCGATGGGAACAGTGCTCACAGTGAAACATGAAAAGCCGGCAATTCATCAGCGGCATACACCGGTACCCGACAATTTATAACAGAAAGAATAGAGCATCACACATAGATTAGATAGATAGAAACATGTCAGTCACATATATAAGAAGTACAGTGACAGTGTTGCTTACTGTACTTGTCATTTAGTGTAAAGGATTTATTTTAAAAAATATTAGTGTTTTCATGCACCGTCTCTTTAAAAAAGCCGGCCGGCAATTCAGCAGCAGTACCCGACAATTTAGAATAGAAAGAATAGAGAATCACACATAGATTAGATAGATAGAAACATGTCAGTCACATATATAAGAAGTACAGTGACAGTGTTGCTTACTGTACTTGTCATTTAGTGTTAAAGGATTTATTAAAAAATAAATTGGCGTGGGGTTCCCCGTAATTATAGTCTCTAGTGGAAGTTAAGCAGACGGCTGGGGCAGATGTTTGAAGCCTGGGAAGGGGGTAATACCCACGGAGCTCCCCAGGCTACTAATATCAGCCCCCAGCTGAATACCTAGCCTTTACTAGCTATTAAAATGGGGGACCCCCCCAAAAAAATGACGTGGGGTCCCCCCTATTTTAATAGCTAGCAAAGGCTAGGCAGACAGCTGGGGGCTGATATTAACCCCTTAATAACATCTGACGTACTAATACGCGTCTGTGCCCTGGGACTTAAGAGCCAGACCCGTATTAGTACGTCATCGCGATCGCGCGCGCACACAGGCTGTGCGGGCGCGATCGCCGCCGGGTGTCAGCTGATTGTCACAGCTGACACCCGGTACTATGTGCAGGGAGCGGTCACGCACCGCTCCCAGCACATTAACCCCCGCGATGCTGCGATCGAAGTCGATCGCGGCATTGCGGGGGCAAGGGGAGGTGATCGGCGATACTCACCTCCTCTTCCGGCTTCCAGCGCAGTCTGCAAAGGCTTCCCGGGTGTTGCCATGACGACCCGATGTCGTCATGACAACATCCGGGTCACCAGAGAGCAGGAAGATTGCTTGGACATGCGCAGTGCATCTCCAAGCAATCTTCACACTGTGCACTTCTGACAGCCTTCATGGCATAGGGATGGTGCTCCATTCCTGTGCCATGCAGGCGATCAGAAAAAAAAAAGTGAAAGTCCCAGAGTGGGACAAAGTAATAAAGTGTATAAACTGTGTGAAAGTGGAAAAAAAAAAAAAAAAAAAATGTGCAAAAATATTATAAAAAAAATAAAAAAAATAATACACCAAAAATAAAAATATAATGTACCCATCAATAAATATTATTATAAAAAAAAACAATAAAAGTACACATATTTGGTATCACCGCGTCCGGAACAACCTGACCTATAAAACTGTCCCACTAGTTAACCCCTTCAGTGAACACAGTAAAAAAAAAAAAAAAAAAAAAAACAAGCAAAAAACAATGCTTTATCACCATACCGCCAAACAAAAAGTGGAATAACACGCGATCAAAAAGACGCATATAAATAAAAATGATACCGCTGAAAACGTCATCTCGTCCCGCAAAAAACAAGCCGCCATATAGCTCCATCAGCCGAAAAATAAAAAAGTTATAGCTCTCAGAATAAAGCGATACTAAAAAATATTTTTTTCTATAAAATAGCTTTTATTGTGTATAAGCGCCAAAACATAGAAAAATTATACAAATGTGGTACCACTGTAAACGTACTGACCCGAAGAGTAAAGCTGCCTCATCAATTTTACCACACGCGGAACAGAATAAAAAAAAAAAAAAAAAAAACAATTCCTGAATTGTTGGTTTTTGTTTATTCTGCCTCCCAAAAATCGGAATAGAAAGCGATCAAAAAATGTCACGTGCCTGAAAATGGCACCAATAACAACGTCAAGTCATCCCGCAAAAAACGAGCCGTCACATGACTGTCTGCCAAAATCTGGAAAAATTATAGCTCTCAAAATATGGCGATGCAAAAACTAGATTTTACAAAAAATGCGTCTTTTAGTGTGTGACAGCTGTCAGTCATAAAAACCCCATATGATTCTGGCATTGCTGTAATCACACCGACCCGAAGAATAAAGTCGTCTAATCACTTATACCGCACAAGGAACGGCGTCAAAAATAAACTCTTGAGTTAGGATTGGGCTAGGGTTGTGCTGGGGCTAGTGTTGTGCTGGGGCTAGGGTTGTGCTGGGGCTAGGGTTGTGCTGGGGCTAGGGTTGTGCTAGGGATAGGGCTGGGGTTGGGATTTTTTTCAAAAGTAAGAAAAAAAGATGACGATATGGCGACTAGTGTTGAGAGCAAGTGCTCGCTACTTGAGTTTGCATCGGGTGCTCTGGTATGCATTTAGTATCGTGGGTATTTGAGTGACATGCTCGAGTCTCTGCCCCATATGCTTCGCGGCCAAAAAACTTTACGGGGATTGCCTGCCATGCACGAGCGATCCCCGCATGTTTTTTTTTGGGTGTATAATAACCGTGAAACATGTGGAGCAGGGACTCGAGCATGTCACTCGAGCACACGCTGTACATGGTGCATACCTGAGTACCCGATGCAAACTCAAGTAGCGAGCACTTGTGCTCAAGAATAATGACAACTTATTCAATATGATGACCTAATGTAAGCAAATAATGTGCCGTACCTCTGGGTTCAAAATGTTCACTATACACCTTAATAAAATCTTTGAGGGGTATAGTTTCCAAAATGGGGACACTTGTGGGGGAGCTCCACTGTTTAGGCACATCACGGGCTCTCCAAACGCGACATGGTGTCCGCTAACAAATTGAATGGAAAATCGGCTCAAATTGTTAGCGGACGCCATGTTGCGTTTGGAGAGCCCCTGTGTGCCCAAACATTGGAGCTCCCCCACAAGTGACCCCATTTTGGAAACTAGACCCCCCAAGGCACCTATCTAGATGCATAGTGAGCACGTAGAACCCCCAGGTGCTTCACAAATTGATTCGTAAAAATGAAAAAGTGAAAATAAAACACTTTTTAATTTTTATGAATCAATTTGTGAAGCACCTGGGGTTCCAAGTGCTCACTATGAATCTAGATAGGTGCCTTGGGGGTCTAGTTTCCAAAATGGGGTCACTTGTGGGGGAGCTCCAATGTTTGGGCACACAGGGACTCTCTAAATGCAACATGGTATCCGCTAACAAATTGAATGGAAAATCGGCTCAAATTGTTAGCGGACACCACATTGCGTTTGGAGAGCCCCTCTGTGCCCAAACTTTGGAGCTCCCCCACAAGTGACCCCATTTTGGAAACTAGACCCCCCAAGGCACCTTTCTAGATGCATAGTGAGCACTTGGAACCCCCAGGTGCTTCACAAATTGATTCGTAAAAATGAAAAAGTGAAAAAAAAAACACTTTTTCATTTGTATGAATCAATTTGTGAAGCACCTGGGGTTCCAAGTGCTCACTATGAATCTAGATAGGTGCCTTGGGGGGTCTAGTTTCCAAAATGGGGTCACTTGTGGGGGAGCTCCAATGTTTGGGCACACAGGGACTCTCCAAATGCAACATGATATCCGCTAACAAATTGTCGGCTCAAATTGTTAGCGGATATCATGTTGCATTTGGAGAGTCCCTGTGTGCCCAAACATTGGAGCTCCTCCACAAGTGACCCCATTTTGGAAACTAGACCCCCCAAGGCACCTTTCTAGATGCATAGTGAGCACTTGGAACCCCCAGGTGCTTCACAAATTGATTCGTAAAAATGAAAAAGTGAAAAAAAAAACACTTTTTCATTTGTATGAATCAATTTGTGAAGCACCTGGGGTTCCAAGTGCTCACTATGAATCTAGATAGGTGCCTTGGGGGGTCTAGTTTCCAAAATGGGGTCACTTGTGGGGGAGCTCCAATGTTTGGGCACACAGGGACTCTCCAAATGCAACATGATATCCGCTAACAAATTGTCGGCTCAAATTGTTAGCGGATATCATGTTGCATTTGGAGAGTCCCTGTGTGCCCAAACATTGGAGCTCCTCCACAAGTGACCCCATTTTGGAAACTAGACCCCCCAAGGCACCTATCTAGATGCATAGTGAGCACTTGGAACCCCCAGGTGCTTCACAAATTGATTCGTAATAATGAAAAAGTGAAAAAAAAAACACTTTTTCATTATTACGAATCAATTTGTCAAGCACCTGGGGGTTCCAAGTGCTCACTATGCATCTAGAAAGGTGCCTTGGGGGGTCTAGTTTCCAAAATGGGGTCACTTGTGGGGGAGCTCCAAAGTTTGGGCACAGAGGGGCTCTCCAAACGCAATGTGGCGTCCGCTAACAATTTGAGCCGATTTTCCATTCAATTTGTTAGCGGATACCATGTTGCATTTAGAGAGTCCCTGTGTGCCCAAACATTGGAGCTCCCCCACAAGTGACCCCATTTTGGAAACTAGACCCCCCAAGGCACCTATCTAGATGCATAGTGAGCAGTTGGAACCCCCAGGTGCTTCACAAATTGATTCATAAAAATGAAAAAGTGTTTTTTTTTTCACTTTTTCATTGTTACGAATCAATTTGTGAAGCACCTGGGGGTTCCAAGTGCTCACTATGCATCTAGATAGGTGCCTTGGGGGGTCTAGTTTCCAAAATGGGGTCACTTGTGGGGGAGCTCCAATGTTTGGGCACACAGCAGCTCTCCAAACGCAACATGGTGTCGCTAACAATTTGAGCCAATTTTGCGTTAAATTTGTTAGCGGATACCATGTTGCATTTAGAGAGCCGCTGTGTGCCCAAATATTGGAGCTCCCCCACAAGTGACCCCATTTTGGAAACGACCACCCAAGGCACCTATCTAGATGCATAGTGAGCACTTGGAACCCTCAGGTGCTTCACAAATTGATTCATACAAATGAAAAAGTGTTTTTTTTTTCACTTTTTCATTGTTACGAATCAATTTGTGAAGCACCTGGGGGTTCCAAGTGCTCACTATGCATCTAGATAGGTGCCTTGGGGGGTCTAGTTTCCAAAATGGGGTCACTTGTGGGGGAGCTCCAATGTTTGGGCACACAGGGACTCTCTAAATGCAACATGGTGTCCTCTAACAAATTTAACGGAAAATCGGCTCAAATTGTTAGCGACACCATGTTGCGTTTGGAGAGCCGCTGTGTGCCCAAACATTGGAGCTCCCCCACAAGTGACCCCATTTTGGAAACTAGACCCCCCAAGGCACCTATCTAGATGCATTGTGAGCACTTGGAACCCTCAGGTGCTTCACAAATTGATTCATAAAAATGAAAGTGTTTTTTTTTTTCACTTTTTCATTGTTACGAATCAATTTGTGAAGCACCTGGGGGTTCCAAGTGCTCACTATGCATCTAGAAAGGTGCCTTGGGGGGTCTAGTTTCCAAAATGGGGTCACTTGTGGGGGAGCTCCAAAGTTTGGGCACACATGGGCTCTCCAAACACAACATGGCGTCCGCTAATTATTCAAGCAAATTTTACAATCAAAAAGTCAAATGGCGCTCCTTCCCTTCCGAGCCCTGCCGTGCGCCCAAACAGTATTTTTTCCCCAAATATTGGGTATCTGCGTGCCCAGGGGAAATTGCACAACAAATTTTGGGGTCCATTTTTTCTTGTTACCCCTGTGAAAATAAAAAAAATTGGGTCTAAAGTAACATTTTTGTGAAAAAAGTTAAATGTTCATTTTTTTCTTCCACATTCAAAAAATTCCTGTGAAGCACCTGAAGGGTTAATAAAGTTCTTGAATGTGGTTTTGAGCACCTTGAGGGGTGCAGTTTTTAGAATGGTGTCACTTTTGGGTATTTTCTGTCATAAAGACCTCTCAAAGTGACTTCAAATGTGATGTGGTCCCTAAAAAAATGGTTTTGTAAATTTTGTTGGAAAAATGAGAAATCGCTGGTCAACTTTTAACCCTTATAGCGCACTAACAAAAAAAAATTTTGGTTCCAAAATTGTGCTGATGTAAAGTAGACATGTGGGAAATGTTATTTATTAACTCTTTTGTGTGACATATCGCTCTGATTTCAGGGCTTAAAAATTCAAATTTTGAAAATTGCAAAATTTTCAAAATTTTCGCCAAATTTCCGTTTTTTTCACAAATAAACGCAAGTGATATCGAAGAAATTTTTCCACAATCATGAAGTACAATATGTCACGAAAAAACAATCTCAGAATCAGGGGGATCCGTTGAAGCGTTCCAGAGTAATTACCTCATAAAGTGACAGTGGTCAGAATTGTAAAAATTGGCCCGGTCATTAACGTGCAAACCACCCGCGGGGCTTAAGGGGTTAATAGCCCAGGAAGGGTGCCATGAATATTGGCCCCCTCCCAGGCTAGAAACACCAGCCGTCAGCCGCCCCAGAAATGGCGCATCCATAGGATGCGCCAATTCTGGCACTTAGCCTCGCTCTTCCCACTGCCCTGTAGCGGTGGCAGTGGGGTAATAGGGCTGGGGTTGATGTCAGCTTATAATGCCAGCTGACATCAAGCCCAGGTTAGTAATGTAGAGGCGTCTATAAGACACCCCCATTACTAACCCCATAGTCAAAGTTAAAAAAAAAAAACACAAACACCCAGAATAAAATCCTTTAATTGAAATAAACACACAATTCTTTATTGTTCTAAATTAAACCATACTTACCATCACACCCATTCCAGCTGAAGCTAACGATCTCCTGCAATAAAAGAAAAATAATAAAGCAACATCATCTTTACCTTTCCATGGTTCCCACGACGGCTCCAGCTCTGCTAAATCGAGATGACAGGCTGGACCGCAGCAGAACGCTGCCATCCGGCCTGTCATCCCGCAGACACTGAGAAGCGCAGACATGCTTGCGCTCCTCAGTGTCTGGCTGTGACGGCATCCAGATGAGCCGACAATGAACTCAGCTCACCTCATGCACGTCACTGACAACGTGGGAGAATTCTCCTGCGCATGCGGTGAGCGTGAGAGACTCGGCTCATCGGGATGCCGTCACAGCCTGACACTGAGGAGCGCAAGCATGCCTGCGCTTCTCAGTGTCCGCGGGATGACAGGCTGGATGGCAGCGTTCTGCTGCAGTCCAGCCTGTCATCTCGATGTAGCAGAGCTGAAGCTGTCCTGGGAACCATGGAAAGGTAAGGATGATGTTGGTTTATTATTTTTCTTTTATTGCAGGAGATCGTTGGCTTCAGCTGGAATGGGCGTGATGGTAAGTATGGTTTAATTTAGAACAATAAAGAATTGTGTGTTTATTTCAATTAAAGGACTTTATTCTGGGTGTTGTGTTTTTTTTTTAAAATACTTTACTAGAAATTCATGGCGGTCATGTCTAATATTGGCGTGACCCCATGAATTTCGGGCTTAGGGCCAGCTGATAATGCCAAGCTGGCCCTAACCCCTTTATTACCCAGTGAGCCACCGCACCAGGGCCCTGGATGAGTTGGGTACAGCGCCAGAAGATGGCGCTTCTATGAACGCGCCATTTTCCGGGGTGGCTGCGGACTGCAATTTGCAGCGGGGGGGGGGGGGGGGGCCAGAAAGCTTGGGCCTCCCTGCGCTGTGGATTCCAGCCCCCAGCTGCCTAGTTGTACCTGGCTGGACACAAAAATAGGACGAAGCCCCACGTATTTTTTTTTTAATTATTTCATGAAATTCATGAAATAAAAAAAAAAGGGCTTCCCTATATTGTGTCCGGCCAGGTACAAATAGGCAGCTGGTGGTTGGGGGCAGCCCGTTCCTGCCTGCTGTACCTGGCTGGACACAAATATAGGGCGAAGCCCCACATAAATTTTTTTTTAATTATTTCATGAATTTCCTGAAATAATTTAAAAAAAATTGACGTGGGGCTTCACCCTATTTTTGTGTCTAGCCAGGTACAGCAGGCAGGAACGGGCTGCCCCCAACCACCAGCTGCCTATTTGTACCTGGTTGGACACAACAATATAGGGAAGCCCTTTTTTTCTTTATTATTTCATGAAATAATTTAAAAAAAAAAATATGTGGGGCTTCTCCCTATTTTTGTGTCCAGCCAGGTACAACTAGGCAGCTGGGGGCTGGAATCTGCAGCGCAGGGAGGCCCAAGCTTTCTGCCCCCCCCGCTGCAAATTGCAGTCCGCAGCCACCCCGGAAAATGGCGTGTTCGTAGAAGTGCCATCTTCTGGCGCTGTACCCAACTCATCCAGGGCCCTGGTGCGGTGGCTCACTGCGTAATAAAGGGGTTAAGGCCAGCTTGGTATTATCAGCTGGCCCTAAGCCTGAAATTCATGGTGTCACGCCAATATTAGACATGACCGCCATGAATTTCTAGTAAAGCATTTAAAAAAAACACAACACCCAGAATAAAGTCCTTTAATTTAAATAAACCCACAATTCTTTATTGTTCTAAATTAAACCATACTTACCATCACGCCCATTCCAGCTGAAGCCAATGATCTCCTGCAATAAAAGAAAAATAATAAAAAACCAACATCATCCTTACCTTTCCATGGTTCCCAGGACAGCTCCAGCTCTGCTACATCGAGATGACAGGCTGGATCGCAGCAGAAAGCTGCCATCCAGCCTGTCATCCCGCAGACACTAAGAAGCGCAGGCATGCTTGCGCTCCTCAGTGTCAGGCTGTGACGGCATCCAGATGAGCCGAGTCTCTCACGCTCACCGCATGCGCAGGAGAATTCTCCCACACTGTCAGTGACGTGCATGAGGTGAGCTGAGTTCATTGTTGGCTCATCTGGATGCTGTCACAGCCAGACACTGAGGAGCGCAAGCATGCCTGCGCTTCTCAGTGTCTGCGGGATGACAGGCGGGATGACAGGCTGGATGGCAGCTTTCTGCTGCGATCCAGCCTGTCATCTCAATGTAGCAGAGCTGAAGCTGTCCTGGGAACCATGGAAAGTTAAGGATGTTTTTGCTTTATTATTTTACTTTTATTGCAGGAGATCGTTGGCTTCAGCTGGAATGGGCGTGACGGTAAGTATGGTTTAATTTAGAACATTAAAGAATTGTGTGTTTATTTCAATTAAAGGACTTTATTCTGGGTGTTGTGTTTTTTTTAAATACTTTACTAGAAATTCATGGCGGTCATGTCTAATATTGGCCTGACCCCATGAATTTCGGGCTTAGGGCCAGCGGATAATACAAAGCTGGCCCTGGATGAGCTGGATACCGCGCCAGAAGATGGCGCTTCTATGAACGCGCCATTTTCTGGGGTGGCTGCGGACTGCAGCTCGCAGCAGCAGGGGCCCACAAAGCTTGGGCCACCCTGCGCTGTGGATTCCAGCACCCAGCTGCTTAGTTGTACCTGGCTGGACACAAAAATACGGCGAAGCCCCACGTATTTATTTTTTTTTACTTATTTCATGAAATTCATGAAATAATAAAAAAAAGGGCTTCCCTATATTGTTGTGTCCGGCCAGGTACAAATAGGCGGCTGGGAGTTGGGGGCAGCCCTCTCCTGGATGCTGTACCTGGCTGGCATACAAAAATATGGCAAAGCCCATGTCAAAATTTTGGGGAAAAATTAATTAAAAAATAAATAATAATTTAGGGACTGCATCTTTATTAACTCCTCAAGGGTCATTTACTGTTAAAATAAAGGATTTATTAAAAAATAAATTGGCGTGGGATTCCCCATAATTTTAGTCTCTAGCGGAGGTTAAGCAGACGGCTGGGGCAGATGTTTGAAGCCTGGGAAGGGGGTAATACCTACGGAGCTTCCCAGGCTACTAATATCAGCCCCCAGCTGAATACCTAGCCTTTACTAGCTAGTAAAATGGGAGACCCCCCCCAAAAAAATGACGTGGGGTCCCCCCTATTTTAATAGCTAGCAAAGGCTAGGCAGACAGCTGGGGGCTGATATTAATAGCTCAGGAAGGGTGCCATGAATATTGGCCCCCTTCCAGGCTAGAAACACCAGCCGTCAGCTGCCCCAGAAATGGCGCATCCATAGGATGCGCCAATTCTGGCACTTAGCCTCGCTCTTCCACGCTGCCCTGGTGCGGTGGCAGGGGGTAATAGTGGTGGGGTTCATGTCAGCGCCAGCTGCCATGAAGCCCAGATTAGTAATGATGGGCGTCTATAAGACACCCCCACTACTAACCTACAAAGTGTTAAAAAGAAAAAACACACTACACCCCGAAAAAATAATTTATTTGAAGTAAAACACACCATTTTATTTAATTCTTAGTTTACTAAAAAAAAATAGTTACCTGTCCACGTTCCTGCGCTGATCTCCCATGCACAGCTGTCACATCTGGAGATGGTGACAGCTGTGCATGGCTGCTGTAAGCTCACACTGCCGGGAACACGTCCGCTCCCGGCAGCGTGAGACACTGACTGAGGTCACCGGAGTGCATTCAGTCAGCGCAGCTCTGGAGACCTCCTTTACGGCACTGCTGTACCGTGGGAATTTCTCACGGTACAGCAGGGCCGTAAAGGAGCTAACCGGAGCAGCGCTGCCTGAACTCCGGCGAGCCCGTTTATGCAATGACGGGGCTGCTTTACGGCCCCGTCATTCTAGCGGCGGCAGCGTTTCAGAGCGGTCACATTCTATGTGGCTGCTCTAAACTGGAGATCTTCGTGGGACACTCGTGGACTACTACAGAGGGGTAAGGATAAGGTTGTGGTTTATTATTTTATATTTTATTACAGAAGATCGATGGCTTCGGGGAATTAGGTGTCTAGGTGAGTATAGGTGTATTTTTTTATTTTTTACTTTATTTTAGGTGGCGATCGGCGGGGACAGGTAATGTATGAACTAATTTATTTTAGGTAACCACTGGCCACCAATGACATGTATTTAAAATTTATTGGGGACCAAAAACAAATATATATGGGGCCTAAAAGAATAAAAGATGTGTATA
This sequence comes from Phyllobates terribilis, assembly GCF_046119375.1. Taxonomy (NCBI): domain Eukaryota; kingdom Metazoa; phylum Chordata; class Amphibia; order Anura; family Dendrobatidae; genus Phyllobates; species Phyllobates terribilis. The sequence goes on from NW_027362767.1 coordinate 68,817,440, forward strand.
GGGGCAAAATAACATATGGGGCAGTTTAAATAGCAGGATCAGGCTGATGGGAACTACTGCTCCCATCAAGCTGATCCTGCTGGCACGAGTGGACAGGGGACAGACATAGGCCGATGGGAGTAGTAGTGTCACATCGGCCTATGTCTGCCTGCACGCACACACCTGCAGACATCGCACAGACACCGCACACACCCGCAGACGTCGCACAGACACCCCGCACACACTCGCAGACATCGCACAGACACCGCGCACACACTAATCATGACGGGTCTGGGAAGTGAGGCTGACCTGTGCAGCCGTGGGAAAGTTCATGTGAGTTCATGCAATGCAGTCAAGCATGAACTCGCATGAACCCTCTGAGGGCACCGCGGCTACTTCAAATGAACAGCTGATCGGCATCAGCGGATACCTCAGCTGTTCATTTGAAATAACCGGCGGGAAAGCGCAGCACAGAACGGGAAAGCCGGCGGTGAAGTCTTTTCACTGCCGGCTTCCCCGCCCGGGTCCTTCTCTCCCCGCTCCCTGGTGCTGCGCTCCCCACCCGGTCCTAACTTACGATCAGGATGGGGGGAGTGGAGGATCGGGGTGGGAGGCTGCGGGGAAGCAGTATGGGGCTGTGTGATTGTTTAAAAGCCGGCGGCCGGCTTTTAAACAATCAGGAGAATTATTTCAAGCTGGGATGGCATTCTGATGACAGGCTGGATCGCAGCTGAGCGCTGCCATCCAGCTTGTCATCCTTCAGAGACACTGCAGATCGCAGGCATTATGGGAACTTCCGATTCCGGTATTCGATATTCTAAAAGTATCGGAGTTAAGTATCGGAATTCCGATACCGCGAATATCGGCCGATACCCGATATTTCAGTATCGGAATGCTCAACACTAGTTAGCACTGCAGCCTTGCAGTGCTGGATTCAAATCCCACCAAGGACAACATCTGCAAGGAGTCTGTATGTTCTCCCTGTGTTTGCATGGGTTTCCTCCCACACTCCAAAGTTTCTTGGAAATTTTGCCAATGAATGGAAAAAAAATGAAAATACACCATGCATTGTTCGCTTCCAACCACCAAAGGTCCCTCCCTGGTGGCCATGAACAAAAGTGCTGGTGAGGCCACCAAATCTTCAAACTAGTTGTGGTCAACCACAGGCGATCCAACATCTATGTCCAACTCTTGTGAAATATTATTTTTGTCCGCATAGTCATTAAATGATATGTAATTGCAAAGCGAAACTCCATTTTTTACCTAAATTCACTTTATATCTTCAAAGATCGACTCAAATTCCTATTCTCATTCAAGTCTGTTGCGAAGGTGGAAATTAGTAGACCACTTAAATGAAGGTGTACAAATGAATCTCGCTGCCATTGAGTACTCCTATTATATTTTTTCCTCCATCCAGTAAGCCAACCTCAAGCATGAATGCTTATCCCAGCAGGGGATGTTGTTGAAGGCATAAAATGCAAACTGCCAAAAGAAAATGCATAGCATCAGACATTTTGGCTACTTGCTGTTGAATATATACACATGGACACCAACATAAATTATAATTCTTAGAAAAAGCAATAAAGATGCCAAGATTTAAAGGTTTGTAAATAAGCAACATTTTAATGCCAACTTATTTTTTTTTAAGTAGCTAGTGCTCTTCTCAGACCAAAAACAAAGATGCCTTTGACAGCATTAATTTTACTGCGGCTAATTCAATTTATCAATTTAAGTGTTGTTTAGAAGGAAAAATATCCTGTTACTTAAGTTCAATATATGAAGGGTCATTTAAAAAAAATAAAAAAAACGGAAAAAGGCAGTGTTGTTTTTTTTCAAAAAGAGAATGTATTTGTATTCTCATAGGCAATATTCCCAGTATCTTTCACTTCTTTTCATTTTCTCTTTTAATTGATTTGTGGCTAAGATAGATAGAAATATAGATATGAGATAGAAAGATATATATGAGATATATTTCGATAGATATAAATGGAAAATATCAGTCAGCACTCCAGTTCAAGGAAAAATTGTGAACTTTAATCCAGCACCAAATGTTGCAACGTTTCGACCTCACAACACGGTCTTTGTCACGGCTTGGCAAAGATCATGTTGTGAGGTCGAAACGTTGCACCACTTGTACCACCATTTTGCGTTGGACAACAGCATTACTCAGGAAGTATTGCACCCAAAATCTTCTCAAGTTTGTGCTGCTATCTGTTTTTTCTATTTGGATAGATATAGATAGATTAATTTAGAAAGAAAGAAGGTGAAATTGCACCCGTCATCCAAATCCACCAGCAAATGGATAATAATATATAGGAGAAAAGAAGGTTACACTCCAAACATAGCAAAAAAAATGTATTCCATGCCAGAGGTACACAACGTTTCAACTTAAGGTGTGAGCCCTTCTCAAGTGCCTCTTGAAGAAGGCTCAGACCTTGAGCCGAAACATTGTGTACCTTCGGTATGGAACAAAACATTTTTTTTTTTTTCACGTTTCTTTGCTATGTTTGGCATGCAACCTCCTTTTCTCATAGAACGTGAAAAAAATATTTATTCTGTGCCAAAGGTACACAACGTTTCGGCTCAAGGGGTGGGCTTTTCTCAGGTGTCTTAAGTGCCTCTTTAGAAAGGCTCACCCCTTGAGCTGAAATGTCATGTGCCTTTGGCATGGAATGATCATACTGTGGGTACGGAAAGTATTTAGACCCCTTTAAATTTTTCACGTTTTGTTTCATTGCAGCCATTTGCTAAATTCTAAAAAGTTCATTTTTTTACTCATTAAAGTACCCCATCTTGACTGAAAAAAAAAACAGAAATGTAGAAATTTTTGCAAATTTATTAAAAAAGAAAAACTGAAATATCACATGGTCATAAGTATTCAGACCCTTTGCTCAGTATTGAGTAGAAGCACCCTTTTGAGCTAGTACTTACAGCCATGAGTCTTCTTGGGAATGATGCAACAAGTTTTTCACACCTGGATTTGGGAATCCTTGGTCATTCTTCCTTGCAGATCCTCTCCAGTTCCGTCAGGTTGGATGGTGAACATTGGTGGACAGCCATTTTCAGGTCTCTCCAGAGATGCTCAATTGGGTTTAGGTCAGGGCTCTGGCTGGGCCAGTCAAGAATGGTCACAGAGTTGTTCTGAAGCCACTCCTTTGTTATTTTAGCTGTGTGCTTAGGGTCATTGTCTTGTTGGAAGGTGAACCTTCGGCCAAGTCTGAGGTCCAGAGCACTCTGGAAGAGGTTTTCATCCATGATATCTCTTTACTTGGCCGCATTAATGTTTCCTTCAATTGCAACCAGTCGTCTTGTCCCTGCAGCTGAAAAACACCCCCATAGCATGATTCTGCCACCACCATGTTTCACTGTTGGGATTGTATTGGGCAGGTGATGAGCAGTGCCTCTTTTTCGCCACACATACCGCTTCGAATTATCACCAAAAAGTTCTATCTTTGTCTCAACAGACCAGAGAATCTTATTTCTCATAGCCTGGGAGTCCGTCATGTGTTTTTGAGCAAACTCCATGCGGGTTTTCATATGTCTTGCACTGAGGAGAGGCTTCCGTCGGGCCACTCTGCCATAAAGGCCCGACTGGTGGAGGGCTGCAGTGATAGTTGACTTTGTGGAACTTTCTCCCATCTCCCTACTGCATCTCTGGAGCTCAGCCACAGTGATCTTGGGGTTGTTCTTTACCTGAGCTCTTTTTAGCGAATAAATCACCAATTTCCAAGAAGGAGTCAATTTTTCAAATTCATATGGAAGGTTTGGTACATGCCTGAAGGACGAGCACCCTGCCATTTTCTCCCTATGTTTGCTAGTGCTGTTCTTGATTTCTTTTTTTCTAACTATATCTATATATCTCTCTATATATATCTCTCTCTCTCTCTCTCTCTATATATATAGATAGATAGAGAGAGAGAGAGAGAGAGAGAGAATGTATTACTTTTTATACTTAATTAAAAATAAAAAAAAGTATTTTTCTTATTTTCAGTCCTTTACTAGCCAAGCTCTTTCTAGCGCTGGCACACATTTCATATAACTAGTTAGCTGTATGGTTTTGTCCAATTTGGCGATCAAAATAACCATAACAGATTTATGCACAAAAAAAGCTAAAAAAAAGAAAACCTTATCAAAAAGAAAGGTGATGAATATCAGATTGGCGGGGGTCTGACACAGGGCACCCCCCCCCACTATCAGCTGTTTTCTGCTGCGGCTCATGAGCAATGCTGAACTGCACAGCGCTGCACACCGTGGACATTGCTGAGAACAGCAGCTCCGCTCCTACTCAATAGTTACAAGAGCTTCTATCTCTATTTCTTTTATGCCTGTCTCCCCTGTTGTTTGCTGAATAGACAACAAAAAAAGACATTGCTATTATTAATGGACACATGTCCAGTGCATTGGAGATATTGATGATATTTCTTATCATTAACTTCACTTTAGAAACTAAAAAGGCCAGCAATAAAAGGCCCGGCCATCCAACATTGTTGCAAAAACAAAAATACTAATTCATCCTGTCAACAAGTCTATCTTTAGCGTAATGCTTTAATGAACTCATCCCTCATGCGACAGGCTCTTTTAGCCAAACATGTTTGTAATCTTGCTCCTCAGCTGCGCAAATCAATCACCCATTTCTCTAATCCACCATTCAACATCTGTGGAATTTAATACATTTTCATCAAAGCAGAGGCAGGTTTTGGCAAAATTGTGGGAACATGGGGTCTAAAAAGTAAGTATAAAAACAGAGAGAATTGAATAAATAAAAAAAAAAATTCTCCCTGCCAGAACGGAGCAAAGTTTGATGGCATAGATGACAAAGTAGAACTACAAGGCATCAACGTATAAGCTCACCCAATACTCTCCAAAAAAAAAAAGAATGATCTCTGTTACCATCTTAATGATAAATCTTTCTACAAAGTCACAAGATGGATAAGACATGTTAATGATATGGAAATGATGTAAAAATGGAAACAAATTTTTCCAAACTTCTTGATTTATTCAGTATTGACATACAGAAATGCATTTGCCTGCACGCTTTGGCTGCTATCAGTGGGATTATAAATGGTTGTTTGAGAATCGTTCTGACGATTGTTCTGCCATGCTGAATGCACATGGGGCAAATCATCAAGATCAGGGGCAGACATATTATTGGTGCTGCTACACGGGTAAGGGAGTCCATTTAAACCTTCAAAGCAAGCAGAGTTATGCATTATGATGAGCTCTTGGGGTGCAAAGGCCAATATACTGTTCTTGCACAGGGACTCTCTTCTGTCTATGTCCGCCATTGTTTAAGATCCACTGCAGGCAGCCCATTTGCTATTACCAACCAATGACGTCCCAGATGTGCTAGATGGGAGACAAGGCTGCAGACCCTGCAGTCCATGGTAACACGTTTAGGCCATGCAGGCTGCTCACAGTGGCACAAGCAACATGTCACCTGGCATTGAGTTGAACAATGGCTCCTGGGACACGTTGGAGAAATGGATGTAACACTGGTTCCATGATTGATCCATTCTGTACTGCAAGTGAAACTGGACATCACATACCAAGCCTAAAGCATCAAGCAATGTCTACACAAACAATCAGGAGATGTTTGCACGACATTGGGCTACAATACAGTTGTTCAGGTACATTGACCTTACACCACCACTCTCAAAAGCTATCATGGTGCAGAGTAAGATGGCAGTGGGGGCTGGAATGGAGGTCTATAATCTTCAGGGATGAGTTCCATTTTTAACTTGGACGCAATGATAGCCGGAGATTGGTCTGAAGACCAAGTAGTCAATGCCAAGAAGAGGCCTTCCCGAGGGAACGTTACATCTGTCCTATTCCTGGGATTATGGTGTAGGGTGGCATAATTTATGACAACCAAATCCCTTTTTGTCTTCATTCCAGATACTCTAACAGCTCAGCCTTATATTGATTTGGTCAGCATAACAGAACATTCCCCAGACAACCACCAATAACATAAGTGATAACAAAATTTTGTTTTTATTTTTTCATAATTTCATATCATGAACACATCTGCCCATCCTGTGATTTCCTAATCCCACGAGTTTTCCTTCTTGGTGTTCCAGTTTCAATGGAGTGTATATATTTGGGATTTTCTTTTGTTTTACTAGTTTTTCACAAAAACAGACCTTAAAGCAAGATGGTGTTTGGAGGTAGACAGTACTACTAATAAAGAGGAGATACATAGTATTGTATAATTTCTTACATATGTCTTTTATAGAACAATGAGGCCAACTATTCATTCAGTATAAATTATATTTCCCTTTACTCCTTTGTTATTCTTTTTATCTTTATCATGAATGTTTCTGGATGATGGATATGACGATAAGAGAAAGCCTTTTGCAGCATTTTATCACGGTCCAAAGATTGCTGACATCGGACTCTACGGAAAATGCGGTTTTGTGGCTGGGGATTGGGTTATAATGGCGAGTTTCTTTGTTTTGCAGCTGTGGATGTAACAAACCAATTAGGCAAGCTCCATGTCCGAGGAACGCATCTGTATTACTCGAGATGTTAACTATTTGTAACTAAAGCCCAGTTGTTTTTAAAAAACAAGAATACTGGATGTTTACTGAAGGCCGGAAATAACACATAAAATACAACCGTACCAAGACACTTTTTTCAGCATAAAATATATTTTTATCACTAAAACTTATAAATGAATCATTGTTCTCTAGAGATTATGTGCATTACTGTGTTGTTGCATTAGATATACATTAAGTGCCAATGACTTGCTTGATAACATCCAGTTCTTATAGAACAGGACAAACTTTTCCCAAAGAATGACTTTAGGAAAGACATCCCTGGTCCCAGATCTTGGCAAAATTGCAGGAGCATGGGGTCCAAAAAGAGAGTATAAAAACAGAGATTTAAATAAAATTCTTTTTTTTTCCTACCTGCCAGAATGAAGCAAACTTTGATAGCATAGATGACAAAGTAGGACTACAAAGTATCAATGTATAAGCCCACCCAATACTCTCCAAATAAAGAATGATCTCTGTAACAGTGTCTTAATAATAAATCTTTCTGCAATTGCAGAAGCCTTTTTATCAATGTTGCAACGGCTTATTAGTTGTATCGATTGCTAGTGGCTTTCTTACTGTTAATGGCCACATGTTGTTTGCAAAACCACGGAAGTTTTAATGATGGCCAAGTCATTAGCAATTAGTAGTTAATATTTAGGCAGCGGCTTCTCAGCAGACACGCCTCATACGCATTCTACTGCCGAACAATGTGTTTGACCCCAGCCTCGGGGTAACGCCAGACGATGCCGTTGTGACAAAATTTTGATGCGGTCCATAACTGCATTGTAGTTTTTGGATAAACAAGCAGTGTGTGTTTTTTTACTTCATGACCCAAATTTAATGGGACAATTTAATCAATGTACAACACCAGAGGTGATGACTGGGCTAACAATATGCAGTAACTAAAACACTTTCAAAACATGGTTGTTAATGCAAATATTGCTTGCAAGTATGGACTGTATCAAAACAGTGCTACAACTGCACCATCTGGCTTTACCCTAAGGCTGGGGTAACACTAGGGGCGTAACTATAATAGGTGCAGAGGTTGCAATCAAACCCTGGCCCTGGAACCTAGGAGGCCCAAAATGTCCTTTGGCCCATTTGAAAAGACCATTACTAGTAAAGACTTGCAATAATTAGGGGGCCTGTTAGAACTTTTGCATTGGGGCTCACAAGATTCCTGTTACTCCACTGGGTAACACTTTTGGCGTGTGTCTAGCATGTACAGTGGTGGCCAAAAGTATTGTCACCCCTGCAATTCTGTCAGATAATACTCCGTTTCTTCCTGAAAATGATTGCAATCACAAATTCTTTGGTATTATTATCTTCATTTAATTTGCTTGCAAGGAAAAAACACAAAAGAGAATGAAGCAAAAATCAAATCATTGATTATTTCACACAAAACTCCAAAAATGGGCCAGACAAAAGTATTGACACCCTCAGCCTATTACTTGGTTGCACAACCTTTAGCCAAAATAACTGCGAACAACCGCTCCCGGTAACCATCAATGAGTTTCTTGCAATGCTCTGCTGGAATTGTAGACCATTCTTCTTTGGCAAACTGCTCCAGGTCCCTGATATTTGAAGGGTGCCTTCTCCAAATTGCCATTTTGAGATCTCTCCACAGGTGTTCTATGGGATTCAGGTCTGAACTCATTGCTGGCCACCTTAGAAGTCTCCAGTGCTTTCTCTCAAACCATTTTATAGTGCTTTTGGAAGTGTGTTTTGGGTCATTGTCCTGCTGGAAGACCCATGACCTCTGAGGGAGACCCAGCTTTCTCACACTGGGCCCTACATTATGCTGCAAAATTTGTTGGTAGTCTTCAGACTTCATAATGCCATGCACACGGTCAAGCAGTCCAGTGCCAGAGGCAGCAAAGCAACTCCGAAACATCAGGGAACCTCCGCCATGTTTGACTGTAGGGACAGTGTTCTTTTCTTTGAATGCCTATTTTTTTTTTCCTGTACTCTCTATGTTGATGCTTTTTCCCAAAAAGCTCTAATTTTGTCTCATCTGACCAGAGAACATTCTTCCAAAACGTTTTAGGCTTTCTCAGGTAAGTTTTGGCAAACTCCAGCCTGGCTTTTTTATGTCTCGGGGTAAGAAGTGGGGTCTTCCTGGGTATCCTACCATACAGTCCCTTTTCATTTAGACGCCGACTGATAGTACAGGTTGACACTGTTGTACCCTCGGACTGCAGGGCAGCTTGAACTTGTTTGGATGTTAGTCGAGGTTCTTTATCCACCATCCGCACAATCTTGCGTTGAAATCTCTCGTCAATTTTTCTTTTCCGTCCACATCTAGGGAGGTTAGCCACAGAGCCATAGGCTTTAAACTTCTTGATGACACTGAGCACGGAAGACACAGGAACATTCAGGTCTTTGGAGATGGACTTGTAGCCTTGAGATTGCTCATGCTTCCTCACAATTTGGTTTCTCAAGTCCTCAGACAGTTCTTTGGTCTTCTTTCTTTTCTCCATGCTCAATGTGGTACACACAAGGACACAGAACAGAGGCTGAGTCAACTTTAATCCATGTTAACTGGCTTCAAGTGTGATTTAGTTATTGCCAACACCTGTTAGGTGCCACTAGTAAGTTACAGGTGCTGTTAATTACACGAATTAGAGAAGCATCACATGATTTTTCAAAGGGTGCCAATACTTTTGTCCACCCCCTTTTTTAGGTTTGGTGTGGAATTATATCCAATTTGGCTTTAGGACAATTCTTTTTGTGTTTTTTTTCATTGAAGACAAATTAAATGAAGAGAATAATACCAAAGAATTTGTGATTGCAATCATTTTCAGGAAGAAACTGAGTATTATCTGACAGAATTGCAGGGGTGCCAATACTTTTGGCCACCACTGTATATGAAATGCATATGTTTAGAAGCCGTACCCTAAATGATAATATCACAAGTTAATTTCTAATAACTTGCTATTGTTAATAGTTGCATGCTTTTGAAGCAACCATGTGGCCAACACTGCTCGGTACTCGCCCGAGCATCTCGCTACTCGGGATGTTCGGCGAGCACCGAGCATTTCCGGGTTACTCGGGCGGGAGCTCGGGTCTCCGCCCTGCACGTTTGGCGCTCTTTATAGAGCCAGTGAACATGCAGGGATTGCCAGCCAGTCACTGTAATGCCGCAGCCATGTTGTTTGTGGGCATTACAGTGATTGGCTGGCCGCACAGCGTCACCTCGAGTATTTAAAACCGGGCGCCGCCATCTTGGACACAGTCGCTCCGGATCAGACAGTGTAGGGTCAGTGCTGCAGAGCTAGGGAGAGATTTATACTGCAAAATAGTTAGTGTAGGGTCTCTAAAGCCTGCCAAATCAAACAAATAGTCCTTTTCAGGACTAATATCCATCCCAGATATCAGGCAGGCAGGCTGTATAGGAGACGCAGTGGTTATACCAGCAAACGCTGCATTACAGTCCTGTGTGCTCCTGTTGGTCAAATTGCTAGACTTATCCCCCGGTCTCAGGGGCCAGGAAAAATCCTTTTTTTTTTCATCTAAATCCTGTATTTTTTTTTACCCTCAGTCAGACTGTACAAATATGGGTCTTATTAACCTTTTGGTATTCCCCCCCCAAAAAAAAACAAAAAAAAAACTGAGTGTGTCTGTGACGGTTCAGACACCAATATATCTGTTTAAAATATTCTGGTGTAGGCCAGATAACTAGAAGTTTAGTTTTGCAGTTCCACGGTTCAAATCTCCTTTTTGTTACCCTTTTTCCATTGATAGTGCGAGTGTAACCTATTTTACTTCATTTACAATGGGCAAGGCGTGTGGCAAGGGACGTGGAACTGGACGTTCTGGTGATGGTGCATGTAGAGGACGGGGCCATGGCCAAGGTGAAAATGTGCCACAACCAACAGCCACATCTTCTCGCTCCCACTTCTTGACCAAATTACTAGGAAAGCAGACTACAACACCAGTATTGCGAACTGATCGGTGTGAACAGGTTATAAATTGGATAGCAGATAATACTTCCAGTTATCTGGGCACCACCACCTCCGGTCTGTCTTCCACACGGTCAAGTTTTAGTAGCCGTGAGTCTCGACCGCATACTCCTCTTCACCCTGATGCTCCTTCCTCCCACCATGCCGAGTGTCGTCAGACAGCAACTGATCCCACAGTTGGACACTCTGAAGAGCTGTTCACTGGTCCATTTCCATATTTGTGCCCCTCGCCTGCTCCGCTTGAAGTGGTGGAAGAGGAGATCCCATGTAGCGATGCCCAAATATTTGAACAGCCACGGCCAGAGTAAGTTGACGTTGGCATTTTGTCACAAGAGGTGGACAATGACGAGACACAATTGCCACGAATTGAGGAGGAGGATCGTGGTGCGCAAGCGGAAGAGGAGGAGGTGGTGGATGATCTAGTAACTGACCCAACGTGGCAGGAGGACACGCAGAGCGAGGCCAGCAGCACACAGGGGGAGGGAGGCAGAGTACCCCAACAGGCAGGAAGAAGCAGTGTGGTGGCCGCACACAGAAGGGGGGCAACAGTTCCCCATAACAACAACACGAGGGACGTTGCCAGTACAACCGGTAGGTCTTCCAGAGTCTGGAATTTTTTTAAAGACTCTGCTGATAACCCGAAAAAGTCCATTTGTACCACCTGCCATGCCTGCATCAGCAGGAGTGACAAAACTACCAGCCTGACCACCACCAGCATGATCAGGCACATGTCAGCAAAGCACCCGACTTTGTGGGGCGAGCCCCAGGGTCCACGACCAGTGTCAGTGGGTGTCACCACTGTTTCTTCCGCTGTTGTGCGTGCAAGGCAAACCCCTGTCCATACTGCATGCAAAGATGCCCCCTCCTCTGTCTTCACTTGTTATGGTGGTTTCTCAAGAAACAGCATCAACGTCCACGTCCGAGTCCCACTATTTTGCCCGGTGTGTCATCCCCGCACTACACAAGCACGTGTCCCAAAACATCGGCCGTGCCCTCAACAACGCAGTTACTGGGAGAGTCCACCTGACAACGGACACGTGGACAAGTGCTCGTGGCCAGGGACGGTACATCTCCCTGACTGCACACTTGGTAAACATAGTGGAAGCCGGGAACCAGTCGGACCTTGGGACGGAACACATCCTCCCCACACAGAGGATTGTGGGCCCTATGTCTGTCAGAGTTGCCCCCACAGTGTACAGCTCCTGCGCATCCTCCTCCTCCTCCTCCTCCTCCTCATGTTCAGCCTTCATCTCAGATATCACATCAGTTACAAGCTGGAATCACTGCAGTACTGCCTCAGCCAAGCGGCAATAGGCTGTGCTGAAACTTATAAGCTTAGGTGATAAACCTCACACTGCTTGTGAGTTGTGGACAGCTGTGAAAGAGCAGGCAGATCTGTCGCTGAGACCGCTGAACCTACATCCAGGCATGGTCGTGTGTGACAATGGCCGTAACCTGGTGGCGGCTCTGAGGCGAGGCGAGATCACACACGTACCATGCCTGGCTCATGTGCTTAATCTCGTGGTTCAGCGGTTTCTTAAATCGTTGCCAGATCTGCTCGTCAAAGTACGCTGCCTGTCAGCTCATTTTCGGAAGTCGGCTACAGCTTCCGCCGCCCTTGCTGTGTTGCAGCAGCATTTGCAGCTTCCTGCACACCGACTGGTGTGTGATGTCCCCACACGTTGGAACTCTACCCTCCACATGTTGCAAAGGATTTGTGAGCAGAAGAGAGCAGTTGTGGAGTACCAGCTGCAACAAGGCCGTCGATATTCAGGTCAGACTCCACACATAAGACCTCAGGAGTGGACCTGGATGTCTGACATATGTACTATCCTGACAAACTTTGAGGAGTCCACCAAGATGGTGAGTGGCGATGACGCCATCATTAGTGTCAGCATCCCACTTGTCTGTCTTTTGCAACGCTCTCTGCAGAGAATTAAAGAGGAGGCATTTCAGCCAGAGTATGATGAGATGTATCAAGAAGCCGTAACGGGCGATTACACACAGCCCAGCCTCATCTCATACCAACGTGCATTGGGGGACAATGAGGGAGAGGAGGAGGAGGAGGATGAGGAAGAACAGGAGCTGGAATCATGCGCTGTAGACGGTATTACCTGTACAACTGTCATACCGTCGGTTCAGCGTAGGTGGCCTGAGGACAGGGGGGAGGAGGAGGAGAGCATGGTCAGTCGTCATCTTGGTGAGGACATGGAAGTCTTTCCCGTTACCAGTCTGGCACGCATGGCTGACTTTGTTACTCTGCCTTAACCGTGACCCAAAATGTTGGGTGACAGTCATTACTGGTTGGTGACACTTTTAGACCCCCGCTACAAGGAGAACTTTCACTCTCTTATTCCTGAGGTGGAGAGGTCTACAAAAATGGGGCAGTACCAGAAGGCCCTTGCTGCAGAACTGTTAAAAAAAATTCCCATCTGAACACTCTAGCGGCAGAGGTCACAGTTCGTTGCCCAACCAAGCAGAGGCTGGGGAACACTGTCAACGTTCTGGGATAGTTTTCTGAGACCCACCCAGCTTACAGGCCCTGAGGCGCGGGATACTCTAACAAGGAGTGGAAAGTTTCAAAAGATGGTGAAGGAGTACCTTGCCGACCGTACCAGCATCCTCCGTGATTCCTCTGTGACTTTTAATTATTGGGTATCCAAGCTGAAAACTTGGAATGAACTCGCTCTGTATGCCTTGGAGGTCCTGGCCTGCCCTGCCGCTAGCGTGTTATCGGAGCGTGTTTTTAGTGCTGCTGTGGGAATTATAACTGATAAGCGCACTCGCCTGTCAACTGACAATGCTGACAAGCTGACCCTTATTAAAATGAATAAGGGCTGGATTGGGCCAGACTTCTCATCACCACCAAATGACAGCAGAGTAACATAAAGTCAAATCCACTGTGTTGTTTTGGGAGGTGTATTCCCATGCACCGCTTCACACCCACACATGGGTATACGCTTTCTCATTTCGGCTGTTTTTTACTCTTCTCCTTATCCTCAGCCTCCACCACTATACTACCTGGGTGACCGTGGTCCGTGTTGCCAGCATTGCAAGTTCCTCCGTCCTAATTTTTGGCAGCTTTTGCTTGGAAGGCATAGGCAAAGACTATGGGAGACCCACTCCCCAATAATGGGAATAATGTTTTGAATAAGCTGTACTGCATGGCTCTTGTAAGGGGCATGAAAACCGTCTTGTTAAGCTACTCTGAACTCCACGTCTCTTCCAAGGGGCATTAAAACCATCTTGTTAAGCTACTGTGACCTCCACCACTCTTCCAAGGGCATTAAAACCGTCTTGTTAAGCTACTGTGACCTCCACCACTCTTCGAAGGGGCATTAAACCCGTCTTGTTAAGCTACTGCGACCTCCACCAATCTTCCAAGGTGCATTAAAATCGTCTTGTTAAGCTACTGTGACCTCCACGTCTCTTCCAAGGGGCATTAAACCGTCTTGTTAAACCACTTTGAACTCCACAGCTCTTCCAACGGGCATTGAAATGTTGTTTTTAATTACCTCTAACCTCCACAACTCTTCCAACAGGCATTGCATTTCCTCCTAATTTTAGTCAGCTTTTGCTTTTCAATGCATAGGCTAACACTAAGGGAGACCCACTCCCCAATAATGGGTAGAAGGTTTTTAGTATGCGGTAATCCACGTCTGTTTCAAGGGGCATTGCAGTTCCTCATAATTTTTGGAAAGCCTTCCATTCACTTCTTAGGCCAACAGTGTACAGGAGACCCAGTTGCTATAAATGGAAAAAAACGGTTTAGTTAAGGCCCTCTGACCTCCATGTCACTTCCAAGGAGCATTGGAGTGCCTCGAAACTTTTGGTAGGCATTGCACTCACTGTATGCCCTATAACTGTGTAGCTGAACCGCTCCTTTTGGTACAGAAACATATCCTACTAGACATGTGTGGTTGACTGGCCTGATATTGATGTGAATGGTCCCTGTTCCTCATGCTCTTTCTCCTTTGCCACCACCTCATCCATCATTCATCACCTGAAGCTTTGTTTTAACGGGAGTCATAGAACTGGGATAGTAGCAAGAAAACCTCCAGCAATCCTCGGAGGAGGTAGGATATGCGCCAAAACGCTGACCACCTCAGACCTAGTCGCTACTACATAAATGCGCTTGCAATCCAAGGAACAGAAAGCTAAGGAGATGGATGGTCTCATGATCATTAATAATTTACTCGTTGTGTAGGAGACCGACCACTGCTGCTGTCTACCTTCTGAACTTTGTGTTGAAGCCTGATTGACCCAGGACCCGCAATCTTCTATGTCTGGAGGACGTGTTGCATCCCAGTGTCCAACTGTGCCCCGGCTTCAACAATATTAACCCAGTTTGAAGGCGTCAGTGATAAGGACCATCCCTGGCCACATTCACTTGTCCACGTGTTTGTTAGGCTGTCCTTCAAATAGGGGCGGCTGGGGACAGTTTATGGACACCCGGCCGCCCCCTGGCGGCTGGGGACCGAGTGTGGACACCCGGCCGCGGGGCGGCTAGGGACCGAGTATGGATACCAGGCTGCCGACGCAGCCATGACGTGGTGGCCGGCGTCTGCCTCCACAAGCCTAAAAGGCCTCAATTCAAGTGCAAGCAAGCTAGCAGTGTGGTATTGCAGCCTGGGGGTGGGTGGGTGGCAGGCTGCACACTTATGTTTGCATTCCAAGAAAACAAAGCGATGCTAATTTCTATCATCATCATCATGCTCCTCGCCTTGGCACTCTCAACTCCCCTGATGGAGAAGCCAGGGCCCACCCAAGGAGTCTGGTTGTCTGGTGGGCTCGGCCAATGCTGCCCTAAAGCAGGCCAGGCTAAGAAAAGTGGGGGGAAGGTTACCGGGACAAATATGGGCAGCTGGTGACCGTGTATGGACCCCCGGCCGCCGGGCGGCTGGGGACTGAGTATGGATACCAGGCCGCCGACGCAGCAATGACATGGTGGCCGGCGTCTGCCTCCATAAGCCTAAAAGGCCTCATTTCAAGTGCAAGCAAGCTAGCAGTATGGTATTGCAGCCTGGGGGTGGGTGGTTGGCTGCATACTTGCGCTTGCATTGCAAGGAATGGCGGAGGTACAATTGAACACTGCCCTGGGACAAGTACTTGCACGGGGATAGTTGCAAGTCTGCATCTTCTGATGCGGCAAGGATCACTTCTGATGGGCACACTTTTAGGCAGTGACCTGGGTGTCAGAGATGCTTCCAGGGGTCTTCGCCATTCTGTTCCCATGTCTTTTCAGCACTGTATGCATGTGTCACACAGCACATGGCCAGATAAGGTTGTAAAATGTTAAAATGACATGCATTTGTCACGGTTGAAAGCAATACAAAAGTGCAAAAACGCATAAAAAATGCTACTTGTGAACATAGCCCAAGGTGTGGATGCGTATTTTTGTTTTTGGTTATTTATTTTACCTTATACACAAGTCTTTACCCTGGAAAGGATGTTCCTTAACATATTTCACAGGAAAGCAGTTTGTTTCGTTTTTTGAACGTTTTATTGTGAGCCCCTAAAAGTGGCTTAATACTTCTGACCACGTTGTTGACAGCAGTGACCTGGGGGTCAGAAATGCTTCCTGGGGCGATGCCCATGCTGTCCCCATGTCTTTTGAGCACTGTCACTATTTTGGGAACTTTTTAGGCTTTCTACAGACTGCCAGGGGTGTCGCCGCAAAAATACTCGGGTCTCCCATAGACTAACATTGGGCTCGTTGCTCTGGTCGAGCACCCGAGTATCGCGGTGAGCTCGGCCCGAGCTTCGAGCACCCGAGCATTTTAGTGCTCGCTCAACACTAGTGATTAGCAATGAATTCCTAATGTTCAGCAGACAGCCATGTGTATGCTACATCTGCTGCTCACAAAATTTCGAAGTATCTTTCCTCTGCCGCATTAGAAATTTAAAGTGGTTTGTCGAAATAAAAAAAAAAATGTTTGCTGCTTTTGTTCACAAGGCAACTAAATTGCATAGTCATCACTGTTATAGAATACTCTCTATGCAAACACTTCTGTACCACGTGTGGATGCACAGTAAATTACTTAGGGATCACTATGTATAACTAAGAAGTGAATTTTAGAATGATACAATTATTCTTCATCTGTGTGTGTGTTGAATGTTTACCCTGGAAAAAAAATAAGTTCCCAAAGGAAATACAATCTTGGAAATTCTGATTCTACTGAAACTCATGGGTAACCAAATTTTGATTTACAGCCCTAGCTTTAATAAGAACTTAGATGATCAGACATACAGCTTGGTATTTTGAGTGGGTGGGAATGAATAGAATACATTCTGTGTATACCACTCTAGAATATGTTGGCACTACATAAGTAACAGACTTAAAACCAAAATCCCTCTCCCACATCTTTCCCTCTGGTTAAGGTCATATTTGTATACTGAATTATTGTTAACACAGCACTCCTATGCTTAGGTGCACTAAGGCTGAGTTCACACGATGCGTTTTTAATGCGTTTCCGCGGCGTTTTTGCAGTTGCGTAAACGCCGCGGAAACGCATTAAAAACGCATGGTAGAAGGGCAGCAATGTTCCCCAATTGAAATCCGCATGTGCTGTGCCCATGATGCGGATTTTTCCGCAGCGTAAACGCTGCGCTCAAAAATCTGCAGCATGTCAATTAATTTTGCGTAAACGCGGCGTTTTCGCCGCCATTGACTTGCATTAGAATGCGCCAATTCCGCAAGACTGCATCTGTACTTGCTCTTTTGGCGCGTTCTAATGTGCGGATGGTACCCGGGTGTAGAGGAGAGGAGAGCCTCATCCACACCCAGGTACCATTAAAAAAGCTGTAAAAAAAGAATAAAATAAAAAATAAATGTATGCTTACCTTCTGTCGGCCCGCGCACCGCTCCTGCTTGGTTCCCGGCACTTGGCAGTGAGTTGAAGGACCTGCGCTGACGTCAGTCATGTGACTGGTCACGTGACGCTGACGTCGGCAGGTCTTTCAATTCAAAGTTGCCGGCGAGGGAGAACGGAGTGTAAAGCAGGACACCAGGGGCCATCAGAGGGTAAAGTATACATTTATTTTTTATTTTTACCATTCTCTCGGGTCACACTATATAAATCTATGCCGGTTGTCAAGCACTTTCCAGGTGATGCTAAAATCGCCTGGAAAGCGCTTGTCAATCCACATGCGGAAACGCCTGTGAATCCGCATGTATTCCGCAGGAAAAACGCATGTACAATCTGCATGCGTTTTTTCTGCCAGGGAGATGCAGAAATTTTCTGCTTCATTTCTGCATCGTGTGCACATACCCTTAGAAGGATCCCACTCTTCAAATCTTAAAAGACGCTCCACAAATATTTAATTTTAATGTTTTAGGCAATCCACTTCATTACCATAACTTTTCAGTCTAAAGCTGGCCATACACATCAGGTAGCTTTGGCTGACTATCTCACCCAAAAGGCGAGTAAGCAACCCCATGCTTTTTCTCACTATCAATCCAACTAAATCTGTCTTGGTAGAGTAGGGAGGAGCCC
Organism: Phyllobates terribilis; assembly: GCF_046119375.1. NCBI lineage: Eukaryota > Metazoa > Chordata > Amphibia > Anura > Dendrobatidae > Phyllobates > Phyllobates terribilis. The sequence goes on from NW_027362767.1 coordinate 68,835,413, forward strand.
CAAACAGCTCAGATGGTCAAGTTCGACCAACTTTTATTTATAATATATAGTGGCAGTCTTGTCACTGTCTCAGCTGATTTATGAGCACATAGCACCTAAGAGTTACATGTGCAATAAAACAAAGAGCCATTAAAAGCTAAATGTAACTAACATTTTAATGAAATTCAATTGCAAAAATGACTTTTAGACCCAAATGCTTGCACTTGATTTATTTTTTATAAGTGCATGCATTTGGGGCTAAAACTCATTTCTGCATCTAGATTTCTTAAAAAATTGTGCAACTTTTGTCTTTTACAGTCTATTTTCCTGCACATGTAACTCTGATGTGGTATATGGTAATAAACCAGCTGAGAAAAATACACATAAGAGTTATAAACTTTCCCATTGGCCCTAAAACAAGCTCACTGATTCTAAGTTAAAAGGACTCTGCCATCACAGAATGACTGTTCAATAGTGTTGAGCATTCCGATACTGAAATATCGGGTATCGGCCGATATTCGCGGTATCGGAATTCCGATACTTAATTCCGATACTTTTGCAATATCGTATACCGGAATCGGAAGTTCCCATAATGCAATGAGACATTTTCATTTTATTCAGCCAATGAGGATCCTAAGAAGTGTGGGCACATCCTGTTAGGCATGTAGGCATCTTAACTAATGGCATGGCTGTGATTGGCTGCTGAAATGATGTCATGATGCACTATAAAAGCCGCCGCCGCCATTTTGAGCTCACTCTGCTGTGAATTCAGTTAGGGATAGGACGCTGTTGTTCTGAGGGACAGTTTTAGCTACCTATTTGCTCTATACTGCTTTACCCAAGCTACTTTCTAAATCACTGTGCCTTGCAGTGCTAGTGCACAGTTCCCTGTGCTGTTCACCGCTGTCTGCAAGGTCTGTGTGTGTGAGTGCAGCTCACCCTGTAGTGTGTGCTTCAGCCAAGTCTGGTTGTAGTGCACTCAGTGTGTGTCACTGCCTCATACATTGTCCTTTTTTGCCAATTCATAATTTTTCCTGATATCTCCTATTAGTGTGGTGGTTCCATCCGTATTCAGCTAAATTGGTTCCAAACACACTATATAGGAGTAGATAGAGAAATTTTTTTGGTCTTGCAGCGCTAGTGCACAGTGCTCTGCATCTGTACTGTTCACCGCTGTCTGCAAGGTCTGGTGTGTGAGTGCAGCTCACCCTGTAGTGTGTGCTTCAACCCCGTCTGGTTGTAGTGCACTCAGTGTGTGTCACTGCCTCATACATTGTCCTTTATTGCCAATTCATAATTTTTCCTGATATCTCCTATTAGTGTGGTGGTTCCATCCGTATTCAGCTAAATTGATTTCAAACACACTATATAGGAGTAGATAGAGGAGCCTTTCTGCAGCATTGGGCCCTGCAGCCCCAGCCAGATTAGTATTAGCCTATTTTTTGCAGCCTCATCTATTGCATTGTAGGTTACCTTCCTACATTGTAATAGCTACAAAAAGTTTGTGATACTATCGTTATTACATCTTTAGGCACATCTAGTGTCTTTTTGTGACAAAAAAAAACCTAAATAAAGTTCACCAAACACTCCACTTTACAGTTGTGTAGGCCACATTAGCTCATATTAAAGTCTAGTCCACACTTTATAAAATTAGTGTTTCTTATACCTGTTAGCAGCTGTTCAGGAATAAGCACACTAAGCCCTTAGTACTTTTCTGCCTATCTTTATCAGTCTACCAAGATGAAGAAGGCAGGGAGTAAGGCATGTGGTCATGGGCGTGGGCGTGGAGTTTCTGCAGGGAGAGGACGTGAGGATTCTGTGCCTGCAGGGAGAGGACGTGGGGATTCTGTGCCTGCTGCGGGCACCAGTGACTCAGCATCCCCCAGTTTTACCAGGGAACAGTCCTTTATGCGCAGCTTTGTAGGAGCTAGCCGTACCCCACTGCTGCGCGAGGACCAAATTGAAGCCGTTGTCGGATGGATGGCAGCTAACGCATCGACTTCAATTAGTTCCAGATCCTCTCAGGTCCTGAGCGCTGAAGAGCACCCATCTGTCTCTTCACCACCTGCCAAATTGCCCAGGCAGTCAGAGAGCCCTGGACAGGAGCCATCTCTACTTCTGTTCTCTGAATCTCTTGGCTTGGAAAGAGGGGGCCAGCCAAGCAGAATTCGAGAATTTGAAGAAGAGGTAGTATGCAGTGATGCGCAACCGTTTTGTCTCTCTGAATCTGAAGAGGCGGGTGGGCCAGTGCCTATGGTCAGCAGCACACCTCAGTACGCATCTGATGATGAGACTCAGGTGCCACTTTCTGGTGCGTACTGTGCTGTCGAGACTACCCAGGAGAAGCAGTTGTTTGAAGAGGGTGGTGTAGATGATGAGGTCCTTGACCCATCATGGCGTGAGGGACAGGAAGGTGGTGGGAGCAGCTCTGAGGAAGAGATTCCCCGAACGGCCCAAAAAGGAGGGAGAGGGAGGGGGCAGACTTGGTTGCCTGTAGCCTCCACTTCGGCACCCATTAGGAGCATGGCTCTTCCAAAATCCAAAGCGGGCGCTCCCAAGACTTGCAGTGCCTGGTCCTTTTTTGACACAGTTGCAGATGACATTTGCTTTGTCAAATGCAAGCTGTGTAATCAGAAGGTGAAAAGAGGGAAAAGTGTCAGCAACCTCAATACCACAAATATGTGGAAACATGTGCGGACCAAGCACGTGGTGGAGTTACACAAACACACTGAAGACCTAGGCCAACCTACAGCGCCACCTACCACCTCTTCAGCTCGTGTTGTAGCCTCTTCCTCCAGCTCACACACAGCTGGTTCGGCTTCCTCACAGGATCGCCATGGAAGAATCTCTGGCACTGTTGTACAGAGACACATTGTAATTCCACCCACAGCACCACTTTCCCAGTCATCCTCACACTCCCAGGCCAGTCTACAGCCATCGTTAGCACAGGCATGGGAGAAAAGGCGCCCATACTCGGCAAACCACCCCCGAGCACAGGCTCTGAATGCTGGCATTGCTAAACTACTGGCCCTTGAAATGCTATCATTCAGGCTGGTGGAGACTGACACATTCCGTAACTTTATGGCATTGGCAGTCCCACAATACAACGTGCCCAGCCGCTTTTATTTCAGCAGGCAAGCCGTCCCTGCCCTGCAACATCATGTGGAGGGAAAAATTAAACATGCGCTACAAAACGCTGTCAGTAGCAAGGTCCACCTGACCACTGATGCGTGGACCAGTAAGCATGGACAGGGACAATACCTTTCCCTCACTGCCCATTGGGTAAATGTTGTGGAGCCGGGTACAGATCTTGAGAGTGGCGCTGTACGTGTTCTGCCAACTCCAAGGATTGCAGGAATCCAGTCTGTACACATTGACTCCTCCTCATACTCCAGTTCCTCTGAATCAGCGCTGCAGGAGCCGTCACGGTCTACCTCCACATCGACCCGTGAACGGTTACCTGTTATGATGACCGATATGAGCACAGCCGTGGCCAAACGTCAACAGGCCGTATTAAAATTAATTTCTTTGGGGAATCGAAGCCACACAGCGCAGGAGCTCTGGAATGCCATCAAGCAGCAGAGTGACGTGTGGTTTGTGCCAGCGAATCTCCAGCCAGGCATGGTAGTGTGTGACAATGGCCGAAATCTGGTGGCAGCTCTGGGCCTAGGCAACCTCACTCACATCCCATGTCTGGCACATGTGCTCAACTTGGTCGTGCAGAGTTTTTTGAGGGACTATCCGGATCTTGATGCACTGCTTCACAAGGTCCGCATAGAGTGCGCTCACTTGCGGCGTTCCAGCAATGCAAGATCACGCATTGCAGCTCTGCAGCGCCGATTATGTCTTCCGGAACATCGCATCATATGTGACCTACCCACCAGGTGGAATTCAACGTTACATATGTTGGAGAGGTTGTGTGAGCAGCAGGCAGCAGTAATGGAGTACCAGCTGCAGCAGGCGCAAACAAGTCGCAGTGCGCGCCGTTCACACTTCACCACCACTGAGTGGGCCTCTATGAAGGACATTTGCCACGTTTTGCGTGCCTTCGATTATTCCACGCGGATGGCGAGTGCAGATGATGCACTAGTCAGCATGACTATCCCCCTTATCTGCCTGCTTGAAAAAACACTGCAAGCACTAAGGGACGAGGTTTTGGAAGAGGTGGAGGATGAGGAGTCACAAATGCCATCTGCTTCTCTACAGTCTGCGCAACGTGGTTCCTCACAAAGGCCTAGGCAGGGGACACTTTGTGAGGAGGATGAGGAGGAGTCAATGGATGAGGAAGACATCTGTCCATAGGAGGGAGGTACACAATGCTCTAGTAGTCAGTATCTAGAGCGAGGGTGGGGTGATGCAGAGCAGGCAGAGATCACGCCTCAAGCAGGGGACAGCATTTCTTGGCCAGTTGGCAGTCTGCAGCACATGGTTGATTTCATGCTGCAGTGCCTGAGAAACGACCGCCGCATCGCCCACATTCTCAACACGGCTGATTATTGGGTGTCCACCCTCCTAGATCCTCGCTACCGGGACAACTTACAAAGCCTCATAACACCGTTGAACCGGCAGCGTAAAATGCGGGAGTACCAAGACGCACTGGTGCATTCCATCATGTTCTCCATTCCAACCGAGAGCAGTGCTGCTAGTGCTTTACAAAGCAGCTCAGTGCGTCGAGGCAGTGGAGGAAGCTCTGCACAAAGAGGGAGCAGAAGCAGCGCCTCAGCACAAGGCAAGACCAGTATGGCCGAAATGTGGCAAAGTTTTGTTTCCCCGCCGCCACAAATGTCTACACCATCACAGACGGCTCCAGTCAGCAGGAGGCAACGTTTCCGTCAGATGGTGACAGACTACATGTCTTGCCCTCTTAGTGTACTCCCAGACGGCTCTTCTCCCTTCAAGTTTTGGGTCTGTAAGCTGGATACATGGCCAGAGCTTAGTCAGTATGCACTGCACTGGAGGTGCTAGCTTGCCCTGCTGCTAGTGTATTATCGGAACGCGTCTTTAGTGCCGCAGGTGGTGTACTAACAGACCGTCGCATGCGACTATCCTCCGATAACGTTGACCGGCTTACTTTTCTCAAAATGAACAAGGCCTGGATCTCTCATGAATTTGCCAGTCCTCTTCCAGAATAAATAATTGGTTGGCAACAGTATCCAGGTCTCCTGTTCTGTTCATGTTTCTACCACCTGAACTGTAATCCCTGAGCTCCAACACCGCCAGTTGGCGCTCGGAAGTGCCGTCTGCACAGTCAACACTTGCTACCATGTTATTGGGGTTCAGTAACGTTAGCTGTTCCCCTGCTGTGCGGACGGCAATTTCTCCTGCTCTGTCCACATTCTCACTACTACAGATTTTAAAGTTGCTCCAATTACACCTCTGGCTCCTCTGTTTTCAGTATTATCCCTGAGCTCCAACACCGCCAGTTGGCGCTCGGAAGTGCCGTCTGCACAGTCAACACTTGCTGCCGTGTTATTGGGGTTCAGTAACGTCAGCTGTTCCCCTGCTGTGCGGACGGCAATTTCTCCTGCTCTGTCCACATTCTCACTACTACAGATTTTAAAGTTGCTCCAATTACACCTCTGGCTCCTCTGTTTTCAGTATTATCCCTGGGCTCCAGCACCGCCAGTTGGCGCTCGGAAGTGCCGTCTGCACAGTCAACACTTGCTGCCGTGTTATTGGGGTTCGGTAACGTCAGCTGTTCCCCTGCTGTGTTCACGGCAATTTCTCCTGCTCTGTCCATATTCACTGTGCTACTTATTTAAAACTTGCTCCAATTACACCTCTGGCTCCTCTCTATTTTTATTCTTATCCCTGGGCTCCAGCACCGCCAGTTGGCGCTCGGAAGTGCCGTCTGCACAGTCAACACTTGCTGCCGTGTTATTGGGGTTCGGTAACGTCAGCTGTTCCCCTGCTGTGTTCACGGCAATTTCTCCTGCTCTGTCCATATTCACTGTGCTACTTATTTAAAACTTGCTCCAATTACACCTCTGGCTCCTCTCTATTTTTATTCTTATCCCTGGGCTCCAGCACCGCCAGTTGGCGCTCGGAAGTGCCGTCTGCACAGTCAACACTTGCTGCCGTGTTATTGGGGTTCGGTAACGTCAGCTGTTCCCCTGCTGTGTTCACGGCAATTTCTCCTGCTCTGTCCATATTCACTGTGCTACTTATTTAAAACTTGCTCCAATTACACCTCTGGCTCCTCTCTATTTTTATTCTTATCCCTGGGCTCCAGCACCGCCAGTTGGCGCTCGGAAGTGCCGTCTGCACAGTCAACACTTGCTGCCGTGTTATTGGGGTTCGGTAACGTCAGCTGTTCCCCTGCTGTGTTCACGGCAATTTCTCCTGCTCTGTCCATATTCACTGTGCTACTTATTTAAAACTTGCTCCAATTACACCTCTGGCTCCTCTCTATTTTTATTCTTATCCCTGGGCTCCAGCACCGCCAGTTGGCGCTCGGAAGTGCTGTCTGCACAGTCAACACTTGCTGCCGTGTTATTGGGGTTCGGTAACGTCAGCTGTTCCCCTGCTGTACGGACGGCAATTTCTCCTGCTTTGTCCACATCCACTGTACTACACATTTTAAAGTTGCTCCAATTACACCTCTGGCTCCTCTGTTTTCATTCTTATCCCTGGGCTCCAGCACCGCCAGTTGGCGCTCGGAAGTGCCGTCTGCACAGTCAACACTTGCTGCGGTGTTATTGGGGTTCGGTAACGTCAGCTGTTCCCCTGCTGTGTTCACGGCAATTTCTCCTGCTCTGTCCATATTCACTGTGCTACTTATTTAAAACTTGCTCCAATTACACCTCTGGCTCCTCCGTTTTTAGTATTTACCCTGGGCTCCAATACCGCTAGTTGCTGCTCAGAAGTGCCGTCTGCACAGTCAACGCTTGCTCCAGTGTTATTGGGGTTCAGTAACGTCAGCTGATCCCCAGCTGTGTGTCCGGCAAATTCTCCTGCTTTGTCCACATCCACTGTACTACGGATTTAAAACCTCCTCCAAATACACCTCTGGCTCCTCTGTTTTTAGTATTTACCCTGGGCTCCAGCACCGCCAGCTGGTTCTCGGCAGTTCCATTGGCTCTTGTACCTTCTGCTACCCATCCGGGTTCCAGTACCGTCAGCTGGTCCTCGGTAGTTCCATTTGCTCTTGTATCTTCTGCTACCCATCCGGGTTCCAGTACCGTCAGCTGGTTCTCGGCAGTGTCTTTGGCACGGGTACTCCCTCCTGCCCAGCCTGGTTCCAGCACGCCAGCTGTTTCCGGGTAGTGTCAACGTCACTTTGCCTCCAATGCGTTGTCTTGTCGTGTTGCGGTCGGGTTAGCCGACTCTATGGTGCCTGCAGTTTAGGTGACTCCTATGTGGGCTGCGGGATCTGGCAATGAAGGCTGGTTCCATAGTGCCAATAGGACAAGCACCCCCTGTAGGACTGTGGGTTTTGGTAACTGCGGCCGGCTCGCGGCCTTGAACTTTTTTTTACATGGGTACCTTCTGCTACCCATCCGGGTTCCAGTACCGTCAGCTGGTTCTCGGCAGTGCCTTTGGATTAGGTGCCTCCTTCTCGGTATCCAAGTTCCACCAACGTCTGCTGGTCCTTGGTAGTGCTTTCTGGCACAGGTACCTCCTGCTTAGTAACCGAGTTCCAGTAACATCAGCTGGTCCTCGGTAGTTCCATTGGCTCTTGTACCTTCTGCTACCCATCCGGGTTCCAGTACCGTCAGCTGGTCCTCGGTAGTTCCTCAGCTTTCTTGTACCTTCTGCTACATTTCCAAGTTCAAGCTTTTTGAAATGGTTCTTGGTAATCACTCTGGATCTCCCTGACGAGGACCCTGAAGACGAGGACCCTGAAGACCAACCCTAAGAAGACGAGGACCCCGAAGACAATGACCCTGAAGACGAGGACCCTGAAGACCACCCCGAAGAAGACGAGGACCCTGAAGACCACACCGAAGAAGACGAGGACCCTGAAGACCACCCCGAAGAAGACGAGGACCCTGAAGACCACCCCGAAGAAGACGAGGACCCTGAAGACCACCCCGAAGAAGACGAGGACCCCGAAGACGAGGACCCAGAAGACCAACCCGAAGAAGACGAGGACCCCGAAGACGAGGACCCCCGAAGACGACGACCCTGAAGACCACCCCGAAGAAGACCAAGAAGATGACCCTGAAGAAGTTGACCAAGAAGACAAAGAGAAGACAAGCACCAAGATACAGAAGAACAAGAGACAGAAAACCAAGAAGCAGAAATACAAGAAGCTGCAGAACAAAAAGCGGAAGAACATTAAGCATAAGACTAAAAATCAGAGCAAAAGATAATATCTAAATTATAAGCAGAAGATGACTAAGCAGTGTATGGGGGTGAGTCCGTTCCTCCTCGTGGTGCCCCTGGAAAAGACCTGCTGCTGCAGGCCAAACTGAACGCGGACAAATCCTGTTGTAAATCTTTTGTGATGGGCAGAACGAAAGGTGTAATGTCCAACCTTTTATAGATAACAACTACAGGAATGCCTGTCACAAATAAGAATATGATGAAGAAGAAGAATATGAAGAAGATGAAGAAGTAGAATATGAAGAATGTAAAAAAAAGAATAATACGAAGAAGGTGAAGAAGAAGAAGGTGAAGAAGAAGTGGATGAAAAAGATGCTGAGGATGATGAAGGAGAAAGTGTGGGAGAAGTAAAAAAGAAGGTGAAGAGCATGGAAGTAGTGAAACATAAATATCTGACAAAATATAAAAATACTTAACATAGTTAATATTTCCGTAACTCAGAACATAATAAAAAAATAGTAATTCCTGCTATTCCATTTGACTGGGCTAAACCTCTATGCCTTTATTGTCTCCCCCACCTCCCCCAATACATTCTACATTATTCTTAGTTGTTTTCCTTCATGTAGAAATAACCTACAAGGAAAGAAAGGGTTTATTTTAATTCCGATATTTATGTCCCATTGACTTGCATTGGTTTCCGGTATCGGAATCGGCGATATCCGATACTTTTTCGGTATCGGTCCGATCCAATCCGATCCGATATTTCCCGATATCGGAAGGTATCGCTCAACACTACTGTTCAAACTAAGTACAGGTGCTTGGTACACCCTTGGTGTGGCCAAACATTTCAGCAAACCTTCCCCCATACTTGTTTTCCCTCTAGCTCCCCAACCCCCCACACCGCTGCACCTTGCTTCAATTTTGATTGACAGCTCTGGCTTTATAGCGCTAGAGAAGGGTGGAGATAGATGGAAAACAAGTAGGTGGGAAGGTGCACTGATCTGTTTGGCTACGCCAAGGGTGCACTGAGCGCCTGTGCTGGGTTTGAATAGTCATTCTGTGCTGACTGACCAACTTTAACCCATTCTGCACCAGCAATAGACATTGCAACCCAGAGACTATAGAAGGCAAACCTGCAAATTTTTTATTGAGACCTAATGGCAAAAATAATTTTTAACCCTAAATATGTGCATTTAAATAAGGGAAAAAAAATCCACAAAGGGGGCCAACCCCTATCAGATTGTTAGAATGCAAAAATGTGACAAATATGACCCAAGAGTTTTGGAATACTAAACACTGTCACAATAGAGCAAAAAAATAAACAAAACATTCTCAGTGTTTCCACACAATTCGCTATTCCATAGCACTTTGGTTATATCGCACATATTAATTAAAGGTATAACTTGCACTGGACTGGTAGGCATGTAAAAAAGATGGAGAGAGGATTGATAAATAATTACATTTATTAGAGGGAATAAAAACAGGGGGAGGAGAAGGGAAGGAAAGGGGAAGCGGAGAAGGAGTAGTTTTTTGGTGTGGTCGGTAGGCACTGATGGATGGATGTCGTTCTTCTTGATGGGTGTGCTATGGAGCCAGTGAGACGGAGTACTTATGTTTTGGTATTAGGGTATGGTCATCCCCTAGAGTGAAAAGGAGAGAGAATTGAGCTTTACTAGTAAGTAAATGAGCGCTGAGAGACAATTAGCTGGTGGTTGGGCTAGAAATACCTGGTGATTGAGAATAGGAGACGGGAAGTGGAGCCGGCTGATCAGTTTATACGGTGGCTAGCTGGAAATAGAAAACTGGATGCAGTTAGAAAAAATATGAGTAGACGGCTAACTCAACTGCCTAAGTAGGCAGGCCTACTAGTGCCACTTCAATACTCCTTTATATCTCACATCTTGTTGCACTCTATTTCGCCCCCCCCTCCCAACCCAGTTTTCACCTTCATGACCAGGCCAAATTTTACAATTCTGACCACTGTCATTTTATGAGGTAATTACTCTGGAACACTTCAACGGATCCCACTGATTCTGAGAGTGTTTTTTCGTGACATATTGTACTTCATGATAGTGGTGAAATTTGTTCAATATGACTTGCATTTATTTGTGAAAATTTCGAAATTTTTACATTTTAATTCTTATGCCCTTAAACCAGAAAGTTATGTCACACAAAATAGTTAATAAATAACATTTCCCACATGTCTACTTTAAATCTGCATCATTTTTTAAACATATTTTTTGTTAGGAAGTTAGAAGGGGTAAAAGATGATCAGTAATTTCTAATTTTTCCAACAAAATTTACAAAACCATTTTTTAGGGATCACATCACATTTGAAGTGACTTTGGGGGGCCTATATGACAGCAAATACCCAAAAGTGACACCATTCTAAAAGCTGCACCCCTCAAGGTGCTCAAAACCACATTCAAGAAGTTTATTAACTATTTATTACTCACAGGAATTAATGCAATGTGGAAGGAAAACATTTTATATTTTACTTTTCACAAAAATTTTACTTACGCCCCAAATTTTTTATTTTCACAAGGGTAACAGGATAAAATGGTCCTCAAAATTTGTTGTGCAATTTCTCTTGAGTATGACGATACCCCATATGTGGGGGAAAACTACTGTTTGGACGCATGGCAGGGCTCGGAAAGGAAGGAGCACAGTTGTCACGGGTGTAGAAGGTCACTGCACTTGGCATTGCAGATGGCTTCTTGATCCTCTCATCTCTTTAGTATTGTTATATCCTTCTTCCTTTTAGGACCCAGCAGCTACCTCCACCTTCTGCTGCTGATTGACACACCCTTGCTTGGTAGTTAAAAACTCTTTCTCTAGAGAGGCGCCGGTGATAGTTCTATATACCTCTGTGTTGGCTTTAAGCGCTAGCAGTTGGCTAGTTTCTTCCCTAGTGCCCTTGGAGGGCAGTTGACGTTTTCTCTCTGGTGTCTGCTGAAGCTAAGTGTATCCCCTTTGTCTACCTTGTTGTGTTTAGTTTGTAGTGGGGCTTGACTACTGCTCACACTGTCCCCTCCCTATCTTGGACCAAGCTCTAGGGAAATTTAAGGCTAAGGTTCCTGCTCGGCGATAGGTGTGTAACCTATATATGGATGAAAGGGTAGGCAGGGTGATATTAGATCTGCCTAAGGGTCTCTGTGGCACCCCAGCAGTTGACGCGCCCCCTGGGCCGTGGGGTACTCGGTAGCCGGGCCGGTCGGTGCTGGGAGTGTCACAGTGGCGGTGACTCGGTCCGTGACCCAGGGCGGTCAATAAAAGGGGAATAAAGAAAAGGGGAATTAAAGTTTTATATATATAGTATTCGTGACGCCACCTGTGGTATGCGGTTATATGGGGGCGCCGCTGCGGTGCAGATCCTCTGGAGCTGATGATGACGCAGCAGAGTTGGTTCAGCTATCCACAGGCAGAGTGTAGCTCCAGGGCAGGAAGTGGTGATGTTATAGATGTTGCTGTGCAGTGTAGTCGAGGGGATGGCGCAGATAATGACCAGTCCACAACTTAATGGCGGTTTTCTCTTATCTTTATTTGCGGTGGTTAGGCAGACCGGGGCACGGGTACTAGCTGGTAGTAGAGGTCCGGGCAGCCTGGAAGCAAGTTGGGAATCCACCTCGCCAGGTGAAGTTGTAGGCCTTCCCTTTGCACTAATTTCTTTGGCCCTGCTGCTTATAGCTGGGCTGCGGTCCTCGTCCCTGAGTAAAACGTCTTTGTGCTCACCCGTATGGCAGGCAGCTTGGGCCTTCCTGGAATGTCGCTCCCACGTGGCGGTGCTCGGCCCTATGGTGCTGCTGAGCCTCCGGGCGTCTGATGGGGCCAGGAGACCTGCAGTCTCCCGCCCTCCGGTTTCTGCTGCTGGGCCTTCAGTGCCCCACAACCTCGGACTCCGTGGTCCGGTTCTTCTGTGCTCCTCTCTGGGGTGAACTGCCGTGCAGCTCCACTTCCCAGGTCTTTCTTCCTCGATCTCCTGTCTTCAACTCCTCTCACTAACTCTTTTATTCTAACTAACCCTGCCTCCAGATTCCAGTTGCTAAGGGGAGTAGCTCCCTTTGCTGGTCTGGAGCCAGGAAAGTGTTGCATGCTAGTATACCTGATTAGGGGACCCATGCTTGCTTCCGGGCATGGCATCACCCCCTGTGAGGGAGGCAATACCACTGTGGCAACCGGACCCTTAAATTCATTACTCCCGGACTGAGGATACCTTTTTGAATCAACAATTAACAATAACCATTCACGTTACAAATAGTTTACAAAGTCAAAAATTACAAAAAACCCAACCGAAAACGTATAGCAGTCACTGCGGCACTTAGTCTTTACGCCACAATCCGGATAACTGAAATTTGGCTGGTGGGAACCGCATCAACCCGGGAAACTTCAGCGGCAGTCTCAAGAGACCACTTGAAGATATGCCCTGGACAGTTGAAACACAAAGAAGAAGACCAAGACAGCCATCAGTCCCCAGAAAAGGTGGAAGAAACGGTCCAGACAGTCCTTGGAGCATTTTCCCGGTCTTGGACGCAGGTGAACAGAGCAATTGTGGTACCTGTCCTGACCTTTCTCCAAGCGGCCTCACCGGAAGCTGCAGAGGCTCCAGAACATCTGGAAGACCAGATGGCCCTAGAAACAGATGCTTCATCAGCAGCAGATCAGGAGAATCTACCCTCTGCTAGCAGTGAACCTGTCATAACCAGGGTGAGTCAAAGAATTCGTAGGAGATTACCCAGACTACCGGTGTTACCTCAGACTACCTGTAGTGTAGTTCACACTGATCCCACCACACCAGGGGTAGACACTAGGGAACAGGGTAGGTCAGTGACAACAAATGTACTATGTAGATCGACCCGGAGTACAAAAGGTCAGCTCCCTGCCGCTGGAGGAACTAAAGTGTATGTTATAAATAGTTGTAACCGTTAAATAATCCTAGATATATTTATTTGTTAAATTTATGGACAATTGGACCACAGGACTAGGTGTGGTCAGGACAATGTTGAATATAGTTAATAATTGGCCTTGAAAATAAACCGCAGATGTGGCTGAAGACCATGCCCACCGAAAGAGTGCCCTGAAGCCACGCCCAGGGACGATACACAAAGTGGGTTGATGCGGTTCCCACCAGCCAAATTTCAGTTATCCGGATTATGGCGTAAAGACTAAGTGCCGCAGTGACTGCTATTCGTTTTTTTTGTAATTTTTGACTTTGTAAACTATTTGTAATGTGAATTGTTATTGTTAATTGTTAATTCAATAAGGTATCCTCAGTCTGGGAGTACTAAAGTTAACTAGGGGGGAATGTGGCACCCCAGGAGTCCGGTTGCAACAGTGGCATTGCCTCCCTCACAAGGGGTGATGCCATGCCTAGAAGCAAGCAGGGGTCCCCTAGTCAGGTATACTAGCATGCAACACTTACCTGGCTCCAGACCAGCAAAGGGAGCTCCTCCCCTTAGCAACTGGAATCTGGAGGCGGGGTTAGTTAGTTAGTGAGAGGAGTTGAAGACAGGAGATTGAGGAAGAAAGACCTGGGAAGTGAGCTGCACAGCAGTTCACCCCAGAGAGAAGCGCAGAAGAACCGGACCACGGAGTCCGAGGTTGTGGGGCACTGAAGGCCCAGCAGCAGAAACCGGAGGACAGGAGACTGCAGGTCTCTTGGCCCCATCAGACGCCCGGAGGCTCAGCAGCACCATAGGGCCCAGCACTGCCACGTGGGAGCGACACTCCAGGAAGGCCCGAGCTGCCTGACAGACGGGTGAGCACAAAGACGTTTTACTCAGGGATGAGGGCCGCAGCACAGCTATAAGCAGCAGGGCCAAAGAGAGTAGCTCAAAGGGAAGGCCTACAACTTTACCTGGCGAGGTGGATTCCCAACTTGCTTCCAGGCCGCCGGGACCTCTACTACCAGCTAGTACCCGTGCCCCGGTCTGCCTAACCACCGCAAATAAAGATGAGAGGAAACCGCCATTAAGTTGTTGACTGGTCATTATCTGCGCCATCACCTGCACTACACTGCACAGCAACATCTATAACATCACCACTTCCTGCCCTGGAGCTAAGCTCTGCCTGTGGAGAGCTGAACCAACTCTGCTATGTCATCATCAGCTCCAGAGGATCTGCACCGCAGCGGCGGCCCCATATAGCCGCATACCACAGGTGGCGTCATGAATATTATATATATAAAACTATAATTCCCCTTTTCTTTATTCTCCTTTTATTGACCGCCCTGGGTCACGGACCGGGTCACTGCCACTGTGACATCCCCCAGCATCAACCGACTCGGCTGCCGAGTACCCCACGGCCCAGAGGACGCGTCATCTCCATTCCCCATCTCCCTAGTGTTTGGGCTTCCTTACCCTCTTCCCTTCATGTTGCACTTAGTCTTTACCTCACCTTGCGTGACATTATCACCGGCCGTGAAAAAAACACACAAATAACTGACACTTGGTTTTATTTTTGTGTGTGTTTTTTTTGGGGTGTTTTTTTTTCTCTCTCTCTCCATTGGTTCATGGATCCCGTTGCAATGCTGGCAGAGCAGCTGCACAAGCTCTTTCTGGAGGTGACTGACCTTTGCTCAGAGTTTCAGCAGCAACGGCAGCGGTAGTCTCATAATGTTGGGGTCTCGGCGGGTAGGCCGGTCCAGTTTGAACCTAAAGTTGCCCGCCCGGACAGGTTCAGGAGGTAGAGACAAGTTTTTTGTGTTCAAGGAAGCTTGCAAATTATATTTTAAACTTTGTCCTTACTCTTCTGGAGATGAGGTGCAGCGAGTGGGGATTGTGATCTCACTGTTGCAAGGAGATCCTCAATCCTAGGCTTTCTCTTTGCCACAGAGTTCAGTTTTTCTCCAGTCAGTGGAGGGGATTTTGGGGGCTCTAGCCCTCCTCTATGATGACCCTGACCATTTCTCCTTGGCTGAGTCCTGACTGCGTCGCCTTCAGCAGGGGAACCTGTTAGTGGAGACGTAAAGCTCCGAATTCTGCAAGTGAGCAACTGATACCAAATGGAATGACCCGGCTCTGAGAAGCCAATTTTGCCACGGCTTTACTGAAAGGTTGAAAGATGCCTTGGCAGTGTATGAAACCCCAGAGTCCTTGGAGGCTGCCATATCATTGGCAATTCGTGTTGATAGACGCCTTCGGGATAGGTGGGTTGGATCATCTTCTCCGGATCCCTCTTTTTGGGGTAATGCCCCTTTGGCGGGGGAGCGATCTGGGGATTAACCAGTACTGGTGGAGGTGGAAAAACCCATGCAGTTAGGGGGTGCCTCTTCATCGTATGCTTCCCCTGAGATCCACAAAAAAAAGGGCGTGTGTTTTTTTGAGGAAAGAAGGGACATTTTATTGGGGCCTGTCCATCGATTCCTAAACAAAATAAAACTTGATTAACCCTTGGTAGTCTGGAGTTGGATAATTAAGGGCTGTGTTTGTTGTCAACCTGCAGTTCTCGGTTTGTCTTGACAGTAGAGGTGATGCTAGAGAGCAGGACTGAGAAAATTTCTGTGTTTGTAGACAGTGGAGCTGGAGTCAACATGGTTGACTCAGCGCCACTTGCACAGAAAACTCTGACTCAGATTGTACATAATGTAAGATTGAGGGTGGGGTCTTTTCATTGTGAGATAATTCCTTGTTATGTCCTGGATGGTCTTCCCACTCCAATTGTACTGGGTCTACCTTGGTTGTTGAAACATAATCCGATAGTGGATTGGCAATCCAGAGAGATCATTGAATGGGGAGATTACTGCCATGAGAACTGTTTAAACATTTCCCTTTCTGCAGTCTTTACAGAGTCCTTACCTGCATTTTTGTCTGGTTTTGAGGATGTTTTTTCTGAGAAGGGGTGTCAGGATTTGCCTCCTCATTGTGCATATGACTGTCCTATTAACCTGACCCCAGAGCTAAACTACCAAAGTCCAGACTGTATAATCTTTTTGGCCCTGAGAGACAAACCATGAAGGATTTCATTGCGGAAAGTCTGGAGAAGGGACATATCAGACCTTCATCTTCGCCCGTGGCGGCAGGCTTCTTCTTCGTGAAGAAAAAAGATGGCGGTCTCCGTCCCTGTTTAGATTTCTGGGAATTGAATCAAATTGCCATCTGAGATCCATACCCTCTTCCTCTGATTCCAGATTTGTTCAGCCAGGTTGTGGGAGCTAAGGTGTTTACCAAGTTGGATTTAAGGGAAGCCTACCATCTGGTTAGAATCAGAATAGGGGATGAACGGAAAACAGCGTTAAGTACCCCTGAGGGGCATTTCTAGAGTCTGGTTATGCCTTTTGGTCTGACCAATGCAACTATGGTGTTCCAACATTCCATAAATGATATTTTCCATCATTTGGTGGGCAGGTTTGTGGTGGTCTATCTGGATGATACTTTGGTTTACTCACCTGATTTTGAGACACATCGGGGGCATGTTAAACAGGTGCTTCAGATATTAAAGGATAACAAACTATATGCCAAACTAGAAAAATGTGTTTTCGCCATCCAGGAGGTACATTTTTTGGGGTACCTGTTGTCCTCTTCGGGTTCTCAGATGGATCCGGAGAAGATCCATGCTGTCCTTGATTGGGACCGTCCCGAGAACCTGAAGGCTTTACAGCGTTTTCTGGGTTTTACAAATTTTTGCCGGAAATGTATCCAAAATTATTCAGTAATTGTGAAACCCCTCACTGACATGACAAGGAAGGGGTTTGATTTTACTAAATGGTCAGATGCCGCCCTGCAGGCATTTTCCTCCCTAAAGAGTTGTTTTGCCACTGCACCTATACTCAGTCAACCCGACGTTTCCCAATCCTTTATTGTGAAAGTTGATGTGTCGGAGGTGGGGGTGGGCGCTGTGTTGTCTCAGGGTCTGTCCCCTGGTAAATGGCGTCCATGCACTTTCTTCAGGAAATTGTGCGGCTGAGAGAAATTATGACGTGGGTAATAGGGAGTTTTTGACTATCAAATTGGCGTTCGAAGAATGGTGACATTGGTTGGAGGGGGCTGTCCATCTAATTACGGTTATTACAGACCATAAGAACCTGTCATATCCCCAATCAGCTAAACGTCTCAACCCTAGGCAAGCTAGATGGTCCCTGTTTTTTACTAGGTTCAATTTTGTTGTCACTTTCCGTCCAAGGGTCAAAAACGTCAAGGCTGATGCTTTGTCCCGGAGCTTCCTTGGTGGTGGTGACCATGAGAATCCTTTCCCCGATTTTGCAGAAAGGGGTAGTCATTTAGGCGTTGTACCCTGAACTGAAGGGTGAAGTGTTGGAGGCTCAGGGGGACGCCCCTGCCTCCTGCCCTTTGGGGAGGTTATTTATACCATCTAATTGCGCCGCAAAGTAATTAGGGAACATCACAATTCTGTGCTTGCTGGTCATCCAGGTGGTAATGACGCGCCCCCTGGGCCTAGTGTGGACGTGTGTGGGATACCCGGAGCCGGGTCTCTGGGGGTTGTAGTATCCGTGGCGGCGACCCGGTCCCGTGGCTCAGGGTGGTCAGGCCAAGGGCGGTATTTTGTGGGGGGTTTTAGGTTAATTGTCCGACTACGCAACCCGTGGATTGCGGTCAGGGTGTACCGCCGCTGAGGCTGGTGTGGTGTGCGCAGCTAAAGATGGGATAACTCCCCACGGGAGGAGTATGGCCTCAGGGCAGGAAATGTGGATGATGGGAGTGATGGTGCGCGGGCGTCCCAGCACTAGTAGTGCTGGTGCGGCGATGAGCAGGAACGACTCCGAGTCTCTGCAGTGCAGTTCAGGGTATTTACTGGTGATATTAAGGCAGACCCTCCCGGGAGTACTGGCTAGCATAAGGGGCCTGGTCAGTCTGCGAGCAAACAGGAGTTCCCCTGGCCAGGTGGAGTTGTAGGCCTCCCCATCTATCTGCACTCTTTCTGGCTACCTTGCTGTAAGCGGGTAGACGTAGCCCACGTCCCTGAGTATACCGTGTGGTGCTCACCCGTATGGCTGGTGACTTGGGGCCTTCTGTTAGCCTCCGCTCCTGGATGGCAGTGCTGGTCCCTTCCTTGTGACTGAGCCTCCGGCTTCTATGGCCAGAGGACCTGGAATCCCCTGCCGGCTGGTTTCTGCTGCTGGGTGGATATCAGTCCCCACAGCCTCGGACTCCGGTGTCCGGTTATCAGATTCTTCTGCCAGGGCGAGCTATATCTCTGCTTAGCTTCCAGCCCCTGGTCTTCTGCTCCTAGCTCCTACAGAGCTCCTTGCTGACACTTTCCCTGTGTCTGGAATTGTCTCCAGGCTCTGACTCAACTCATCCCGCCCCAGACCCAGTTTATAAGGGCAGATTCCTCCCCTCCCAGGTCTGGGCAGGAAGTGTTGCTTGCTTAAGGGCTCCTGACCAGAGAAACCTCCCACTTGCTCTCAGACGTAATATTTCTATTACTGTGGCAACCAGACCCCTGGGGTGCCACATTCCCCCCTAGTAAATTTTAGTACTCCGGGACTAAACACATTTTTAAGAAAACACAAATACAGGGTATAAACAATAATACAATAACATATATACAAGAAGCTTTAGTCTTTAGAGGTCACGGCGTGTCCGTAACCGGGTGTCCTGGTCACCCAACAAGGTGAAGTTTTGGCACAGAGTAGGGGACCTCTCCAAAGCAAACCCCAAGCGTTGGCCCTGGGCGTGGTTGCTAGGCTGAGGCTAGCTACTTTGGGCCACAAGGAGGCCACGCCAGACAGGTTTTCTCTTCCGCGGCCATCTTCGCAAGAGGCACCAAGGTGCAACTATCTACATGAAGTTCCGGTTACTCAGCGTCCATAACCTGTCAGTCCAAATAAACCTGAAGGGTAACTACAGAAACATAATTAGTAACCAGGTAACAGAAACATAAACTATTTTCAACATTTGCAGGTTACAGATGACATTTCAGATTCTCTAGCGAGCGGGCATTTGTCCTCTAGTGCTCCTGGTGGACCTACGTAACCCACTATCTGGTTCTGCACTACAGGGTGTAGAAGATGTTGTGGGTAGGCCTGGCAGCTTTCTGCGTTCTCTTTGGCTTACTAGGGGCACAGCAGACTCACTACTAGCAGAGGGTTGATTCTCCTGGGCTGCTGGTATGGATTCTTCTGCCTCCTGGGCCGGCTGCTCTTCTGACACTCCCTGTTCTTCTGTAGGTCCTTGAGGGGCTGGCTGGAGAAAGGTGAGGACGGGTACCACGACTGCATTGTTGATCTAAGTCCAGGACCGGGGAAAATCTCAGAGTATGGTACTGATCATTTCTTCCCTTTCCTCTGCGGGTTGAGGGTTCTCTTGATCTTCGTCAGGGCTTTGCAGCTGCTCGGGACACTTTTTCAGGTGGTCTCTGGAAACAATGGCTGTGGTTTCTCCTCCATCCTTACTGATTATACAGACTTTTGGATTGTCATGGCTTGAGGGCAGTACGGCGTACGGTTCCTTCTCCCACTGGTCGTCCAACTTGTGGAGCCGCCTCTTTCTCTTCAAGACCTGCTCTCCAGGTACCAGGGGAACAGCGGGAGCATACTGGTTATAAGCCTTCTCTTGCCTTTCTCTTGCTTGAGACAGACTTCACTCGACGCTCTCCTGTACTTTCCGATACTACTGCTGCCGTTCTGCATCACAGTCTGCCTCTGGCGAGGTGTCCTCAGGTGTCAGGACTCCCATATCCAGGTCAATAGGCTGCTTACCAGGTCTTGCTCTCATTAGGTAAGCCGGGGTACAGTTGGTGGAGCCTACGGGGATGTGATTGTACAAGTCCACCAAATCAGGCAATTTTTCAGGCCACAGACTGTGTTCCTCCAGGGGCAACGTTTTCAGCAAGTCCATCACCACCTGGTTCATTTTCTCACATAGTCCGTTAGTCTGAGGGTGATAGGGCGTTGTTCTTATCTTCCTGCAGCCATACAGATTGCAGAACTCTTGGAAGACCTCCGCTGGTCCTTGCTCTGTCAGCACTTGCTCCGGATACCCATGTGGACGGCAGAAGGTCCTGCATAGGGGCTGCCATTTTGGTGAAACCGGGAATGAATCTTCGGTAGTAGCCTACCAACCCGAGGAACTGCCGCACTTTCTTTATGCTGGAGGGTCTTGGCCAGTCCTTAATCACGGTGATCTTATCGGGGTCGGGAGCCACTCCGTCAGCACTCACCACGTGTCCCAGGTACTGCACCTTTGGTTTCAGCAGGTGACACTTGGATGGTTTCACCTTTAGGCCGTAGCTTGCCAGGGCGTCAAACACTTCTGCCAGGTGTTTCAGATGGTCCTCGTAGGTTTTGGAACAAACGATGACATCGTCCAGGTATAACAGGACCGTCTCGAAATTCCGGTGTCCCAGACAGCATTCCATCAACCGCTGGAAGGTTCCTGGTGCGTTGCAGAGCCCGAAAGGCATACAGTTGAATTCGCTGAGACCCATCGGGGTGGTGAATGCAGTCTTCTCCTTGTCTGCCTCTGCTACAGGAACCTGCCAGTACCCGCTAGTAAGATCCAAAGTGGAGAAGAAGTTAGCAGATTTTAATGCAGCTAAAGATTCTTCTATTCTAGGTAACGGGTACGCATCTTTGTGTGTGATACGGTTGACCTTTCTGTAGTCCACACACATTCTCATTGTGTTGTCCTTCTTTTTCACTAGAACTAGTGGAGCTGCCCAGGGGCTACAGCTGTCCCTGATTACCCCAGCCTCCTTCATGTCCCGCAACATCCCTTTTGCATGCTGATAGTGTGAAGGGGGTACAGGTCGGTATCTTTCCTTTAAGGGTGGATGGTCTCCTGTTGGGATGTGATGTTCTACCCCCTTTACTCGCCCAAAGTCTAGCGGGTGTTTACTAAAGACTCTTTCGTACTCCTGAACCACCCGGTAGACTCCCTGTTTTTGGTGTGAGGGAGTGGAGTCAGTACCCAAATGCAGTTGCTGACACCAGTCCTCCATTTGTTTCTTAGAGCCGTTACCTTCCTCTGGTTGAGATGGAGGCAAGGGTTCTACTGCCTTTACAGAATTTTGGTTTATGGTGAACAATTTGGCTAGCGTGGCATACCGGGGCAGGTATACTTCTCTCTCCCCGATATTTATGATGCGGACGGGCTCCCTCCCATGGCGTACATCGACCACCCCCCGTGCTGTCAAAATGGTGGGCCTACTGTCTGAGTAGACTGGTTCTACCATTGCTTGGTAGTCTCTACCTCTTAGACCAATAGCTGCCCGGCACCATATCATCATCTCACTTTTCGGGGGCATGGCAATAGGGAACGAGTCACACATTCTCACGCTACCAATCTCACCATCAGATAATTCCACCTGTTGCCGTTTCATCAGTGCCCGGATCTCTTTTTGGAGGATATGCTGCTGGCTGGAACTGGCGTTCTTGGCAACCTGCTGTAAAATGAGAATCACCTCTGCAAGACAATTTTCAATCACGTTAGTTCCCAAGGTTATTCTAGGGTGACTCCCATGACGGTTAATGTCCACAATAATCAGTCCTTGTGCCCCAGTTCGACCTTACCGACCTTAATTGTCACCTCTTTGAACCCCACCTGCGGCACGGGCTGACCATTGCTGGCGATGATACTCAGGTCGTCATCTGGGTAGCGGGTTATGTCCGAGTCATTCCAGTACCGCTTAAAGAGCACGTACGGGATGGTAGTCACCTGTGACCCAGTGTCTAGTAGGGCACTCATAGGAATGCCATCCAGTACCACAGGCAAGACCGGACGTCCCCCTACGTATTTATCACGCCAGTTCGATGGGCCTGATGATCTTATGCCTGGGGGTTGGCCCTCTGCCCCAGGTTGTGCCCGTTTAAATGACAGTACCTTGCCATATGTCCGGGTTGATTGCAGCGATTGGAGGAGAGACCTGTAAAGACTGCACAGTTCTGGTTAGCGCGGATACACTTTTGGTTAGCTCTTGGACCTGATGGTGCAGGTCTGTAGCCGGGTTGTTGTCCAAAGCCTGCGCACCAGCTCCTATAGGCTCTTCAGACAAGGGCACCGCCTCCTGGTGATAGGTAATAGCAGGGCGCCGGTGGGTTACAGCGCTACCCGGTGCCGGTTCTCTGAGCACCCGGATGGCCCTGTCTTTGAACTTTGCAAAGTCTAAACCAGGGTTCTGCAAGGCCATTGCACGTAACTGGGTTCGGTGGGCGTTGGACAGCAGACCCTAAATGAATTGCTCAGTTAACAGTTCATCTGCATTCCGCACACTGTCAGGGTCTGCCTGTTTAATGGCTCCCAGGGCCTCTTGCAAATTCAAACCATAGTCTCTTATACTGTCTTGGGCCCGCTGCTTGCACCCATAGAATTTCATTTTGATCTCTGCTGAGGTGCGGGTATCAAAGGTGTCCCTCAGACGGGCTAAGATCTCCTTCACGGTCTCCTTGTCTCTGACTGACCAGGATTTTACTTCACGTTGGGCTGCGCCGGTTAGCTGGCCCACCAATATGCTCACTTTCTGGCCCTCCGTCAGGGGGTATACTTTAAACAGGCTGTACAGTCTCTCTTTAAAGTCGCTTAGGGTATGCGACTCCCCTGAGTATTGGGGCAGCCAGGCCGCTCCGGGGATGTAAGGCATGGTGAACGGCATTACTGCGGCAGTGGCCGCGCTGGTGGTAGAGGGTCCCTCCGTGTCCGTCATCTTCCTCCCCCCTAGTTAAGTGTGGCCTACCTTCTGTTGCTTCTTCTCCGTAGGCCGCGGCTCCGCAGACGATCGTCAGGGTGGAGGACCTTGCGTCGCGCTCTGGTGACGTCAGCGTCGCTCTCTCTCCCTTCCAGGACCTTGCGCAGCGTCGGTGCGTGGGGCGGAGCTTCTGGTCTCGCGCGCTTTCGGCGTCCACGCCCCTCTTCTTCCCACTCGGCGTCCCGAAGATGGCGTCCGATGGCGGGAAAATGACTGCGGATGGCGGGAAAACAGCTGCGGATGGAGGGAACCGACTGAAGATGGCGGGAGACGGCTCCGGATGGCGGGAACCGACTGAAGATGGCGGGAGACGGCTCCGGATGGCGGGAACCTTCACCACGGCAGGTATGACAGTCTTTTGAAGGCGCGCAGTACCCGGTGGTTGCGGGCACGAAATCCTGCCGACTACGCCAAAGCTGACGCGCCCCCTGGGCCTAGTGTGGACGTGTGTGGGATACCCGGAGCCGGGTCTCTGGGGGTTGTAGTATCCGTGGCGGCGACCTGGTCCCGTGGCTCAGGGTGGTCAGGCCAATGGCGGTATTTTGTGGGGGGTTTTAGGTTCATTGTCCGACTACGCCACCCGTGGATTGCGGTCAGGGTGTACCGCCGCTGCGAGGCAGTCCGCTGAGGCTGGTGTGGTGTGCGCAGCAAAAGATGAGACAACTCCCCACGGGAGGATTATGGCCTCAGGGCAGGAAATGTGGATGATGGGAGTGATGATGCGCGGGCGTCCCAGCACTAGTAGTGCTGGTGCGGCGATGAGCAGGAACGACTCCGAGTCTTTGCAGTGCAGTTCAGGGTCTTTACTGGTGATATTAAGGCAGACCCTCCCGGGAGTACTGGCTAGCATAAGGGGCCTGGTCAGTCTGTGAGCAAACAGGAGTTCCCCTGGCCAGGTGGAGTTGTAGGCCTCCCCGTCTATCTGCACTCTTTCTGGCTACCTTGCTGTAAGCGGGTAGAAGTAGCCCACGTCCCTGAGTATACCGTGTGGTGCTCACCCGTATGGCTGGTGACTTGGGGCCTTCTGTTAGCCTCCGCTCCTGGATGGCAGTGCTGGTCCCTTCCTTGTGACTGAGCCTCCGGGCTTCTATGGCCAGAGGACCTGGAATCCCCTGCCGGCTGGTTTCTGCTGCTGGGTGGATATCAGTCCCCACAGCCTCGGACTCCGGTGTCCGGTTATCAGATTCTTCTGCCAGGGCGAGCTATATCTCTGCTTAGCTTCCAGCCCCTGGTCTTCTGCTCCTAGCTCCTAAAGAGCTCCTTGCTGACACTTTCCCTGTGACTGGAATTGTCTCCAGGCTCTGACTCAACTCATCCCACCCCAGACCCAGTTTATAAGGGCAGATTCCTCCCCTCCCAGGTCTGGGCAGGAAGTGTTGCTTGCTTAAGGGCTCCTGACCAGAGAAACCTCCCACTTGCTCTCAGACGTAATATTTCTATTACTGTGGCAACCAGACCCCTGGGCTGCCACAGTAAGGCAACTGAGGACCTCCTTTCTCGTCATTTTTGGTGGCCAGGGTTGCATCGGGATGTGGTCGAACATGTGTCTGCTTGTAGTATTTGCGCGCGTTCTAAAGTATCGCATACCCATCCGCCTGGTACTCTTCTTCCACTACCTATTCCTAGCAGGCCATGGACACACTTGTCCATGGATTTTATTACTGACCTACTGGTATCTGCAGGCAAGACTGTGGTTTGGGTGGTTGTAGATATGACTCGCCCCCTGGGCCGTGGGGCACTCGGATCCGGTCAATAGGGAACGATGGGAGTAGTAGTGGCAACCCGGTTCCGTGGCTCAGGGTGGTCAGGCCAGTGGTAGTCTGTTATGTGCTATTGATTATGTCCTACTACGCCACCCGTGGATTTGCGGTCATTAGGTACCGCCGCTGCAAGGCAGACCGCTGGGGCTGATGATGTGTGCAGCTGGAATGGTGTGACTCCCCACGGGAAGAGTGCGGCCCCAGGGCAGTGTAGTGGATGGTGGGAGTGATGGTGGTGAGAGCCCAGTACCGGTAGTGCTGGAGGCGCGAAGGAGCACACATACAATAGGTTGCAGTCCAGGGTCTTTACTGAACAGGTAAACTGACCCATAAACAGTCCCAGGTAGGAGGGGACCTGGATGTCTGAGAGCAACGGGGAAATTGGCCCTGGTCAGGGTGAGGGTGTAGGCCTACCGTGCTTTCTGTGCTCCTTCTGGCTATCTCCTCGTTATAGGGTAACAGCCCACGTTTCCGAGCTTTCCGTGTATTCTCGCCTGTATGGCCTGCGATGTGGGTTCCTTTCTGCTCCCAGCCTTGTATGGCTTTGCTAGTCCCTTCTGTTGTGGCAGGGTCTCCAGGCTTCTTAGGCCAAGGAATATACAGTCCCTTGCGGACTGGTTATCTGCTGGGGGATGTGGAATCCTTCCAGCCTCAGACACCAAAGTCTGGCAAATTAAGTCCGTGATCTGCCAAGACAGGCTCTCTTCGCCTCTTGTCTCTGACTTGTGGCTCTCCTCCTGCCACACTTCCTCTTAAGTGCAATACAACTGTCTGTCCCTGCTCTGCTCTGGGACAAGTCTCAGTCCTGAGACAGGCCTTCAAGTTCTCCCTGACTCTGCCCCCAGCACCAGCTTTTATAGGGGCAGCCTGCTCCCCCTACTGGCCTGAGACAGGAGGCATTGCATGCTAATGTTCCCCTGACTAGAGAACCTCCCCCTTGCTCTCAGACACAGCTTTATTTACATTTTGTGGCATCCAGGCCAGGGTGACACAGATACAGTGAAGGAAATAATTATTTGATCCATTGCTGTTTTTGTAAGTTTGCCACTGACAAAGACTTGAACAGTCTATAATTTTAAGGGTAGGTTAATATTAACATTGAGAGATAGAATATCCCCCAAAAAATCAAGAAAATCACATTGTATGAATTAGATAAATTTATTTACATTTTGCAGTGAGAAATAAGTATTTGATCCCCTACAAATCATTATTAGTTCTGGCTCCTACAGAACAGTTAGATGCTCCTAATCGACTCGTTACCTGCATTAAAGACAGCTGTCTTACATAGTCACCTGTATAAAAGACTCCTGTCCACAGACTCAATTAATCAGTCACTCTAACCTCTACAACATGGGCCAGACCAAAGAACTTTCTAAGGATGTCAGGGACAAGATCATAGACCTGCACAAAGCTGGAATGGGCTACAAAACCATAAGTAAGACTCGGTGAGAAGGAGACAACTGTTGGTGCAATAGTAAGAAAATGGAAGAAATACAAAATACCTGTCAATCGACATTGGTCTGGGGCACCATGCAAAACCTCACCTCGTGGGCTATCCTTGATCATGAGGAAGGTGAGAGATCAGCCTAAAACTACACAGGGGGAACTTGTTAATGATCTCAAGGCAGCTGGGACCACAGTCACCAAGAAAACCATTGGTAACACATTATGCCTTAATGGTTTGAAATCCTGCAGTGCCTGCAAGGTCCCCCTGCTCAAGAAGGTACATGTGCAGGCCCGTCTGAAGTTTGCCAATGAACACCTGGATGATTCTGTGAGTTATTGGGAGAAGGTGCTGTGGTCACATGAGACAAAAATTGAGCTCTTTGGCATTAACTCAACTTGCCGTGTTTGGAGGAAGAAGGATGAATACAACCCTAAGAACATCGTCCCAATCGTGAAGCATGGTGGGGAAAACATTATAGTTTGGGGGTGCTCTTCTGCCAAGGGGACATGACAACTGCACCATACTGAGGGGAAGATGGATGGGGTCATGTATCACGAGATTTTGGCCAACAACCACCTTCCCTCAGTAAGAGCATTGAAGATGGGTCGTGGCTGGGTCTTCCAGCAAGACAATGACCCTAAACATACAGCCAAGGCAACAAAGGAGTGGCTCAAAAAGAAGCACAGTATGGTCATGGAGTGGCCTAGCCAGTCTCCAGACCTTAATCCCATAGAAAACTTATGGAAGGAGTTGACGCTCTGAGTTGCCAAGCGACAGCCTCAAAATCTTAATGATTTAGAGATGATCTGCAAAGAGGAGTGGACCAAAATTCATCATGAACTACAAAAAATGTCTGACTGCTGTGCTTGCCAACAAGGGTTTTACCACCAAGTATTAAGTGTTGTTTACCAGAGGGATCAAATACTTATTTCTCACTGCAAAATGCAAAAAAATTATCTAATTTATACAATGTGATTTTCTTCATTTTTTTGGGATATTCTCTCAATGTTAAAATTAACCTACCCTTAAAATTATAGACTGTTCATGTCTTTATCAGTGGGCAAATTTGCAAAAACAGAAAGGGATCAAATAGTTATTTCCCCCACTGTAGGTTCAGTAAAATGGTTCACTTCATCGCATTACCCACACTTCCGAATGCCAAGGTATTTATAAATGAAATTGTGAAGCTTCACTGAGTTCCCCCCAATGTGATGTCAGATCAGGGAACCCAGTTTGTTTCTAAGTTCTGGAAAGCTGTCTGTTCTTGACTGGGGGTGCAGCTGTCCTTTTCCTCTGCCTTCCATCCTCAGTCGAATGGACAGACAGAGCGCATTAATCAGAACTTAGAGACTTACCTCAGGTGTTTTGTCTCTGAAAACCAGGAGGATTGGCATCTTACTTACCATTGGCAGAATCTGCTATTAATAATCATCGCCAAAAATCCACTGGCAGGTCACCGTTCTTTGGTGCATACGGTTTCCATCCACAGTTTGGTACTTTTAGTGGGGGAGGGACTTCGGGAGTTCCAGAGGAGGAACTTTTTGCTTTGTCTCTCTCCTCGGTGTGGAGGGGAATTCTGAGTAATTTGAAGGTCATGGGAGACAGGTACAAACGTATGGCTGATAGGAAACGCTCGCCAGGTCCAGACCTAAGTGTGAATGGCTTTGTGTGGTTGTCTACCAGGAATATCAAATTGAAGGTTCCTTCCTGGAACCTGGGACCTTAACTGCCGTCAGTAACTCAGCAGGGTTTCGTCTTGAGCTGCCTCAGGCCCTTAAGATCCATAATATGTTTCACAGGTCACTGCTCAAGAAATATGTAGAACCTTTTGAGTCCTCTCCCCTGCTGCCACCCCCCCAAATCACGGTTGATGGTAATTAGCAGTTTGAGATTTCGAGGATTGTAGATTCTCTCCTCCAGTGTCGTTCCCTGCAGTACTTGGTGCACTGAAATGGTTATGGTCCAGAGGAAAGGATGTGTGTTTCAGCATCAGAGGTGAATGCCCCCGGGCTGGTTCGTCCTTTCCACACCTCTTATCCTGAGAAACCTGGTCCTGTGTGTCCGGAGGCCACTCGTAGAAGGGGGGTGTACTGTTATTGATGTGTCAGGTGTGACACAGTCACTCTTGAGCCAGCTGCAGAAGGTCACTGCGCTTAGCACTGCAGATGCCTTCTTGATCCTCTCATCTCTCAGCAGCTACCTCCTCCTTCTCCTGCTGATTGACACACCCTTGTTTGGTAGTTAAAAACTCTCAGTTTCTCCAGTGAGGCGCCGGTGATAGTTCTATGTACCTCTGTGTTGGCTTAGAGCACTAGCAGTTGGCTAGTTTTTTCCCTGGTGCCCTTGGAGGACAGTTGGCATTAGCTTTCTGGGGTCTGCTCAAGTTAAGTGTATCCCCTTTGTTTGTCTATCTTGTTGTCTTTAGTTTGTAGTGGGGCTTGACTAGTGCACACCCTGTCCTCTCCCTATCTAAGGCCAAGCTGTAGGGACATTCAGGGCTAAGGTTCCTGCTCGGCGATAGGTGTGGAACCTATATAGGGATGATAGGGTAGGCAGGGTGATATCAGATCTGCCTAGGGGTCTCCACTCCCCCTCTCCCTAGTGTTTGGGCTTCCTTACCCTCTTCCCTTCGTGTTGCACTTAGTCTTTCCCTCACCTTGCGTGACAACAGTTTTGACTTTTTGAATTCAAAATTTGCTGGAATCATTACCGGATGCCATGTCGTGTTTGGAGAGCTGCTGATGTGCCAAACAGTGGAAATCCTACCACAAGTGACCCAATTTTGGATCTAGACTTCTCAAGGAATGCATCTAGATGTTTGGTGAGCACCTTGAACAGAAGTTCATAACATAGTCGTGAAAATAAAAAAAATCAAGTTTTTCCCATTAAAAATGTTTTTAGCCCCAAATTTTGCATTTTCACAAAGGTAACAGGAGAAAATGCACCATACAATTTGTTGTGCAATTTCTCCTGAGTACGCCAATACCCTACCTGTAATAGGGAACTACTTTTCAGGCACAGTGCAAAACTCAGAAGGGAAGGCGCGCCATAATTTAGTGCAGATTTTACTGTTATGGTTTGCGGGTGCCATGACCCACTGGGAGAGCCCCTGAGGTGCCAGAACAGCCGAACCCCCCCAAATGTGACCCAATGTTGCAAACTACACCTCTTAATGAATTCAATTAAGAATGCAGTAATCATATTGACACCATGGGTGTGTCTCAGAATTTTATACCATTGGGCAGAGAAGAAAAAATTATTACATTTTTACCACAAAAAATTTGTTTTAGCCCCAGATTTTACATTTTCACAAGGGGAAATGGTTAAAAATGGCACCAAAAATTGTCACACAATTTCTGCTGTATGTGGAAATACCCCATATGTGGCTGTACAGTACTGCTCAGTCACATGGCGCGACATGAGAGGAACGGAGCACTACTTGCCTTCTGAAGCGCAAATTTTCCTAGAATAGCTTGCAGACTCCATATACAGAGCCCTTAAGTGCTAGAAGAGGAGAATATCCCCATAAAGTGTCCCCATTTTAGAAATTATACCCCTTTGGGATTTTATCTACAGGTGTAGTGATGATTTGACTCCAGGGTGTTTTCCAGAACCAACAGTAGTAGATGTTGCTGAGTGAACTTTGCAAATCTGCTATTGTAGTGACCAGTACGTTGTGCCCAGCTCGTGCTTCTGGAGATATGCACCCGTAAATTAAGTGAGCTGTCAGTGCTACAGAAATGCCAAACATGGACTCCAGATGTTGTTTAGGCACACTGGGGCTCAGAAGGGAGACGGGCATTTAAATTTGCGAGTACAGAATTCGCTGGATTTCTTTGGGGGGGGGGGGGGGAAGAGTCATAGCGCTTGTGAAGAATATTGGAGATATAATTCCATGTCAATCATTGCATCCAATTTGCCAGACAATTATAAAACCCCTTCAGTGTGCAGTTGTAACAGGACACTGAGCAGCTGCAGGAGATGGAGGGTCAAGAGACTGTGAGTGACAAATATCACACCTTGAGCCAACTCAACTAGGAACAAAGGACTAGCATAACATGAGGTCCCAAGCCATGTAGGTTTCCTTTAGTTAGACAGATAGGAATTCCATACCGAGTTATGAAAATACTATACGTCTTAGCCATACACAGATTCGATTTTTGAAATCCGGAGGACATGGTGAAGGTCCGCCTGGGTCTCGACCCAGTCTAGCACATGGGGATAGGGAGATACACAACAAAGCCATTCGGAAACTCCTATGGCCACTGTGTTTAGTCTCCGCACGTAGCAGGGGCCCGGCTGGATCCGATGACACCAGAACCGGCTCCTTAGTACTGTTTATTAAAGAGTAATGACCCATCTTTGTTTCTGGAATTTCTAGCTGCTAGAAGACAGGGGTGGAGATTTAGGTCAAGCCCAGGGCGCAGAAGGGGGGTGACCCAGAGGGGTTAAAAAGCTCCTACAGCTCTTGGCCTATCGCTTATTCTCTGGGAGGTCACGATGACATATTGTATGGGAGAAGTCACCCAACCAGAGGGAACCACAAGCCTCCCATGTGGCAGCCCCTCCCCCAAAAGCCAGGCCTTTCATCTTACTGGTAACTGACTCTTAATATCTGCGTACTTTTGTACCACTACGATTGTGTTTGCATCTCTGACCATTATGTATGTATAACCATTATGTATATAGTGTATTGTCTTGTGTGCCCTTAAGGCGATTAAATAGATAATTGAAACTTGGACTGCTCCTTTGTCTCTATCCACGAATTTACACATCCGTTGTTCGGTTCAACTGACATGCTACTGGGGCTGGTTTCTGGCCCAATATAATTCCTGTTACCAGGGCTTATGTCTAATAGGAACTGGTGGCAGCTCTACCGGGCTGATAAGGTTCTGTTTCAGTGGGGTCAGTAAGAGGAGCCTCGCAGCATGTCAGGGGTGTGAGTGAGTGTGCGGCCATGTCAGTGACTGAGTGGGCCATCTCTTCTCACTCCCGGTACCTTCCTGAACCTGTGAGGACAGGGGGTGTCTTTCTAGAACTGTACCAATCTGACCTTAACTGTCCCCGAGGAGGTGTGGAGGTGTTGGGGCAAAGTGCGAATCCGTATCACGTGATCCATCTGACGTAATAACGACGTCAGTTGAGAGGCGCGGTGGGGATCCTTCACATTTGGTGGCAGCGGTGAGATTCTGCATGATCTCTCTGGTACCATTCTTCACAGCAAAATTTCAGAACCTTTGTGCTACCAGTAACATAGAAGCCCCTATATTTCTGATAACATATGATGGACCTGAGTGGGGACTTGCTTTATATGTGGATTGAGTTGAAGCTTTTATTTGGAACATTTTACATAATGTTTGGGATCACATTTATACTGCGCTCTATGCTGAGCATTTACTTTGGGGTTTCTATCTAAATCTCCGAGTGACGTGATTCAGATGAAACCCCCGAGGGATCCATTCACTATACTGAGGCAGCAGAGTTAATCTGGACTCCGTCTGACCTTTGTTCAGCGTTGTGGTTCTTTTCAGAGGTGCTCAAAACTGTGGCAGACTGCGCTTTTATGCACGCCTAAAAAGACGGTCACCGCTGGATCATATGCCAGACTGCGTCCACAGTGCCTCTGTCTGCCTCATTATAGGGAATCTTCTGCCTGGGGTTCTGTCTGAATCACGTATTTCAGAGATTTACACGGAAAGCCCAGTGTAAGTGCTCAGCATAGAGTGCAGGATAAATGTCTGCCGAGCCTTACTGCGATCTTTGGGAGGCAGAATTAACAAATCAACAGCAGGTGAAGAACTGGTGTTATTTATTTTTTATGCCGTTCCTCGTGCGGTATAACTGAGTAGACTACTTTTATTCTTCAGGTCGGTGCGATTACAGCAATACTAGATTTATATAGTTTTTGTATGATTGGCTGCTGTGACACACTAAAAGATGCGTTTTGTTTTTCCAAAAACTAGTTTTTGCATCGCCATATATTGAGCGCTATAATGTTTCTGCCAACAAAGTCATGTGAGGGCATGTTTTTTGCTGGACAAGTTGACGTTTTTATTAGTGCCATTTTTTGGCACATGACATTTTTTGATTTCTTTCTAGTCCAATTTTTGGGAGGCAGAATAAACAAAAACCAACAATTCAGGAATTGTATTTTTTTATATATACTGTTCTGCAAGTGGTAAAAATTGATAAGGCAACTTTATTCTTCAGGTCAGTACGATTACAGCGATGCCACATTTGTATAATTTTTTTATGTTTTGGCTCTTTTACACAATAAAAACTTTTTTAACCCCTTAGTGACTGGGGCATTTTTTTTAAATCTGACCAGTGTCACTTTATGTAGTAATAATAACAACTCTGGAATGCTTCAACATATCCCATTGATTTAGAGATTGTTTTTTTGTGACGCATGATACTTTATAATAATGCTAAATTTGGGTTTATGCTTTTTATAAATAAACACAAAACAGATCAGAAATTTGACAAAAATGTTTTAAAAATTGCAACTTTCAAACTTTGAAGGACTATCCCTTTAATCCCAATAGTCATACTACACAAAAACATTAATAAATAACATTTCCCTCATGTCTAGTTTACATCAGCACTATTTGTAAAGCGCTGTTTTATTTTGTTAGCATTTTAGAAGGTTTAAAAATATAGCTGTAATTTTTTTATTTTTTTCACAGAAATTTAAAAAACTTATTTTGATAGGTACCTGTACTGTTTTGAAGTGACTTTGGGGGTCCTTTATGTTGGAAACCACTGAAAAGTGATATAGTTATAAAAACCGCACCCCTCAGCGTATTTAAAATTGCTTTCAGGTAGTTCATTAACCCTTCTGGTTCTTTTCACGAAGTAATGGAAAGTGGCATGACAAGACTGAAAAAGTTTTTTACCACCTAAATTTCGATAACAGAACGCTATAGCTGGCAGACTCTAAAGCTGGTATTTGGCCATAAACTGCCAAGGCAAACATCAGGACCACACAATCAAGATCTCAGGGTGCCGACGAGGTTAAAGAGGGGGGCCCCCACACTCTGTTAACTATTTGGATTCTGTAGTCATTACTGACAGCAGAATGAAAGGGGTTAAACGTCCATGTTCGGTGCCAACACTGATCGTGGCTGATGCAGCAAGTTGTCAGCTATAGTGTACAGGTGACAGTTACAGGATTGTCACTCGTAAGGGGATGCTAGTCTATTATATCGCAGGTCAGTAAAAAGACATCTATTGGTCACTAAGGGGTTAAAGAAATTTTTTTTTGCATCGCTTTATTCTGAGAGCTATACCTTTTTCTTTTTCCACTGATAGAACTGTATGGTGGTAGGTTTTTTGGGGAACAAGATGACGTTTTCAGTGATACATTTTTATTTACATTTTTCTTTTTGATCGCCTTTTATTCCACTTTTTGTTAGATGGTATGATGAAAAAGCATAGTTTCATAGTTTTATAAAACTATAGAAAAATTAGCATGCCACAACACGTATGAATATACATACGCCCTTAGAAACAATCTTTTATAAAAATACTTCAGAAAATGGGAGGATTGGAACTCTATTATGGTTCCAAAACATTCACCGTAGAGACCTTAGCGTTGTTTAAGACTATATTAGTCTTCTCAATCTAACTTTACTCATCATCCTCATTCATCTAATTGTATCTAACTTACAGGATAGTCATATCCTAACTTACAGGATAGTCCTGGGCATATCGTGTCTTAATATCACCATCCGATTTTCCCTTCCCCCTTGTTTTCCTGAAACATTTCTGTGTACTTCCAAATATGTAAATAGTTATCTTTGTATACCTTGGCAATTTATGTTATGAACGAATCAACCAAGTTACCAGTCTATAAAATGCACCTATAAGATATAGCTTACGTATCTAAAGCTATGAATCATATCACCAACCGAATAATTTCAGGTTTACGACGGTATTCACCTTGTTTACTTGTATACCTCTATTTCACTATATATGTACTGTTTGTATGAAATCTATATTTATTTATTTTTCTTAGTCTACTTGAAAATTTAATAAAAAAAAAAATATTTGAAAAAGCATAGTTTTTTACCTCGTTCTTATTTATTTTTTTCCAGTGTTCACTGAAGGTGGTTAACTAGTGTGACCGTTTTATAGGTCGGGTCGTTTCGGACACTGTAATAACAAATATGTTTACTTTTTTTGTTTATTGTTTTTAGAAAAATACTTATTTATGGGTACAGTATACAGTGGGGAAAATAAGTATTTGATACACTGACGATTTTGCAAGTTTTCCCACCTACAAAGAATGGAATTTTTATGGTACACTTAAACTGTAAGTGACTGAATCTTAAAAAAAAAACCTAGTTTCAGGTCTGGAGACTGGCTAGGCTACTGCAGAACCTTTAAAATGTTTCTTACGGAGCCACTTTTTAGTTGCCCTGGCTGTGTGTTTCCGGTCATTGTCATGCTGGAAGACCCAGCCACAACCTATCTTCAATGCTCATACTGAAGGATGAAGGTTGTTGGCCAAAATCTCATGATACTTGACCCCATCAATCCTCCCTTCAATATGGTACAGTCGTCCTGTCCCCTTTGCAGAAAAGCACCTCTAAAGTATGATGTTTACCCCACCATGCTTCACAGTTGGGAAGGTGTTCTTGGGCTTGTACTTATCCTTCTTCTTCCTCCAAACATGGCGAGTGGAGTTGATACCAAAAACTTCTATTTTGGTTGTGTCCGACCACATGACCTTCTCCCATGCCTCTTCTGGATCATCCAGATGGTCATTGGTGAACTTCAAACGGGCCTGGACATGTGCTGGCCTGAGCAGGGGGACCTTGCGTGCCCTGCAGGATTTTAATCCATGGCGTAGTGTGTTACTAACTGTAGTGTTTGAAACTGTTGTTCCAGCTCTCTTGAGGTCATTGACCAGGCCCTCCCGTGTAGTTCTGGGCTGATTCCTATCCTTTCTCAGAACCATCCTTACTCCACGAGGCAAGACCTTGCATGGAACCTCAGACCGAGGAAGATTGACAGTCATCTTCTTCCATTTTCTAATAATTATGCCACCAACACTTGCCTTCTCAACAAGCTGCTTGGCTATTGTCCTGTAGCCCATCCCAGCCCTGTGCAGGTCTACAATTTTGTTCCTGGTGTCCTTAGACAGCTCTTTGGTCTTTGCCATACTGGAGAGGTTGGAGTGTGATTGATTATGTGTGTCTTTTATACAGGTGACGAGTTCAAACAGGTGTAATTAATACAGGTAATGAGTGCAGAGTAGGACGGCTTCATAAAGAAAAACTAACAGGTCTGTGAGAGCCAGAATTCTTGCTGGTTGGTAGGTGATCAAATACTTATTTCATGCAATAAAATGCAATTTCATTATTTAAAAATCATACAATTTGATTTTCTGGATTTTTTTTTAAATTCTGTTTCTCACAGGTGAAGTGTATCTACCATAAAAATTACACACCTCTCCATTCTTTGTAGGTGGGAAAACTTGCAAAATCGGCAGTGTAACAAATACTTATTTTCCCCACTGTATATATATTTTTTATCATTTTGTGTTTTGTTTTTTTAAATAAAAAATGTTCACTTTTTTTTTTGCTTTTTTACTTAGTCCCTCTATGGGACTTTCACTTTTTGCAGTCTAATTGCAACGAGGTAAAAACTTTAATTAATAATATTACACAACTAAAATTGGCCATAACGCCTCAAATGGCTTTACTTTCCCTTGACCTGCAAAAAAATCAACCCAAATTATAAACCAATTATAATCCATATTTTCTTAGTAACCAAAAATGCTATAGCAGCACTATGGAAAGAAAAATCGGTACCTACTATTAGTGAAATTACTAACAAAATTACTTTACACAATTCTTATGAAAGAAGTCACGCAATAGCGAACAATTATTACGAATCATATTACAAAAGATTTGGATTTGCTACTCTTCCTAATACTGACTATTTATTTTCCTCTCTAACAATAATTACGATTAGTAAACTCAATCTTAAGATCGTTTAACAACTATATGTATGAAAACATTACTGTTAAGGTTAGATACATGTATCTATATTCCCTACCCTCATCCCCTCTGACTTTCCTGTTGAATATCCCCAATAAAACAAGGTTGGAACTTATTTTGTTGCATCTTCCCCAAATAACCCCTCTCCCTTTCCTATCCAAATGTATGTTAATTAAAAATTTAATAAAATTGTTTGAAAAAGGAGATAACAGTTGGTGCTGAGAAGATTCTATGTAGATAGAAGGGAGAGGAGGAGGGAGAATCTCTGGCTATAGCTCCTCCCTCCTGTCAACATAGAATTGTATCTGTAGCAGCTGTCATCTCCTATCTCAGTAATGGGAAAGTCTGTCTTCACTGAATACAGATTTTACCTCAGAATTGAGAATTTAGATAATGACTGGTCAATTCCAATAGAGAAAGAAGCGTGTTTGAGTCCCCTGTTCTAACTTTCAAAGCTACAATTATATCCAAAAATAAATATATGAAACTATCCTTTTGTTGTTTAGGATCTATGGAGGCTCCAAGTTTTTGTGGGCCCTGGGCGAAAGAGTCTCAGTGGGCCCCTTTAACACATACCACGATTCATGATGCACAGATACAGCAGAGAAATATATGTATATGTATATATATATAGTACAGACCAAAAGTTTGGACACACCTTCTCATTTAAAGATTTTTCTGTATTTTCATGACTATGAAAATTGTACATTCACACTGTAGGCATCAAAACTATGAATTAACACATGTGGAATTATATACTTAACAAAAAAGTGTGAAACAACTGAAAATATGTCTTATATTCTAGGTTCTTCAAAGTAGCCACCTTTTGCTTTGATGACTGCTTTGCACACTCTTGGCATTCTCTTGATGAGCTTCAAGTGGTAGTCACCGGAAATGGTTTTCACTTCACAGGTGTGCCCTGTCAGGTTTAATAAGAGGGATTTCTTGCCTTATAAATGGGGTTGGGACCATCAGTTGTGTTGTGCAGAAGTCTGGTGGATACACAGCTGATAGTCCTACTGAATAGACTGTTAGAATTTGTATTATGGCAAGAAAAAAGCAGCTAAGTAAAGAAAAACGAGTGGCCATTATTACGTTAAGAAATGAAGGTCAGTCAGTCCGAAAAATTGGGCAAACTTTGAAAGTGTCCCCAAGTGCAGTTGCAAAAACCATCAAGCGCTACAAAGAAACTGGCTCACATGAGGACAGCCCCAGGAAAGGAAGACCAAGAGTCACCTCTGCTTCTGAGGCTAAGTTTATCTGAGTCACCAGCCTCAGAAATCACAGGTTAACAGCAGCTCAGATTAGAGACCAGTTCAATGCCACACAGAGTTCTAGCAGCAGACACATCTCTTCAACAACTGTTAAGAGGAGACTTTGTGCAGCAGGCCTTCATGGTAAAATAGCTGCTAGGAAACCACTGCTAAGGACAGGCAACAAGCAGAAGAGACTTGTTTGGGCTAAAGAACACAAGGAATGGACATTAGACCAGTGGAAATCTGTGCTTTGGTCTGATGAGTCCAAATTTGAGATCTTTGGTTCCAACCACCGTGTCTTTGTGCAACGCAGAAAAGGTGAATGGATGGACTCTACATGCCTGGTTCCCACCGTGAAGCATGGAGGAGGAGGTGTGATGGTGTGGGGGTGCTTTGCTGGTGACACTGTTGGGGATTTATTCAAAATTGAAGGCATACTTAACCAGCATGGGTACCACAGCATCTTGCAGTGGCATGCTATTCCATCCGGTTTACGTTTAGTTGGACCATCATTTATTTTTCAACAGGACAATGACCCCAAACACACCTCCAGGCTGTGTAAGGGCTATTTGACCAAGAAGGAGAGTGATGGGGTGCTACGCCAGATGACCTGGCCTCCACAGTCACCAGACCTGAACCCAATCGAGATGGTTTGGGGTGAGCTGGACCGCAGAGTGAAGGCAAAAGGGCCAACAAGTGCTAAGCATCTCTGGGAACTCCTTCAAGATTGTTGGAAGACCATTTCCGGTGACTACCTCTTGAAGCTCATCAAGAGAATGCCAAGAGTGTGCAAAGCAGTCATCAAAGCAAAAGGTGGCTACTTTGAAGAACCTAGAATATAAGACATATTTTCAGTTGTTTCACACTTTTTTGTTAAGTATATAATTCCACATGTGTTAATTCATAGTTTTGATGCCTTCAGTGTGAATGTACAATTTTCATAGTCAAGTAAATACAGAAAAATCTTTAAATGAGAAGGTGTGTCCAAACTTTTGGTCTGTACTGTAGCTCAGGTCCTGTGCGCACAGAATGTCTGTCTGGTCACATGACTGTGACATCAGCAAGGTCCTGTCTGTGTGTGTGTGTGCTACAGGATATACAAAACCCTGTGTGATTTGTGACAGGTGTGTTCCTGTGTGGGTGTTCCTGTGTTGGAAGTTCCTGTGTTAGGTGCTCCCGTGTGGATACCCGGTGAGAGGCATGAGGCTGTTCCCTGTGTGTGGAGGGAACACCACTCGTGTGAGGCCTGGTGGACTCCTGGAGGGTGAAGCCTGGATCGCTGAGAGTGTGAACGTGATGCCAGTAAGCCTTGGAGTGCCAGAGGTTGGAATGTAAACATCCTGGAGGACAGAGCCTGGATCTGTGTGTGAGAGATGCCAGTGGTCTTGGACAGGATAAGGTCAGGAGACCACGTGTGGTAAGCCTTAGAGCCACAGTGGTGGCGGACTGAAGCAGCTAAAACCGACAAAGGTAATACTCTTTGTGTTTGGACATTTACATGGACATTGCTTTATTATTACCTTGCGGAAGGCTGTAACTAGAGCCAAGTGGGCCGGTCTGCCACTTGAGGCTCCTGGACATTATATGTGTGTCGGCGGGCCACTGAGGTGGACCCGGTAATAAGCGGTTTTATGAAGTAATAAACTGCAGCATTGTGGAAAAACGGAAAGACATTGCACGTGTGCATTGATTGACGCAGCGAAGCGAGTATCCCCCAGGATGATGACAAGCGCTGCCTTACAATATATATAGTACAATGCCGAAGATTTCACTTCTTACATTACATGAGTGATATCTATTGTAAATTCTACAATAGCTCAGAAACCGGCGAATTCTCGCAGCGCACAGTGCGTTCCCTGGGGGGATTCAAAAGTTTTCATTTTATATTGGACAGTATAGTCCTCTATACAGTATAATGAGCCACACATAGTCCTCCATACAGAATTATGAGCACCACATAGTCCTCCATGCAGAATCATGGGCACCACATAGTCCTCCATACAGAATTATGGACCCCACATAGTGCTCCATACAGTATTATGGACCCCACATAGTCCTCCATACAGTATTATGGACCCCACATAGTCCTCCATACAGTATTATGGAGCCCACAGAGTCCTCCATACAGATTAAAGGGCCCCACATAGTCCTCCATACAGAATTATGGACCCCACATAGTCCTCCATACAGTATTATGGACCCCACATAGTCCTCCATACAGTATTATGAGCACCACATAGTCCTCCATACAGTATAATGGGCCCCACATAGTCCCCCTTACAGAATAATGAGCCCCTTATATTGCTTCATACAGAATAATGGGCCTCATATAAAGATTCATACAGAATAATGGATCCCATATATTGCTCCATACAGCATACTAGCCCCCATATAATGCTCCATACAATATAATGGGCCTCCTATAATTCGCCATACAGAATGGACCCCATATATTGCTCCATACAGTATAGGCCCCATATAATGCTCCATACAGAATGGGCCTCATATAATGCCCAATACAGAATAATGGGCCTCATATATTGCTCCATACAGAATAATGGGCACCACATAGTCCACCATACAATATAATGGGCCTCATATATTGCTCCATACAGAATAATGGGCACCACATAGTCTACCATACAATATAATGAACCCCATATATTGCTTCATACAGAATAATGGATCCCATATAATGCTCCACACAGAAAAATGAACCGCATATAATGCTGTATAAAGACTGGGCCTCATATAATGCTCCATACAGTATGGGGCTCATATATTGCTCCATACAGTATGGGCCTTATATATTGCTCCATACAGTTTGGGCCTTATATATTTCTCCATACAGTATGGGCCGCATATAATGCTCCATACAGTATGGGCCTCATATAATGCTCCATACAGTATGGGCCCCATGTATTGATCCATACAGTATGGGCCCCATATATTGCTCCGTACAAAATGGGCCCCATATATTGCCCCGTACAGTATGGGCCCCATAAATTGCACCGTACAGTATGGGCCCCATATAATGCTCCATACAGTATGGGCCCCATATATTGCTCCATACATTAAAAAAAAATACCAAATACTCCCCTCTCCTCGCTGGCCACCCGCAGGTCCTGTCTCTTCAGTCTCTGTGCACTACTCAGAGGGCGTGCTGTAGTCATGTCATCGCACCCTCTTCCCTGAGACGTCCGAGTCAGAAGACACGGAAGACACCGGAGCTGCAGAGGAACAGGGAGAGGTAAATATTGCCAAGTGCCAGGGCCCTGAGCAAGCGGGGGGCCCACTCGCGGGCGCTGGTATCGGGCTCCCCGACATAATAAAAGGTATACAAACACCTCTATATACATTAGGTAACACAGGATCCATCATTCACAATAGGTGATGTCACAGCTCACCTCCTCCTCCTGTACAATGACTGATAATACCTCTATATGCATTAGGTAACACAGGATCCACCATTCACAATAGGTGATGTCACAGCTCACCTCCTACCCTCCCTACACAATGATTTTCACCCTGATGAGAATACACTAATTTTATTGCTGCTAATGTGCAGATGAAGAACAGGAAATGGGAGTTAAATATTAGGCCTAGTGACCTGTGTGAAAAACACATGAAAATTAAACAATATTATAATTATCAAACATAAAAAGAAAAAAAATTAGCATACTAACCTGGTTTAAGCTATGTGCCCACGTTGCGGAAATGAAGCAGAAAATTTCTGCTTCATTTCCGCATGTCCTCTCCCGGAAAAACGCATGCGGAATTCCGCACGCGTTTATTGCGCGTTTATCGCGCGCTTATCGCGCGTTTACCACATGCGGAATTGCCTTGCGTTTTTAATGCATTGCACAAGGCAATTCCGCTTGCGGAAACGCAAAATTAATGAACATGCTGCGGATTTTTGAACGCAGCATAAACGCTATGGAAAAATCCGCAGCGTGGGCATAGAACTTGCGGAATTCCCTTGGGGACCATGGGGAGCGGATTACCTAGCGTTTAACAAGCGTTTACGCTGCGGAAATTCCGCAGCGTAAACGCTTGAAAAACGCTACGTGGGCACGCAGCCTCAAACAGGTTGCTTTCTTAAAAATAGGCTTATCAAAGAAACTAGATGAAAATAAATATAATAAAAATATATTATGAAAAATGACAGTTTGTGTAAAATAAACCTTTATTTCATTACTTACATCACATGTGTTGCATAAAATACTTTGAATGTGTTTGTAAAGTGGTAACAGTCCTGACCTGTAAAAGTATACATTTAATTAAATTTCTTTATTTTTATTAAATCGCTCCATAGCTTCCCAAAACCAATGTTTTTTTATTTTAGGTGTCTAAGTTTGATCTATTAAGCTAAAGAAAACGTGGCCACCCATGTATCTGTCACCCATGTATTAAAGGGGTATTCCCTTCACCATGATCCTATCCCAATATGTAGTAGGTGTAATAATAATAATATTTTAGAAAATATCTCCAATTAGAAATGTAATGTAGTTCTTCTGATTAGCTATGTCACTTACCCCATGTGCAGGACATTGCAGTAGCTTAGTTATCCATGGTTAGACAACTCATATAGTGACAGCAGTAAGTGGTCGTAACCACGGATACCTAAGCTACTGCAGTGCCCTGCACATGGGGTAAGCGGCATAGCGAACAAGAAGAACTATACTACATTTCTAATTGGAGATATTTGCTAATATTATTTTTATTATTGCACCTACTACTTATTGGGCTAGAATCTTAGAGTTGGGAATACCCCTTTAAATATAATGTATGAACTCATGAGTCAGTTAAGGTTAAGGAGGTTAAGGATTTTTGCTGATATAAACAGCATGTTTCATTCATTATTTAAGATCATACTATTAGCCCAGTCATATTTAACTTTATACTAATTTAGTCTTCGAAATGGGCACTGACTCCTGTGACATCAGCACATTTGTTTTCTGCTGCTGTCGTCATTCTAATAGATCGTTAATGAATGTTCTCTTCATCCGTGTTCTCATTATTTCCAAAGTTTGATCAGACCATTCCATAAAACAAAATGATCTAGACGGAAACAGATTTTTCTTTTTAAGTCCCTGAATGAATTATAAGAATGAAGACGGAACAAAACTGTTTTAACAAAGGGATTACATGAGATAGGAAAAAAATGTTGATTTGTTTCGCCAAGACTGTTTCGTCAGCTGGTGTTTCAGCTTTCCCTGTTTCCACTCCCCACTGTATCTGAGCTGCAATACTAGCCACGGCCTATGAGCACCAGTTGTAATCTCATAGAATCCCTTTATATTTATGTATCGCCTCTGTATAATCTATGCTACACTTTCTCAACCGAAGTATGTGAAAGTTAGGTGAGTTTTTCCAGGATTACCAATTATGGGGAAGACATTGACCGAATAAGGCTGCTGTTCAAGAACAGAATATGGGCG
Organism: Phyllobates terribilis; assembly: GCF_046119375.1. Taxonomy (NCBI): domain Eukaryota; kingdom Metazoa; phylum Chordata; class Amphibia; order Anura; family Dendrobatidae; genus Phyllobates; species Phyllobates terribilis. The sequence goes on from NW_027362767.1 coordinate 68,878,211, forward strand.
CTTTCTCATGACATGGCAAATCTGTCGGGTCAGCTTCTGCTAAATTTCATCCAATTAAAGTCACACATTAAATATGGTGTGAACAATAATTTGCAACTATATGCCACACATTTTGCTTAAAGCCCTTTCTAAAATCCTCCCTTTGAGTTTTACCATTAACAATGCCACTACTTCCTGCCGCTCTTTCAGATCCACCTTGCTACTAATGAAATTCTTTCACCTAGATGCCTCAAATGTTGGAACATGTACCTAGAGCCCAACATCGAGGGTTCTTAAAGAAAATGTCTATTCAGTAAATCACCTATTGTTCAGATTGGGTTTTTAAATTTAATTTTATTCTAAAAATAAAATAATTATTTTTAGATTTCATATCAAGGTCTATATAAAAAAAATTGCAATTTTTACATTTGCAACTAAGCCTAGATTAGACTCCTTCTTGTTGTTATTTACATAGACATTAGCAGCAATAGATTGACCATATTTGTTTGTATAGGAGTATACCCTGGGTATGTACAAATCTGGGCTAAGATCATTGTGAAGGGAGGGGTAGAATGTGAGCTGTAAAATCACTTGTCACGGATACACAGCCAGGGGGGTTATGCAGATCCCACCACTGTTACCATTTGGTCAAGGGACGCAACTACGCTGAATCGTCAAGTTACGCAATTGAGTGACAAGTGATGGACGAGGCCACAGCAGCTTCTATGACGAGGCTGGGTATTGGGGAACTAGCAGTGAGTGTATGGTATATACACCTCTGATTCCAACGCACGGAATATATGTATGTATACCCCCGTACGGTCACTGCCAGCTCTGCAATAACAAAAGAAATACAAGCTGCCAACACCTATCGTTTATACAGGCCAATTGGACACCCGTTACAGGTAGGGCATGGCTTCAAGAGTGTGGTTTACAGAGCAAGAAGAACAGCGCTGTCAAGAATTCCCAACCCACACAGAGGGACGACACCAGGGAGATCACGCAATATCTCACCCTGCCATCACGCTGTCCATATTTCGTCCGGAATCGTGAGCACGCGATCCCGACTACTCGCTACGCAGATATCGGCAAGCGACCAGTGAGCGTATGGCGCCACACCTCGGGGATTCCAAAGCCTGGAATCAGTGTTTAACGCCCTCCGTACAGTCACTGTCAGCTTCACGATAGCCCAATTATTAATATTCTCTGCCACCACCAGCCGAGTTTGAAATACAGTCATATGAAAAAGTTTGGGCACCCCTATTAATCTTAAGCTTAATGTTTTATAAAAATTGGTGTTTTTGCAACAGCTATTTCAGTTTGATATATGTAATAACTGTTGGATACAGTAATGTTTCTGCCTTGAAATGAGGTTTATTGTACTAACAGAAAATGTGCAATCTGCATTCAAACAAAATTTGACAGGTGCATAAGTATGGGCACCTCACCAGAAAAGTGACATTAATATTTAGTAGATCCTCCTTTTGCAAAAATAACAGCCTCTAGTCGCTTCCTGTAGCTTTTAATGAGTTCCTGGATCCTGGATGAAGGTATTTTTGACCATTCCTCTTTACAAAACAATTCCAGTTCAGTTAAGTTTGATGGTCGCCGAGCATGGACAGCCTCTTCAAATGATCCCACAGATGTTCAATGATATTCAGGTCTGGGGACTGGGATGGCCATTCCAGAACATTGTAATTGTTCCTCTGCATGAATGCCTGAGTAGATTTGGAGCGGTGTTTTGGATCATTGGCTTGCTGAAAGATCCATCCACTGCGTAACTTCAACTTTATCACTGATTCTTGAACACTATTGCCAAGAATCTGCTGATACTGAGTGGAATCCATGCGTCCCTCAACTTTAACAAGATTCCCAGTGCCGGCATTGACCACACAGCCCCAAAGCATGATGGAACCTCCACCAAATTTTACTGTGGGTAGCAAGTGTTTTTCTTGGAATGCTGTGTTTTTTTGCCACCATGCATAACGCCTTTTTGTATGACCAAACAACTCAATCTTGGTTTCATCAGTCCACAGGACCTTCTTCCAAAAAGAAATAGGCTTCTTCAAATGTGCTTTTGCATACCTCAGCCGACTCTGTTTGTGCGTACTTGCAGAAACGGCTTCTTTCGCATCACTCTCCCATACAGCTTCTCCTTGTGCAAAGTGCGTTGTATAGTTGACCGATGCACAGTGACACCATCTGCAGCAAGTTGATGCTGCAGCTCTCTGGAGGTGGTCTGAGGATTGTCCTTGACTGATCTCACCATTCTTCTTCTCTGCCTTTCTGATGTTTTTCTTGTCCTGACACTTCTGGCCTTAACAAGAACTGTCCCTATGTTCTTCCATTTCCTTACTATGTTCCTCACAGTGGAAACTGACAGGTTAAATCTCTGAGACAGCTTTTTGTATCCTTCCCCTGAACAACTATGTTGAATAATCTTTGTCTTCAGATCATTTGACAGTTGTTTTGAGGAGCCCATGATGCCACTCTTCAGAGGAGATTCAAACAGGAGAACAACTTGCAAGTGGCCACTTTAAGTAGCTTTTCTCATGATTGCATACACCTGGCTATAAAGTTCAAAGCTCAATGAGGTTACAAAACCAAAAAAAGGGCTTTAGTAAGTCAGTAAAAAGTAGGCAGGAGTATTTAAAACAAGAAAATGATAAGGGTGCCCATACTTATGCACCGGTCAAATTTTGTTTGAATGCAGATTGCACATTTTCTGTTAGCACAATAAACCTCATTTCAAGGCAGAAACATTACTGTGTCCAACAGTTATTACATATATCAAACTGAAATAGCTGTTGCAAAAACACCAATTTTTATAAAACATTAAGCTTAAGATTAATAGGGGTGCCCAAACTTTTTCATATGACTGTATAATACAGGCCTGGCCGGACGCCTGCGTTTTGGTAGCGTATATGGCTTCGGGGAAGGGAACGATTACAGAACAAAAGAAACTGAACTATAAAATTTTAGATTTAATCCAAAAGGGAGACAGTGTTTAGGAAAAATATATACAAGGATGTTACAAAGGAGACATTAAAATACATAGGCAGTTACATAAAATAAACAGGATGAAAGAAAATAATTTACTCTATACGATCGCGGAGACGATTCAATATAGGTGGAGGAGGGGCTCCCCAGTCGGATTATGCTGTTATTGAACAGGACCCGTTGTTCTTATTCCCCCTGGCAATAAGTGCTCCTGTCTTCTCCATGGGTTCTCTTATACCTAAGGGGAGATCTGGCCACACGCCCCTGGTGGTGACAACATATGGGCCGGTCTCCAGCCTGTACATTTTCATTAAAAGCACTAACTTCTGCTGTAACTCATCGCTCGTTGATCGCAGAAGCGTACAAATGACGCCATTTTTTCCCTTATGATTTTATCTTTATTTAGAGACCACACATCACATAGCTGCAGTCTGCTATTCTGGGTTTTTGTGCTACAGCTCCCTGATTTTGCCTACAGCCCTGGAAAACTACCTATACATTCCTGGGCTGATTTGGTCACTACACATATGAGTCCCGTTACTGTCGGACGTATGGAACTCATAATATTTCATAGTTCATATCGGAGTCAGTTCGTATGCAAATTTCCCTTTGAGGGTAGGGAAGCAGCCTCACAATTACACGCAAATTAGTGCAAGCCTGCGTTTTAATTACCTCCTGCATCTTTCTGAGACAAGATGCTTGCTTCCTAATGAAGTTATAACACTCCTTGGCTGGCCTTGTTTGCATAAGCTATTTCTCAGGCGTGTGCTTATTGGGGCTTTTGTGCTGAGCAGAATGGGACAGCTCGGTGCTGACAAGTGGTGATAATTTGCAGTAAGACACAGGAGAGGGCATGGGAGAAGGGGCTAATATTCTGTTAATATGTCCCTGACATTAATATTTTCCTGACAAGCGCTATTAAATTTTATATATTTAAAGATGTTACAAAATGGGAACAAACAATATGATATATATACGGTTACATGAAATAAAAAGGAATGACTAAAGAAAATTACTAAACCGGGCCACTGAAATGGCGCAGAGGGAAGCACTCCAATTGGGAAAATGGACAGAACCCACAGCAAACTGTCTTCCAAGGACTGAGCTAATTAAAAGCAGTATTTGGGTCTGGGTAATTTGTCAAAGTTAAGCCCATACATCCTCCACTTGATGAGCTCATGTGGGGGCTGATTGTGGGATGCACTGGGTCTGTTAGAATTTTATAAAATCCCCAACTTACAGGATATCTTTGCCCCTGAAGGCTCCAGGCAGTAGATATTGATGTCATATTTCTTATCATGATTTTACTGTTACATAGAGATTAAACATGGCCTGGATAGCATCATCTATTGGATCCATTATTAAGTTGGAGGGGCTCTAGTGGCCCCATGGCGGTGTGAGTGAATGCGTCACATTCGTCCCTTCTTTACGACGCCAAAAATCTATATCCAATAAATTTCGGATCAATATTAAATTCCAATATTCATATCTGGACAATGGAGACACAAAGTCTGGAACACTCTCAGAAAAATCCTTTGAAACCAGAATGCTTTTATCTTGGAACAAAGGTAGCCTCTGCTCTTCTCCTCTGCGTAAACAGATCTCAGCCTCCTCTGTTTCCCAGAGAAATGTCCTGCTGTAAACATTTGGTGACTAGTGATGAGCGAGCATACTCGCAAGTAATCGTTACTCGTCCGAGCATCAGACCTGGCTCCGCCATGCTCGTCACAGTCTACTCCGCAATCAGGCAGTGTAGGGAGAGGTGCTTCTGCGTCAGGGAGAGATTTGGTTGTTTATTAGTTAGTGTAGGTATTCAACAAGATTCTCTACATATCCATCTCAACTAACAGTCCTTCTGAGGACTAATCCAGTTGCAGAGATATCAGTGCTAGGCAGGCAGGGTATATAGCAGACTGCAGTGCATATAGCAAGAGCTTCCATTCCAGTTCTGTCTTCTGGTGCTTTTACAGATATTTGTAGAAATATTCCCAGGTATCAGGGGCCAGGAATAATTTTTTTTATCTTAATCCTGATTATTTGCTTTAAAAGCAATCCAGAGAACACCGTTTTTCTGCGCCATTTGCTTGTTGGCACTGCAGAATACAGCCAGGTCCTTTCCATATTACATCGCTAAAAATCCAACTATTTAAAACTGTGGTTTGTCCGTTACACTGATCACATATAATTGCGCTGAAAATTCTACCATTTCTGGCCTTCATTGAAATTTTGTTGCATTATGTCAGCGAACTTCTTGACCCAAGGTCGCTGTTAAAAATAGTTACCTACAGGCCAGCTATTTAAAACTGTGGTTTGTCCGTCACACGGATCACATATAAGTTCGCTCCAAATTCAGTCATTTGTAATTAGCGTGGAAGATATTGTCCTCCATTTTGGGCAAGGAACGTGCCAAGGGACAGGACGTGATGGTGATGGTGCATGCAGAGGCCAAGGCTGTGGACAAGATGAAATTCTGCCCTAACAAACACCCACATCTTCTCGCCCGACCTTCCTGTTCAAATTACTAGGGGACCGCAGCACACCACTATTGAACACAGAGCAGTGTCAAAAGGTTGATGGTTGGATAGCGGATAATGCTTCCAGTCACTTTACCACCACCACCCTGTCTTCCACACGGTCAAGTCTCAGTAACCATGAGTCTGGACCGCATTTTCCTCACCGTGATCCTCCTTCCTCCCACCATGCCGAGTGCCCAGAATCAATTGATCCTACACTTGGACACTCCGAAGAGCTGTTGACTTTTCCATTGATAGATTCGGGCCTCTCGCCTGGTCCACTTGAAGCGGGGCAAGAGGAGATCGCATGTAGCGATGCCCTAATATTTGAGCAGCCATGGTCATACGAAGGCGACGGTGGGAAATTATCACAAGAGGTGGACGATGATGAGACCCAATTGCCAGAAAGTCAGGAGGAGGACCAGGGTGCGGAAGTGGAAGACGAGGTGGTGGATGACATAGTAACTGACCCAACCTGGCAGGAAGACATGCAGAGCGAGGACAGCAGCACACACTGGGAGGGAGGCAGAGCACCCCAACAGGCAGGAATAAGCAGTGTGGTGTCCGCAGACAGAAGGCGGGCAACCATTCCCCGTAACTCCAACACGAAAGAAGTTGCCAGTACAACTGTTAGGTCTTCCCGAGTCTGGGTGTTTTTTAAAGACTCTGCCGATAACCCCAAAAATGGCCATTTGCACCACCTGCCAGGCCAGCATCAGCAGTGGTAGCAAAACTACCAGCCTGACCACCACCAGCATGATCAGGCACATGGCAGCAAAGCACCCGTCTAAGTGGGCCGAACCCCAGGGTCCAGGAACAGTGTCTACGGGTGACACCACTGCTTCTTCCGCTGTTGTGCGTGCAAGCCAATCCCCTGTCCATAGTGCATTCGAAGATGCCTCCTGCCCTGCACCTGTCATTGCACACTCTCAACTAGCACCATCAGCAAGCACGTCCTTGTCCGAGCGCAGCGTTCAGTTGTCCATACCCCAGTCCTTTGAATGCAAATGCAAATACGCAGCCAACGCCCCGCAGGCCACACTATTAAATACCCACATTTCGCGACTGCTTGCACTCGAAATGTTGTCTTCTAGGATTGTGGAGATGGAAGCTTTCCGCAACCTGATGGCGGCGGCCGTCCCCTGGTACTCTGCCCCAAGGCGCCACTATTTCTCCTGGTGTGCTGTCCCCGCATCACACAAGCACATGTCCTACAACATTTGCCATGCCCTCAACAATGCAGTTACTGGGAAAGTCCACCTAACCGCGGACACGTGACAAGTGCTTGTGGGCAGGGACGGTACATCTCGCTGACTGCACACTGGGTTAACATAGTAGAAGCCAGGGCCCTAGGTCAATCAGGGGTTGCCCCCACAGTCTACAGCTTCTGCCCCTCAGCCTCCTCCTCCTCTTCAGCCTCCATCTCCGAAATGATCACATTAATCACAAGCTGGAAGCACTGCCTCAGCCAAGCAGCAACAGGCTGTGCTGAAGCTAATATACTTAGGTGACAAACCGCACAATGCTGAAGAGTTTTGGACAGCTCTAAAAGAGCAGGCAGATCTGTGGCTGACACCGCTGAACCTACAGCCAGGCATGAATGTGTATGACAATGGCCGGAACCTGGTGGCGGTTCTGAGGTGAGACGAGCTCACACGTGTACCATGCCTGGCCCATGTGCTTAACCTCATGGTTCAGCGGTTTCTCAAAACCTACCCAGAGCTGCCGGATCTGCTTGTCAAAGTACGCCGCCTGTGTGCCCATTTTAGAAAGTCAGCTACAGCTTCCGTCGCCCTTGCCGTGTTTCAGGAGCGTTTGCAGATTCTGGCTCACCGACTGGTGTGTGATGTCCCCACACGTTGGAACTCTACACTGCAGATGTTGGAAAGGATTTTTGAGCAGAAGAGGGCAGTTGTTGAGTACCAGCATCAACAAGGCCGTCTGTATTCAGTTCAGACTCCACACATAAGACCTCAGGAGTGGACATGGATGTCAGACATATGTACCATCCTCCAAAACTTTGAGGACTCCACCAAGATGGTGAGTGGCGATGACACCATAATTAGCGTCACCATCCCGCTTCTCTGTCTAATGAATTGCTCTCTGCTCACAATCAAAGAGGATGCATTGCAGGCGGAGCATGATGAGATGGAGCAAGGAACCATACAGGGTGATTACACACAGCCCAGCCTCATCTCATCCCAACGTGGATTGTGTGACAATGAAGAGGAGGAGGAGGAAGAACAGGAGCTAGTTTCATGCGCTATAGACGGTACTACATGCACAACTGTCATACCGTCTGTTCAGCATGGATGGCCTGAGGACAGGGAGGAGGAGGAGGAGAGCATGGACAGTCGTCCTCTTGGTGAGGACACGGAAGTCTTGCCTTTTAGCAGTCTGGCATGCATGGCTGAGCTTGTTACGCTGCCTTTCCCATGACCCTCACGTTCTCATAATTTTGGGTGACAGTCATTACTGGTTGGTGACACTTCTAGACCCACGCTACAAGGAGAACTTTATATCTGTTATTCCTGAGACGGACAGGTCTGCAAAAATGGGGCAGTACCAGAAGGCCCTTGTTGCGGAACTATTAAAAAATACCCATTTGAAAACGCTGGCGGCAGGGGTCACCGTTCATTGGACAACCAAGGAGTACAGGCGAGAGAGAGACGACACAACTCCCATCCAGCAGAGGCAGGGAACACTGTCAAAGTTCTGGGAGAGTTTCTCAGCCCCTCCCATCGCACAGGCCCTGAGGCGCGGGGTACTCTCACAAGGAGTGTAAAGTTTGGGAAGATGCTGAGGGAGTACCTTGCCGACCGTACCAGCGTCCTCCGTGATTCTTCTGTGCCTTATAATTATTGGGTATCCAAGCTGCACATGTGGAATGAACTGGCTCTCTACGTCTTCAAGGTCCTGGCCAGCCCTGCTGCTAGAGTTTTATCAGAGCGGGTTTTTAGTGCCGCTGGTGGAATTATAACTGATAAGCGCATCCGCCTGTCAACTGAAAATGCTGACAGGCTGACTCTTATAAAAATGAACAAGGGCTGGATTGGGCCAGACTTCTCAACACCACCGAATGATAGCAGCGTAACATAAACTCAAATACAGTGTCTTTTTTTGAGAGGCGTATTCCCATGCACCTTTTCACACCCACACATGGGTATACGCTTCCTGATTTTGGCTATTTGCTCTTGCCCTCCTCCTTCTCCTCATCCTCATCCTCCACCACCTTATCACCAGGGTGACCATGGTCTGTAATGTAACACCCACATAATATTTTTAAAGGGTGTTTATGATGCACTTAAAAAAAATATATATATACAGTATGTTCATGTATACCCTCCAGGGGTAAATGTTTGTCAGCCCATACACTTAGTGCATGGGCATTACAAGTATAGGAGACCCGCTCCTTTCTAATGGGAACATTTTTTTATGAGGCCCTCCTCCACGTCTTTTCCAAGGGGCATTGGAGTGCCTCCCAATTTTTGGCAGCCTTTGCATTCAGTGCATAGGTGTCACGCCAGTTGTGAGTGAAACACAGAGGGGAAAGGAAGCCCAGGCACTAGGGAAAGGGGGAAGAGGTGACCTTTTAATCTGGACTAGCATCACCCTGTCTCCCCCTAACATCCCTATACAGCCTCCACAGCTGTCGCTAAAGCTGGGGGTGGAAGGAGATGAGCACTAGTCAACCTCCGCTAGCACTCTAAAGACAAAAGGGGAAGACAACACAGGGAAATAATAACTTCGCTTTAGAAGAACTCCAACAGGAAACATTGCCTCAAGACTCCAAAGAGGACGTGATGCTGCTTCAGCCAAGTTCCAAGTAGGAATGAATATAACCGACAACTCCCACCTAGACACACCAGGTATATATATACACCCAGACTAAAGGGAGGTAGTGGGTCCTAAACACAGCCTCCTATCTAGGCAGCTGTCTGCATTGCCAAATGTGGAGATCTCCTGCAAACCATTGCAGGGGGACTGTCTGTCACCTCTGACACACCCGTGACATTACCCCCCCCCTCTACGAGTGGCCTCCGGACATTCAGGACCGGGTATCTCAGGAAAAGAGGTGTGAAAAGAGCGAACCAATCTGGGAGCATTCTCCTCTGACACTGAAACCCACGTCCTCTCCTCCGGACCATAGCCTTTCCAGTGCACCAAGTATTGCAGAGACAGACGTTGGAGACGAGAATCTACTATCCTCGATATCTCGAACTCCAAATTACCATCAACCATTACTGGGAGCGGTGGTAGAGGTGAGCGCTCAAGAGGTTCTACGTACCTTTTTGAGTAAGGACCTGTGGAACACATTGTGAACCTTAAGGGCCCGAGGAAGTTCAAGACGAAACGCTGCTGGGTTAATGAAGGCAGTTATTTTGTAGGGACCAATAAACCTAGGTCCCATCTTCCAGAAGGAACTTTCAATCTTATATTCTTGGTAGACAACCACACAAAGTCATTCACATTCAGGTCCAGACCTGGCAAGTGTTTTCTGTCAGCCATACGTTTATACCTGTCACCCATGGTCTTCAAATTACACAGACCACCCTGCCACACCGAGGAGAGCGATGAAGCAAACCGTTCCTCTTCAGGAACTCCTGAAGCTCCTCCCCCACTGAAAGTACCAAACTGTGGGTGATAACCGTATGCACCAAAAAACGGTGACCTGCCAGTGGATTCTTGACGATGATTATTGATGGCAAATTCTGCCAGTGGTAAGTAGGATGCCCAATCCTCCTGATTTTCGGAGACAAAACACCTGAGGTATGTCTCCAAGTTTTGATTGACCCGCTCGGTCTGACCATTCGACTGAGGGTGGAAGGCAGAGGAAACGTACAGCTGCACCCCCAGTCGAGAAAAGAATGCCTTCCAGAACTTGGAAACAAACTGGGTCCCCCGATAAGACACCACATCGGAGGGAACCCTGTGAATCTTCACAATCTCATTTATGAACACCTAAGCAAGTGTCTTAGGATTGGAAAGTGCAGGTAAAGCAACGAAGTGAACCATTTTACTGAACCTATCTACTACTATCAAAACCACCATTTTCCCTGCAGTAACCGGTAGGTCCGTAATAAAATCCATGGACAAGTGTGTCCATGGCCTGCTAGGAATAGGTAGCAGAAAAAGAGTACCAGATGAACGGGTGTGCACAACCTTAGGACGCGCGCAAATACTACAAGCAGCTCCATGTTCAATTACATCCTGATGCAACGCCGGCCACCAAAAACGACGAGCGATGAGGTCTACGATTGCCTTACCACCTGTATGCCCAGCAAGAACAGAGTTATGATGTTCCTTGATTGCTTTACGGCGCAGATCAGTTGGTACAAATAATTTTCCTGAAGGGCAGGAGGTGGGGGCGTCACCCTGAGCCTCCAGCACCTCACCCTCCAGTTCAGGACAAAGAGCCAAATAACTACTCCTTTCTTTAATATCGGGGCATTGTTCTCATGGTCACCACCACCAGGGAAGCTTCGGGACAAAGCATCAGCCTTGACGTTTTTGACCCCTGGACGAAAAGTGACAAAATTGAAGCTAGTAAAAAACAGGGACCATCTGGCTTGCCTAGGGTTGAGACGTTTAGCTGACTGGAGATATTACAGATTCTTATGGTCAGTAATTACAGTAATAGGATGGACAGTCCCCTCCAACTACTGTCACCATTCCTCGAACGCCAATTTGATCGCCAAAAGTTCCCTATTACCCACGTCATAATTTCTCTCGGCTGAAAACAATTTTTTAGAAAAGAAGGCGCATGGACGCCGTTTACCAGGGGACGAACCCTGAGACAATACAGCCCCATCCCAGACATCTGAAGCATCGACTTCCACAATAAAGGGTTGAGAAGCATTGGGTTGACTGAGTATAGGTGAGGTGGCAAAATGATTCTTTAAGGAAGAAAAAGGCTGGAGGGAAGCATCTGACCATTAGAAAAAATCAGACCCTTTCTTAGTCTAGTCAGTAAGGGTTTCACTACAACAGAGTAGTTTTGGATAATTTCCTGTAAAAATTAGTAAAGCCCAGAAAACGATGTAGGTTCCCAGTCAAGGACTGCACGGATCTTCTCCGGATCCATCCGAAAACCTGAAGATGACAACAAGTACCCCAAAAATTCCACCTCCTGAACAGTGAAAACACATTTCTCTAGTTTGGCATAGAGTTTGTTATCCCTTAATATCTGGAGCACCTGCTTAACATGCCCCTGATGGGTCTCAAAATAAGGTGAATAAACCAAAATATCATCCAGATAGACCACCACAAACCTCCCCCCAAAAGATGAAAAATATCATTTATGAAATGCTGGAATACCGCAGGTGTATTGGTCAAGCCAAAAGGCATAACCAAACTCTTGAAATGACCTTCCGGGGTATTGAACGCTTTCTTCCATTCGTCCCCTTCTCTGATTCTAACCAGATTGTAGGCTCCCCTTAAGTCCAACTTGGAGAATACCTTAGCTCCCACAACCTGGCTGAACAAATCAGGAATCAGAGGAAGAGGGTACGGATCACGGATGGTAATTTGATTTAATTCCCGGAAATCTAAACAGGGACGTAGACCGCCATCTTTTTTTCTTCACAAAGCAGAACCTTGCACCACGGGCGAAGATGAGGGTCTGATATGTCCCTTCTCCAGACTATCCGCAATGAAATCCTTCATGGCTTGTCTCTCAGAGCCAGAAAGATTATACAGTCTGGACTTGGATAGTTTAGCTTCGGGGGTCAGGTTAATAGGACAGTCCTAAGCACGATGAGGAGGCAAATCCTGACACCCCTTCTCAGAAAAAAAGGTCCTCAAAGCCCGACAGAAAAACAGGCAGTATCTCCGCAGAGACAGCAGCAATGGAAACATTCAGACAGTTCTCATGGCAGTAATCTCTACGGTTTGCCAATGCACCAATGGATTATGATTAACAAGCCACGAGTAGGGAGATTCTCCAAAACATAGCAAGGAATGATTTCACAATGAACTGATCCCACCCTTAGTTTCACATTATGTACAATCTGAGTAAATGCTTTCTGTGCAAGTGGCGCCAAGTCAATGGCAAAGATGGAAATGGGTTCAGCTAAAGCACCGTAAGCGAGACCATGAGTTTTCACAAACTCAGCATCAACCATGCTGACCCCGGTTCCACTGTCAACAAACAGAGAAATTTTTCTCAATTTTGCTCTCTGGCACCACCTCTGCAGTCAGGACAAAGCTGGAACTGCAGTTTGGCCACAAATGCACCCCTTGTTTATCCAACTCCAGACTACCGAGAGTTAATCAAGTCTCTTTTTGTTTAGGAATTGAAGGACAGGTCCCAACAAAGTGTCCCTTTTTCCCACAAAAAAAAATACACCTTTTTTCTTGCGAATCTCCGGGGAGATGTATGATGTAGAGACACCCCCTAACTGCATAGGTTCCTCCACTTCCCCCAGTACTGGTTCACCCCTAGACCGCTCCCTTGGCAAAGGTACACAACCCCAACAAGAAGGCCCCGGAGAAGGAGGTCGCACCCGCCTATCCCGAAGGCGCCTATCCAGACTTGGCAGCCTCCAAGGACTGAGTGGTATCATATACAGCCAAGGCATCTTTCAACCTTTCCATTAGCCCCTCACAAAATTGACTTTTAAGGGCTGAGTCATTTCATTTGGAATCCGTTGCCCATCTACGGAATTCCGAACTGTATGTTTCCACTGACTGAATCCCCTGCTGAAGGCGACGTAGCTTAGACTCAGCCAAGGCGACTCGGTCAGGGTCATCATAGATCAAGGCAAGAGCTCCAAAAAGCCCCTCCACAGATTGGAGACAAACCGAATCCTGCAGTAACGAAAACGCCCATGACTGAGGATCGCCCTGCAGTAGAGAGATCACAATACCAACCTGTTGTTCCTCATTACCGGAGGAGTAGGGACTAATTTTGAAGTACAATTTGCATGCCTCCTTAAAAACAAAAAACCTGTCCCTACCTCCTGAAAACCTGTCTGGGAGGGCAACCTTGGGCTCAGGCTGGACAGGCCTACCAACAGAGACCCCCACATTGGTGACCTGCAGCCGCTGAAACTGCTGCTGCACTTCACAGCAGAGGTCATTCACCTCCAGAGACAGCCTGTGCAGCTGCTCTGCAAGCTCTGCAATCGATCCCATACCAAGTGAGAAAGGAAAAAAAAAAAAGGTAGACACCCAAAAAACACACAGAAAAAAAAGGAACCCAAAGTGTCAGATTTGTGTCTTTTTTTTTTTTTCAAAAAAACATGCTCGGCCGGTTATAATGTCACGCCTGTTGTGAGTGAAACAGAGGGGAAAGGGAAAGGAAGCCCAGACTCTAGGGAAAGGGGGAAGAGGTAAGATGTGACTTCCTAATCTGGATTAGCGTCACCCTGTCTCCCCCTAACGTCCCTATACAGCCTCTGCAGCTGTCGCCAATCACGTGCCTCACCCTACTATCCCTGGCGTAAGGCTAAAGCTGGGGGTGGAAGGAGATGAGCACTAGTCAACCTCCGCTAGTACTCTAAAGACAAAAGGGGAAGACCACACAGGGAAATAATAATTTAGCTTTAGAAGAACTCCTCCAACAGGGAACACGGCCTCAAGACTCCAAACAGGACGTGATGCTGCTTCAGCCAAGTTCCAAGTAGGAATGAATATAACCGGCGACGCCCACCTAGACACACCAGGTATATATACACCCAGACTAAAGGGAGGTAGTTCCTGGGTCCTAAACACAGCCTCCTATCTCGGCAGCTGTCTGCATTGCCAAACATGGAGATATCCTGCAAACTATTGCAGGGCGACTGTCTGTCACCTCTGACACACCCGTGACAATAGGCCAACACTATGGGAGACCCACTTCCTAATAATGGGAACATTTTTTCATGAGGTCCTCTACGTCTCTTCCAAGGGGCATTGGAGTGCCTCCCAATTTTTGTCAACCCTTGCATTCACTATATAGTCAAACATTATCAGAGACCCACTTCCTAATAATGGGAACATTGTTTTCAGGAGACCCTCCTCTAAGTCTCTTCAAAGGGGTATTGGGGTGCTTCCAAATTTTCAAAGGGGTATTGGCGTGCATCCAAATTTTGGGCAGCCCTACCACTCACTGCATACGCAATAACAGTATTGGAGACCCACTCTTTAGTAATGGGAGCAACAAAGCATAGCCGTCTGATGGCTCTCTAATAATAGGAAAGGCCGCCCGATGGCCCTATAAAAATAGGCTCACACACCACATGGCCAGATAAGGTTGTAAAATGTTAAAATGACATTTCCCGGTGAATGCATTTGTCATGGTTGAAAGCAATGCAAAAGTGCAAAAACGCATCAAAAACGCTACGTGTGAACATAGCCCAAGGTGTGGAGGAGGATTTTTGGTTATTTATTTTGCCTTATATACAAGTCATTACCCTGGAAAGGATGTTCCTTAACATATTTGCCAGGAAAATCCATTTTGGTTTTGTTTTTGTATATTTTATTGTGAGTCCGTAAAAGTGGCATAATACCTCTGACAACGTTGTTGACAGCAGTGACCTGGGAGTCAGGAATGCTTCCAGGGGTCTTCCCCATGCTGTTCTCATGCCATTTGAGCACAGTTACCATCGATTTTGGCAATTTTTAGGCCCTCTGCAGACCGCCAGGGGTAGCCGCCTGAAAAATGCTCGAGTTTCCCATAGACTTACATTGGGCTCCCTAGTATTCCAATGTACTGGACCCGAGCAACGAGCACCCGAGCATTTTAGTGCTCACCCATCACTATTGGTGACTACAGGAGGTCCCTGCTTCAAATAAGAGGTGAGGTGTTAGCCCTACTTCACAGAAGGTTGGAGTGTCATCTCTTCTCCAGTTATAAGTAGTTTTTCTCTTTCCATTTGTTTAATGCGAGGGGGACATGTCCCCTCCTTGGAGATGTCTTGTGGGTTTAAATTTTTCTCTGACATCACTTATTGTGGATGGTGGATTTTGTGTTATCTACTGTATATAGAGGTTCTATCAGTCATGGTACAGAAAGGGGAGGATGTGAGATGAGACATCTATTGTGATTGGTGGATCCTGTGTTATCAACTGTGTTGGCATATACAACAGATTAGGACTTATTATAAGTGAAAGGAGGACTTTATACTAACCAGACAGCAGATGGCGATAGTGTGTAAAGTTATATGCTTGCTGTATGGTGGGAGGAAAGCTCTCATTTGTTGGTTGTTTTATACTTCCTGTGTTTTTTTCTTTCCTTTCCTGAATGTGTTATGTCAGCAGCACACGGACTGTGTGACACTGAATTGTATCTCATGTTTAACTAGTATGAAGTAAATACTGTTTACTCAAGATATCTTGCTGATTGAAGCTCTCGTAAGTACAGTGGTGACTATAAGAAGATGCACTCTGCGACAGGTTATGGGCCCAGGCCGGAACCCAGACACTAAAGCCCAGACACTACAGGCCTGCACTACAAGAGGATCCTGGTTTATAACCCCAGATAACAGAGCACACAGATAATCTCTGTAAACAGAAGGAAATAAATCCAGATACAGAGTGACAGAGGAATTCATGATCCCAGGAGCTGGATATAATTACAGAGAATTCAACACAGGCAGGACATACAGGAACTATCAGCAAGAAGAAGAAAAACAGGAGAATATCTTCAGTACAACTCTCTAAACAAGTAAGACCATATAAAGTTGATGAGTAACACAGAGCTGAAATTCACAGTAGCTAAACTGAATAGTGAAAATTATCAGTTATGGAAATTCAAAGTAGAGATGTTGTTATCTAAGGATGATTTATAGGAAGTAATTGTTGCAGAAAGACCAGATCAAGATAATCAGACATGGGATAAGAAGAATAGACAAGCGAGAGCCACCATTAGCTTATTAGTGGATGATGCTCAATTAATACATATAAGAAATGAATAAACAGCTAAAGAAATGTGGGAAGAGTTAAGAAAACTGTATGAGAGACCTAGCTTGAATCACAAGTTATTTTTATTAAGAAAGCTTTACAGTATGAGATTGAGTGCAAATGACGACATGCAGAAGCACATATTCTCAATGATGGAAGTGATATCACAGCTAAGATTTATTGGTGAAGACATTAAAGATAGTCATGTAGCAGCTATATTATTGTGCAGTTTACCAGATTCGTATACAGCCTTGATAAATGCCCTTGAGACGAGACCAGAAACTGACATTATATTAGATTTTGTGAAAACAAGACTAATAGATGAATATCAGAGAAGAAAAGAACAAAGAAATGATTCTTCTACTGAAAAGGACAGTGAAAATGCTCTTAAAGCTACAGAATTTAAAAAACCCTATAATAGAGACAAGAGAATGCTTCAGATGTAAGAAAAAAAGGTAATTTAAAGAAAGACTGTACTATATGGAAAGCAGAACAACAAAAATTACAACATAAAAAGCATACACAGAAAGTGAAAAACACAATTTCCGATTCATGTGAGAATAATTGGAATGGCACATTTAAAGTAACAGACAAGAAATCATCACTTGGTTGGTTTATTGATTCAGGAGAAACGAGTCATATGACAAGTGACAAGAATTTCTTTACCGATCTTGATTTAGATAAGAAAGAAGCCATTTATCTTGCAGATGGAAGCAAAATAACCGCAGAAGGTATCGGACAAGGTATGCTAAATTGTTCAAACAAGTTTGGACAAGCTTCAAAGATACTTGTACAGGATGCGTTGTATGTTCCAAAATTGGATGGCGGATTATTATCTGTGAAACGTTTAACAGCAAAAGGACTTACAGTAAAATTCAAAGACAATGAGTGTGCAATTATTGCAGGAAACAAGGTGATCACCAAAGTCAAGGCAGATGAACAATTATATCATTTTGACACACCAAAGGAACAGATGAAGGTATGTACACATGATCACAAAAACTGTATTCACATGTGGCATAGACGTCTAGGACATAGACACCCTGACAGTATAAGGGAAATACAGAGAAAATAATTGACAAAATATTTAAAGATATCAGATTGCTCAATTACCGTAAGATGTGAATGTTGTATAAAATCCAAAGCCACAAGGATATCTATTCCAAAAGAAAGTGAGATGAAAAGCACAAGACCACTTGATTTGGTGCATACTGACATATGAAAATGACTACATCAGGAGGCAATAGATACATGTTGACTTTTATAGACGACTACTCAAGATACACAGTCACATACTTAATAAAAAAACAAAAGTGAAGTTTTTGATAAACTTGTAGACTATGTAACAAGATCAAGTAACAAATTTCAAAGGAAGCCAATTGTCATCAGAAGTGATAATGGAGGTGAATTTACAGGTCACAGAATAGAAGACTACTTAAGACAAAATGAAATAAAACACCAGAAAACTGTTCCATACACACCTGAACAAAATGGAGTAGCAGAAAGGAAAAACAGAACTCTAACAGAAATGATAAGATGTATGCTGACAGATTCCAATCTACCAAAGAAATATTGGGGTGAGGCAGCAATGATAGCTACATATCTACAGAACCGACTTTATTCCAGAAAACTGACAAAAACTCCATATGAACTGTGGCAAGGTATGAAACCAAGTGTCAATCATTTAAAAGTTTTTGGATGTAAAGTTTTTATATTCATTCCAACAGAAAAACGTTCCAAACTTCAAAACAGATCCATGGAAGGAATATTCGTTGGATATAGTGAAAATTGCAAAGGATATAGAATCCTAGATCCCAAAACAGACAGATTTAAATGAAGACATTATGATTTCAGTTGAAACAAAAAATGAGAAAAACAATAGTGACATAACTGAAGAAATATCTGATGAGAAAGAAGTAGAAATCAATGAAGAACAAAATACTGAAAGTGAAGAATCACAACTACAAACAGACACCGAACCAAGACATTCAATGAGAAAGAACAAAGGAAAACTACCAAAATGTCTCTCATACAAGACAAGCATAAGAAAAATCTATGAGCCTACCTCTTGCAAAGACATATCTAAACTTCCTGAAGAAGAAGCTAATAAATGGATAGAAGCAACATAAACAGAAATTAAATCCATGCATGATTCAAATACATGGACACTAACAGATGTACCAGAAGGAAGAAAAGCCATAGGATGTAAATGGATTTTTAAAGTAAAATACCAAACAGATGGCACAGCTGAAAGATAAAGAGCAAGACTCGTAGCTAAAGGGTATTCTCAAAAAATATGAAGAAGACTATGATGAGACATTTGCTCCAGTTGTCAAACACACTACAATAAAAACTTTACTTACAGTTGCAGCAATGAAACAGATGCAACTGAGACATCTGGATGTAAAGACAGCTTTTCTGAATGGAGATTTAACAGAAGACATTTACATGGAACAACCTCCAGGATTCAAAGCTGAAAGAAATCCAAACAAAGTTTGCAAACTACAGAAAACCATATATGGTTTAAAGCAAGCAGCTAAAGCGTGGAATGACAAAATCACGGAAGAACTTACAAATGAAAAATTTCAAAGAAGCAAAGCTGATCCATGCTTATACACAAAAAGGCTGATTAATAGATGGATTTATGTACTCCTATATGTAGACGACATTTTGATTTGTTTTAAGCAAGAAAGGGATAAAGAAAACATTCTAAAAATCCTGAAGCGGGGGCGTGGCCTAGCTCTTGATGTGAGAGGTCGGGTGGCAGTGCCTCTCCACCACCATTAGCTTCAATTATCCTGCACAGAGCCCGAATCAGCCAAATCCCTTATCAGGAACTACTGTCTGAGGGTCCCGGGAGTCAGAGGCGAGCTTCTGCCAGACTCAGAGAGTCCAACATGGGCCGCAAAAGGCAGAAGGATGCCGGGGCCTGCAGCAGTGCCTCAGCCCAAGATGGCACCGAGACAGAGGAAGAGGCGGGAAGGAGGAACACAGCCTATGCACGGAGGCTGGAGGCTTCAGCACGGCTGCACAGGTATGCGAGGGGCATGAAGGCAGATGAAGAAGGAAGTGAAGGCAGTGAGAAGCATGGAGATGAGGAGGAAGATGGTGAGGAGATGCCTGTGCCGGTGCTACATAATGAACAGCAGGAGGAGGGGGATGGTGACACTGTGCTGGCAGCTGAAACTTCAGATGAGGCAGAGCCGACTCTGCGAGATGTATTCCAGGCTGTCTTATACTGCAAGACTGCTTTAACTGCTCTGACAAAGCAGGTGAATGGTCTGAAAGCCGACATGGGAGGCATTGAGGCTTCTATGCAGAAAGTTACAGCCAGATTGACTGAGGTGGAGGGCAGAGTTGGTGTAACAGAAGATCATTTAACCTCAGTGCAAAAGACGCAGCAACAGCACACTCAGAGGATCACGGTAGTGGCTAACAAAAACGATGACCTGGAAAACCGGTCACGCAGGAACAATTTGCGTATTGTGGGCATCCCTGAAAGAGCTGAGGGTGCTGACCCCACGACCTTTGTTGAAACCTGGCTGCTGGGAAAGTTTGGGTCTAATATCCTGTCGAGGGTGTTTGCTGTGGAGCGTGCCCATCGAGTGCCCATGAGACCCCCAGTGCCTGGAGAGGGCCCTCGCACGATGTTAGCCAGAATCCTGAACTGCAGAGACCGGGACACTATCTTACGTAAGGCCAGAAAATTGACAGATCTTACCCTGGAGGGCAAACGCATTGAAATATACCCGGATTACTCGGCTGAGGTGCAAAAGCTGCGGCTACGGTATGGTGAAGTGAAGAAACAGCTCCGCTCTTTGAATGTGAAATACTCTACAATTTATCCTGCCAAATTAAGAGTGGAAGCCTTTGGAAAGGTCAATTTTTTCCCGTCACCGGTAGAGGCCGCCTCGTGGTTGGAGCGGAACCGGAGCAAATTGAGAGAAGCTGAGGACTCGGCACGGTGAATGCACGACCCTGCTATCCTGACCACTGGACAGGGTTGTGGCTCTGCATTGCTCTGCGAAACCGCAGAGGAGGGGGAGAAACCCCCGCTGGGATCTACGTTTTATAGTTTTATAGTTAATTTGTTTGATTAATGGTTCGGGACTATGCATACTATTGATTATGTGGTGGAGAGACTGCCAATGCTGGAGGAGGACCCGGCGCATGTTGATATGCGGTATACTACGATGTTGCTCAGGTTCTTTGAGCTCCCACTCTCACGTTGGGAAGAGAGTGACAAGAGAAGGGTGGGGGGAGGGGGTGGGGGGGAGGTGGATGGGTTGGATTTGCGGGAAAATGGGGTTGCTTATGCTGTTTGACCTGGTATGCTTGGGAACAAAATGGAAAGAGGTTACTTGATGATGGTGGATTGTTTTTTCTAATGCACAATGAGTAACCGTACGGTTCGGATTTTAAGTTGGAATGTACGTGGTATATCTGACAGGATTAAGAGGGCAGCAGTTCTGAATCACATCAGATCTTGTGATCCTATGATTGCGTGCTTACAGGAGACCCATCTCACTAGAGATACTAGGCACTGGCTATCGAGAGGGTGGATGTTAAAGACATATCATTCCACTTATTCCTCGTACTCCAGGGGGGTGTCAGTCCTAATACACAAAAACGCACATTATGAAGAGCTGGCAGTGCAAGTAGACAGTGAAGGGCAGTATGTATGGATTGCGTGCAGATTGTATGGATACAAAATGATTTTAGTGGCTTTATATATCCCTCCGCCTTATTCTAAAAAGGAACTTCAAGCAGTAATGGACTTGACGGCCAGATGGGGGGAGGCTCCGATGTTGATTATGGGAGATGTTAACAACACCATGAATGATTACTGGGATAAAGTACGTCCGGCAGGTATGGAAGCTGGACGGGACGGAATGACTGCATTTGGCACCTACGTGGGGGAGCTGGGGCTGGTGGATCTGTGGAGAGTACGAAATGAGGGTAAGAGGACCTTCTCGTGTCACTCGGCTACACACGGAACACTGTCAAGGATAGACCTGGCTTTTGGGGATACTGCTATGGATGGGATGGTTTCGGAGGTGGAATACCTACAGAGGACTCTATCGGATCATAGTCCTATGGTTGTCACGCTTCTAGTGGGATCTGCTCAGGGTCAGAGGGGAGGTTGGCGTCTTCACCCGACGTGGCTTAAAGTGGTGGATATGGGTGGCATAACCAAAGAACTAGAGCACTTCTTCCAAGTGAATGAAGGGAGTGCTGAGGCCACAGTGGTGTGGGAGGCTATGAAGGCATTTACGAGGGGACTCTTTATAAGTGAGATCTCACGGTGTAAGACCAAAACTAAATTGGCAGATCAACAAATAAAGGATGACTTGACAAGGGCAGAGGCAGACATGATTTTGGCGCTAACGAGTGTAGCTCACAATAGACTAAAATTGGCACAGAAGGCAGTTAATAAACTGCACATGATGCAAGCTGAGAGGAAAAGGGCATTTCAGCAAGCCCAATTCTTTGAGGAAGGAGAGAGAGTGGGTCACTTGTTGGCGGTGATATCTGCGGCACAGAGGGAGTCTTCCAGGGTGTACAGGTTGAGAGACCAAACGGGGACGACTCTGACAGACACAAAGGACATATTGGAGGTCTTCAAGGAATATTACATGGCACTGTACAATTCAAGAGTACGGGACACGGAGGGGGCCGTAGAGGAATTTTTGGAAGGCATCTCACTGTCTAAATTGTCTGAGGAAGATAGGATGAGGTTGGATGAACCTGTGAGTGTGGAGGAGGTGGAATGTGCAATTCTGTCTATGCCCAATAACAAATCACCGGGTGCTGATGGTCTACCTGGGGAGGTGTACAGGGAGCTGGTGGAACTGCTAGCTCCAAAATTGAAATCTGTGTTTGATGAGGCTTTGGTGAAGGGGGCGTTACCGAGATCAATGGAGGAAGCGGTGATAGTGGTTCTGCCAAAGGAGGGGAAAGATCCCATGGATGCGGAGTCGTATAGGCCCATATCGTTGTTGACAACGGATGTCAAAATACTCGCTAAGATCCTGGCCACCCGGCTCACCGGGGTTGCGCATACTGTTATTCACGAGGACCAGTCGGGCTTTATGCCCAACCGCTCCACGGCTGTTAACTTGAGAAGATTATTTCTTAATATGCAGCTGCCTGCTGATAATGGTGGCGGGAGAATAGTGATGTCATTGGACGCTAGAAAAGCATTTGATAGCGTGGAATGGAAATATTTATGGAAAATCATGGAAATAATGGGATTTGGCCCCGCATTCATGGCCTGGGTGAAGTTATTGTACTCATCCCCAAGGGCGGTAGTTAAGGTGAATGGTGAACGGTCCGGGATGTTTGACTTACATAGGGGCACAAGGCAGGGGTGCCCGCTGTCCCCGCTATTGTTTGCGGTGGCAGTGGAGCCCCTGGCGGCCAAAATAAGAGCTGAGAGAGGAGTGGTCGGATTTAAATTTGGGAGGCTGGAAGAAAAAATATCATTGTATGCCGATGACATCCTGTTATTTCTGGAAAATGCAGGAGAGACATTGGGGTGCACGATGGATGTAATTAAACACTTTGGGAGCATTTCGGGACTGGAGATAAACTGGCACAAGTCTTATGTCATGGCTGTAGATAGACCAATAAAAGCGGAGGAGATAGATGAGAGGGGGAAGCAGCTCCAGCTGGTTTCACAATTTAAATACCTTGGGATATGGGTGGCGCTTCCATTGACACGATTCACGGATCTGAATTTAGTTCCTCTGCTAGAGAAATTTAAAAAGAAAATAGGCGCATGGTGCCAATTGGCTTTGACGGTGACGGGTAGAACTAACCTGATTAAGATGGTCCTTATGCCACAACTAATGTACGTTTTGCACAACTCACCGATATGGCTACCAAAAAAACGGTTTCAGGGTATTGATTCTATCTTCAGATCCTTGATATGGGGCAAGAGGCAGGCAAGGATTAAATTGGGAACGCTGCAAAATGGGAAGGAGGAGGGAGGATTGGCCGCACCCAATCCCTGGGTCTATTTCTTGGCAGTACAGGGCCAGCATGTCAGGGGATGGAGAGAACCCGATTGTGGAGGGGCAGCTTGCCGGGTGCTGGTACATGTGTCGAGAAGACGCCCACTGGTCCAGGCGTTAGAGGATGGTACCTTTAAGAAATTGGGAGCAATATATCCTACCTTAGGCTTGACTCAGAAGGTATGGGACACTATTAAAAAGATCAGGGGGGTGGACGGGCTGACTAAGTACTCACCGGTGTTGGGCAATGAACATCTGCCGGAACTTAATAAGCTGTGTCAAATGGGCAATTGGAAGGCGCAAGGAGTGAGATATGTGTGCCAGCTGCAGAGTGGAACGGACCTGAAGACCTTTGAGAAATTGAGAGAAGAATTTGATTTGCCTTTGGTATGGGGATTTCAATACTATAGGCTTCGACATGCTTGGAGGGCACAGTGTGGATTGGGAGCCATGACGGTTCAGGGTGACATTGTACTAGATTCTGTGTGTATGAAGGGAGGGACGAGGGGAGTCATATCGAGCTTATATCATGACCTACTGCACTCCTATCTGGGGGGAAATCACTTCATTGCAAAGAGTAAATGGGAAAGGGAGGTGGGTACCCTCACAACAGAACAATGGGAGGCAATTCTAGAATATGTCCCGAAGATCTCTCTAAGCGAGCAGGCACGGATCTCCCAATTATACATAATACATAGGACATACAAAACACCGCTGCGCCTGTACAAGGCGGGCTTGAGGGGAGATTCCAGTTGCCCTAGATGTGGCACGGACCAGGCCGGACTGCTACACATGCTATGGTCATGCCCGCGGCTAGTGGCTTATTGGTTGGTCGTTGTTAACAAAATTGAGAGGGCTTATACATGTACAATTGACAGAAACCCGGTGCTGTGTGTTTTGGGGGAGGTGGATGGAATACCTGTCTCAGAACATTACAAAGTGGCGATAGCGCGATTGCTATATGTGGCACGCAAACTAATAGCACGAAAATGGACAGATTCGGAACCCCCCACTAGGAGGGAATTTATTGCTCAGACACGTACGGTAATGCATTTAGAGGAAAGCATTTACAGGCGGAGGCATGGAGAGAGAACTTTTGGGAAAATATGGTCCGCATGGATGGCGGTAATATGATTGTCAATGTTCCCAGGTATGCCCGGCATAAGGAGTATTGGCGGAAGGGGGGAGGGGGGAGAGGGTTTTGACTGTATTACTACACGTTATGTGAATTGTTATATGTATATTGATAACTGTTTGCTGTAAATTTTTGAAACCTAAATAAAAATAATTGGTTTAAAAAAAAAAAAAAAAATCCTGAAGCAACATTTCGAAATCAAAGACTTGGGAAATGTAAAACAGTACCTAGGAATACAGGTAGAAAGAGAAGAAGACGGAAGTTTCCTACTGAATAAAAATCACATGATTCAAGACATAACAGAAAAATTTGGATTAAAGGATGCAAAAACAGTAAAGTCTCCAATGGAAACTAATTATCTCAAAGAGATGAACAGTGAAAAAAATATTCTACCAAATAATGAAAAATACAGAACAGCAATGGGAAAACTACTGTATCTAGCGACCGTTACAAGACCAGACATCGCAGCAGCAGTAGGAATCCTGAGTAGAAAGGTATCAAAACCAAATAAAGCTGATTGGAATGCCGTGAAGACAGTAATGCGTTATTTGAAAGGAACTAGCAATGTTAAGCTGAAATTACCCACAAGTGATAATTGCATTTTAACAGGATATGTTGATGCAGATTAGGCTGGAGATCCAACTGACAGAAGATCTACCAGTGGACATATTTTTTTTCTCTCAGGTGGACCAATTAGTTGGACAAGTAAGAAACAGTCAATTGTGACACTGTCTTCAACAGAAGCAGAATATGTTGCCGCAGCACATGCGAGTCAAGAAGTACTGTGGTTAAGACAATTGTTGACAGAATTAGGACAACCACAGTTGGAACCAACAAAACTGAAAGAGGACAATCAAGGATGTCTTGTTCTTGCTCAGATGGAAAGAGTCAATCCAAGAACCAAGCATATTGATGTGAAATAATATCATTTCTTGAGAGATCATCAGGAACAAGGAGTCTTGAAGTTAAGTATTGTCCTACTGAAGAAATGACAGCAGACATCTCCACGAAGGCGTTGAATGCTGATAAACACCAGAGACTAATAAAAAAGTTGGGTTTGATTGAATAAGTCCTTACTGTTGAGAAAGGGTGTTGGCATATACAACAGATTAGGACTTATTATAAGTGAAAGGGGGACTTTATACTAACCAGACAGCAGATGGCGATAGTGTGTAAAGTTATATGCTTGCTGTATGGTGGGAGGAAAGCTCTCAATTGTTGGTTGTTTTATACTTCCTGTGTTTTTTTTTCTTTCCTTTCCTGAATGTGTTATGTCAGCAGCACACGGACTGTGTGACACTGAATTGTATCTCATGTTTAACCAGTATGAAGTAAATACTGTTTACTCAAGATATCTTGCTGATTGAAGCTCTCGTAAGTACAGTGGTGACTATAAGAAGATGTACTCTGCGACAAACTGTATATGGAGGTGACACGCCCCCTGGGCCTTGGGGTATTCGGTAGCCGGGCCGGTCGGTGCTGGGGATGTCACGGTGGCAGTGACCCGGTCCGTGACCCAGGGCGGTCAATTAAAGGAAAAGTAAAAGGGAATAAAGTTTTTGGAAATGATGTTTGTGACGCCACCTGTGGTGTGCGGCTATATGCAGCCGCCACTGCGGTACAGATCCTCTGGAGCTGATGGTGACGCAACAGAGTTGGTTCAGCTCTCCACAGGTAGAGCTTCTCTCCAGGGCAGGAAATGATAAATTGTATGAGGTAGATGTTGCTGGTGCTGTGTAGTGCAGGACTGGTGATGGCACAGCAATTATTCAAGGACACATTGGGGTGCAGTCTTCAGGTTTTACTCACGGTTGTTCAATTCTCCAGGTTACAATGGCCAGTGTGTAACCCCCCCACATTGTCCTGTGTCCTCCGGGGTAGGGGTTCAGCAATCTCAAGTATCTCAGGAGTACTTAAACGGGACCCCGTTCTATGTACCTTTCCCGGTCGGCTCCCTGCGCTGGCTCTCGCCCTCCTGCCATGCGCCTCACAATCAGTGTCCCAAGCCAGTGGCCTCGGGCCTTGTCGGGTGACGTGTAGTCCCCTGGACCCTATGCGGCCACCTTTTTGGCGATGTAATTGTGGCTGTTGGCTGCAGCACCTTAAAAATGCTGCAGCCTCTGGTTGTCTAGATGAGCCTGGTTGTTCTCCACTAGTCTGGGGCCGGTCCCTTTCTGAGGCCTGATCCCTCCACATCAGCGTGAATTCGGGCGCGCACGGGTGGGCTCTGCACTCACTGTGCCCCTGGGATCCCCTCTGTTCCTCCTGGAGCCCTTCTCACTGCTTCTCTCTTCTCTCTTTCCTTGTCCTGGGCCTCTCTCACTGGGCCCTGCTCCTTTCTCCACTCCTCCTGAGCAGAGCTCCTCCTGAGCTCCTGCTCCCAGCTCTCCCTCTGAACTCCAACTCTTCAGAACTTTGACTACTTCCAGAACCTTCCAAACTGTTTTATACACCTACCCTCTATGCTCCACTGAACCTCTTCCTCCACCCACCTCCTCTACTTAGTTCCACCCTTCAGCTGGGGACCAGGGACTGTGCTCTCCCTTAGGAGCAATCTCGCCCTTCCCTACTGAAGTGGAGTGTATTGGATGTGGGTGTGTGGGTCCCGGGTAGTGCTCCCTCAATACCTGAGATTGGGGTACCACACCTCTGGGTGAGATGCAGTACCTCTGTGGTGACTGAACCCGCAGGGGCGCCACAGAGGTGTTATCAGTCATTGTGCAGGAAGGGGAGGAGGTGAGCTGTGAAATATATTGTGAATAGTGGATCCTGTGTTATTTACTGTACCTCGAGGTGTTACCTTTCATTGTAATCCTGTCTGTGATTATATTGAGACTGGTGAAAAATCCCCTCTATAGAGAAGGAAGTAGGAATCTTGTGGTGGCCTTTTATGGCCAGTGTGAAAATTGCAAGATTTCTCATATTCTTTTAAATGACTTTATAGTGATTTGGAAAATTTAAGAAAAAAAATGACACATTTTTTTAAAGAAATAAAATTAATATTAGAATGGATTTAAGCAATAGATAATTTCTTATTATTTTTTTTAAATTGCTAACACATAAACAAAATTAAAATTGGATTTGCCATAATTATTATTATTTTATTATTATTATTTATTATTATAGCGCCATTTATTCCATGGCGCTTTACATGTGAAAAAGGGGGTATAATACAAGAACAATTTCAATAATCTTGAACACAATGTGACAGCGACTGGTACAGGCGGAGCGAGGACCCTGCCCGCGAGGGCTCACAGTCTACGAGGGATGGGTGAGGATACAGTAGGTGAGGGTAGAGCTGGTCGTGCAGCGGTATGGTGGAGCGGTGGTTACTGCAGGTTGTAGGCTTGTCGGAAGAGGTGGGTCTTCAGGTTCCTTTTGAAGGTTTCCACGGTAGGCGAGAGTCTGATACGTTGGGGTAGAGAGTTCCAGAGTAGGGCGGAAGCACGGGAGAAATCTTGTATACGGTTGTGGGAGGAGGAGATAAGAGGGGAGTAGAGCAGGAGATCTTGTGAGGATAGGAGGTTGCGTGCAGGTATGTAACGGGAGACTAGGTCGGAGATATATGGAGGAGACAGGTTGTGAATGGCTTTGTATGTCATGGTTAGGGTTTTGAACTGGAGTCTCTGGGCAATGGGGAGCCAGTGAAGAGATTGACAGAGAGGAGAGGCTGGGGAATAGCGGGGGGACAGGTTGATTAGTCGAGCAGCAGAGTTTATGATAGATTGGAGGGGTGTAAGAGTGTTAGAGGGGAGGCCACAGAGCAGGAGGTTGCAGTAGTCAAGGCGGGAGATGATGAGGGCGTGCACTAGTGTTTTTGCAGATTCATGGTTTAGGAATGTGCGGATCCGGGAGATATTTTTAAGTTGGAGTCGGCAGGAAGTGGAAAGGGCTTGGATATGTGGTTTGAAGGAGAGTTCCGAGTCCAGGGTTACCCCGAGGCAGCGAGCTTGAGGGACTGGGGAGAGTGGGCAGCCATTGACTATGATGGATAGGTCAGTTGGGAGGGTTGAATGAGATGGCGGAAAGATGATGAATTCTGTTTTGTCCATGTTAAGTTTTAGAAATCTAGCAGAGAAGAAGGATGAAATAGCAGACAGACATTGTGGGATTTTGGTTAATACGGAGGTGATATCGGGTCCAGAGAGGTAGATCTGTGTGTCATCAGCATAGAGGTGATAATGAAAGCCATGAGACTCTATGAGCTGTCCCAGGCCTAAGGTGTAGATGGAGAAGAGCAGGGGTCCTAGAACTGAACCTTGGGGGACACCGACAGATAGGGGGCGAGATGAAGAGGTGGTGTGTGAGTGGGAGACACTGAATGTCAGGTCTGTTAGGTATGAGGAGATCCAGGATAGGGCCAAGTCTGTACTTGTACTATCTGGAGAATCCTATTGCCATGTTATTTTTCCCAATAGACACTGTAAAAGCAACACCTAAAAAACCAATGGAGGAATTGCATTTTTGTAACCATTTCACCCTCCTTAGATTTTTTTTCCTTTTTTCCATGCATAATATGGTATTGATCAAAACTGCTACTATGTCCTATGGAAAATAAAAACATTTATGGCTCTTAAGTCAACAGGAAGCAAAAACTAAAGCGCAAAATAATGAAAAATTACCAGGTCCTTACAGGGATTGGACATTTAATATAGGGATGGTAAGGGCGGATGTGTAAGGTGACCGATCTTGTAGAGACATTAGGAGAGAGGTTCAAGCTTTGTGGCAAACATTTAGGTTTATTTCAGCTTTTAGTCACTGGATCTGAAGAGTTCATTAGTGATGTCATCGGTTAGTTTCATTTTTCAACAGCAGGACACTTTAGACAGATTTATGATGGTGGTTCTTGTGGAGCTGAAGGTTACAAATGTCTACAAAACAGATTACACTGATCAAAACCGAATAGTACACAAACTATAGCCAATTTCTCTGAGGTCACTGCAAAGAATACATTTCCCACAGAGAAACCCCCTTCCATACAAAGAGATCGACTCCTTGGGTTCAGAATTAGCAGGACCAGAAATAACAAGAGACGACAAGCATGGTTTAAACATATGGCTCATACCTTACATACAATTATGTCTGCATGACAAGTGATTACTATGTTCTTCAGGATGGAAAAATGGGATGGGAGGTTTTTCTCTGAAGCTAAACTCATCAACCTCTCTCTTGACCCTGGCAAGGCACAATCACTGCATTAAGCTGTCAACTCGTCTCTAAGTCTATAATTCCACGTCTTTCCTGTGAATTCAGTAGAAATTTTATGCTGTAACCTTCCAAACTCGTCTTTCCCTAAGGAACCATACACATAGCACATTCATTTAACTGGACTCTGCCAGTGGAGAGTATTGACCTTCGCGAAAGGTTGTCCTCGTGAAAAAGAATTATTCCTTATAGAGGCTTGTGTATAAAGCATCATAAAAGCCATCTTCAAAGGGCATTTAATGAACCTAGACCTCGTTGGACTCCAAGGAATATTGCTCGACTTGACTCTGGACTACTGTTTTCATGAAAAAGGGGAAAAAAAATTAGAGGAATTTTTCGGAGCAGACAGACGTTTACACATGATTCCTACGTTCTGCAGAACAAAGTCCTTGTAACTCAAGAATGGAATTGTCTGACTACAAAGAGAAAGTTCCTTGAGTCTTTTAGAACTCCCTAGGGTCCCTTTAAGAGCCTACACAAAGTTGCAGGTGGGACAAACATTTCATGGACATTTATATGGTTCCTTTCAAAATTTCAATAGAGCTCATAAGAGATTTTTATTTAAGCACCCCCCACCACATCCTTACACCCCCACCGATAAAAACAGAAGAGATATATAAAATTGGAAATGATTTACAGCCTGCTCTCTGATGACTCGAAATGCATCGATGTGTAAGGGTGAACGTGCAATTAACTTTTTTAAAGCTCTCTATTTTAGGCTATAATTTTAGAGATTTAGAACACAAGATCTCTGTCTAATTCCCTTCAGGCCTATAAAGTTTACTATACTTTTGTAGTTTTGCTGAGGCAAAAAAGTGTTAAAAAATAAACATTTTCCCTATAGCCGTTTGCTGGAAAATGTGTGCTCACACCTATGGTTAACATACAAGCTTGTGTTTTCGAGGAGTTTGGCAGGAAGCGTAACTTACTGGGTACTTGGGATAGTATGAAAATACAGACTTATTTAATGTTTTGTGTTTTTTTTTTTTAAAGATAGAGCTTTCACTGAAGTCAATGATGTATTCCAATCCAGAAAACATATTTTCATTCTAATTCAACATTTATAGTACACTGACAATGCAAGATACTCAAGGATCCACTATATAATCCAGGACTAAAAATATTAGGGAGATAAATTTATAGTATTCCTGTGGAATCCCACCTATATATGTTATTTTTTCTCACGGTAGAATAATTCCTACAAATAGGAAATCAAATATTGAGGATATAAAATTCTGTACTTTGGAAAGTTCATAAAGGAATTTCTATTTCTATTGCAATCACTGACAGGAATGGAATTATTCCCCATATGTTTAATACTCTACATAGCATTGTGATGATGGAGGGAACGAGGGGCAAATGGCTGATCTTCAACTCTCCAAGGCCCCCTATCATCCTCATCAGGATGATTTAAGACATTGTCAAACTTCAAGTCTGATACTCAGCCTTCACTCCTTAGTGACATCTGCCATACATTCACTGCAGATGTGTGCACTTAAAAGGAATCTGTCAAAAGGTTTTTGCTATGGAATCTGAAAGCACCATAATGTATGGGTAGAGACCCTGATTCCAGCAACATGTCACTTACGGGGCTGAGTTTTTCTGTTAAAATACAATGTTTTAACAGCAGGAGATTATCACTAAAGGACAATTGGTCTCGTACCTACTAGTCCAACCCCACCCCCAGCACTGATTAGCAGCTATCTCTCACTATACAATGTACACAGAAATCGGTGGTGTGGGCGGTGTTATACAGGGCTCAGCATTCAGAGCTCTGCTAGATCTGCAGCAGAAAAAACAGGGATTGTATCAGAACTGCTGCACGCAGTAAACTAAGTGACACATCGCTGGAATCAGGGTCTCTGCTCCTACATCATCCTGCTGTCAGGTTACATTGAAAACATCTGCTGACAGATTCCCTTTAACCAAACAATATTTGTTGCAATAAGAGCTAGCTACTGCAATGCATTGTAACGATGGCCTATTAAAGGCCCTATGTCAGCCATGTTAGTACATCTCTGAAGCCATAGAAGACCAGTAATTGCACAATAGACTGTAATATTTCAGTATTGCAGTGTATTGTATAGAAGAAAAAAATCTGAAATGTTTTTGAAAAGACTACAAAAAAAATTAAAGTTTGTCACCCACTTTTTCCTTGGAATGCATATAGTGAAATCTAAAAAATAAAATAACATTTTGGTGTGTGTGTGTGTGTGTGTGTGTGTGTGTGTGTGTGTGTGTGTGTGTGTGTGTGTTTATATATACACCCAGCAGAATATTTTTTGTGATAATAAAAAAAAAAATCAGAAATACAGTACAGACCAAAAGTTTGGACACACCTTCTGATTTAAAGATTTTTCGGTATTTTAATGACTGAAAATTGTACATTCACACTGAAGGCATCAAAACTATGAATTAACACATGTGGAATTATATACTTAACAAAAAAGTGTGAAACAACTGAAAATATGTCTTATATTCTAGGTTCTTCAAAGTAGCCACCTTTTGCTTTGATGACTGCTTTGCACACTCTTGGCATTTTCTTGATGAGCTTCAAGAGGTAGTCACCGGAAATGGTTTTCACTTCACAGGTGTGCCCTGTCAGGTTTAATACGTGGGATTTCTTGCCTTATAAATGGGGTTGGGACCATCAGTTGTGTTGTGCAGAAGTCTGGTGGATACACAGCTGATAGTCCTACTGAATAGACTGTTAGAATTTGTATTATGGCAAGAAAAAAGCAGCTAAGTAAAGAAAAACGAGTGGCCATCATTACTTTAAGAAGTGAAGATCAGTCAGTCCAAAAAATTGGGCAAACTTTGAAAGTGTGAATTTTTAGAAAATAGCAAAAGGCAATGGTACTCTCACCAGCCAAGGTTTCAAGAAAAAATGCACACCAGGACATGGCCGGCCCCCTTTTGTTAGAAGGAGGTAACACAGGTGCAGAATGCTGATGAACAATCGCCCTCACCCACTCTCACTGGAGGGGCGATTGCCCAGCACTAAAACTGCACACAGATGAAACTTGCAGTAGGGTGCAATACACACACTCGTGGCACCGTGCCTAGCCAGCATCCTATTACACGCCCCTACTATTCGACTAGGCGGGATGCCCGGCACCCTATCCGTGCATCGCAGAGTTGTGAAGCCCCAACTCACAAGGTCACCATTACTGGGCCTGGCCGTGCCCTGGCAGAAAAAGTGCAAAAAATATCATATGAGGTATTAGTTGATATTTTGGCCAAAATACGTAAGCTCACAACCCATCGTAAAGGGTTCTCACGGTTTTGCGAGTCCCTACTCTAACATTAAAAACAGACAGCATAGCCAGAACAATAGACAGAATTTTTAGAGTCCCTACTCTAACATTAAAAACACACATTCTGCACCTGTGTTACCTCCTTCTAACAAAAGGGGGCCGGCCGTGTCCTGGTGTGCATTTTTTCTTGAAACCTTGGCTGGTGAGTACCATTGACTTTTGCTATTTTCTAAAACTTTGAAAGTGTCCCCAAGTGCAGTTGCAAAAACCATCAAGCGCTACAAAGAAACTGGCTCACATGAGGACCGCCCCAGGAAAGGAAGACCAAGAGTCACCTCTGCTTCTGAGGATAAATTTATCTGAGCCACCAGCCTCAGAAATCGCAGGTTAACAACAGCTCAGATTAGAGACCAGGTCAATGCCACACCTGGTCTAGCAGCAGACACATCTCTACAGCAACTGTTAAGAGGAGACTTTGTGCAGCAGGCCTTCATGGTAAAATAGCTGCTAGGAAACCACTTAAAAGGACAGGCAACAAGCCGAAGAGACTTGTTTGGGCTAAAGAACTCAAGGAATGGACATTAGACCAGTGGAAATCTGTGCTTTGGTCTGATGAGTCCAAATTTGAGATCTTTGGTTCCAACCACCGTGTCTTTGTGCGACGCAGAAAAGGTGAACGGATGGACTCTACATGCCTGGTTCCCACCGTGAAGCATGGAGGAGGAGGTGCGATGAATTAATACATGTGGGATTATATACTTAACAAAAAAGTGTGAAACAACTCAAAATATGTCCTATATTCTAGGTTCTTCAAAGTAGCCACCTTTTGGTTTGATGACTGCTTTGCACACTCTTGGCATTCTCTTGATGAGCTTCAAGAGGTAGTCACCAGAAATGGTCCTCCAACAATCTTGAAGGAGTTCCCAGGGCTTAGCACTTGTTGGCCCTTTTGCCTTCACTCTGCGGTCCAGCTCACCCCAAACCATATTGATTTGGTTCAGGTCTGGTGACTGTGGAGGCCAGGTCGTCTGACGTAGCACCCCATCACTCTCCTTCTTGGTCAAATAGCCCTTACACAGCCTGGAGGTGTGTTTGGGGTCATTGTCCTGTTGAAAAATAAATGATGGTCCAACTAAACGCAAAATGGATGGAATAGCATGCCGCTGCAAGATGCTGTGGTAGCCATGCTGGTTCAGTATGCCTTCAATTTTGAATAAATCCCCAACAGTGTCACCAGCAAAGCACCCCCACACCATCACACCTCCGCCTCCATACTTCACGGTGGGAACCAGGCATGTAGAGTCCATCCGTTCACCTTTTCTGCGTCGCACAAAGACACAGTGGTTGGAAGCAAAGATCTCAAATTTGGACTCATCAGACCAAAGCACAGATTTCCACTGGTCTAATGTCCATTCCTTGAGTTCTTTAGCCCAAACAAGTCTCTTCTGCTTGTTGCCTGTCCTTAGCAGTGGTTTCCTAGCAGCTATTTTACCATGAAGGCCTGCTGCACAAAGTCTCCTCTTAACAGTTGTTTTAGAGATGTGTCTGCTGCTAGACCAGGTGTGGCATTGACCTGGTCTCTAATCTGAGCTGTTGTTAACCTGCGATATCTGAGGCTGGTGACTCGGATAAACTTATCCTCAGAAGCAGAGGTGATTCTTGGTTTTCCTTTCCTGGGGAGGTCCTCATGTGAGCCAGTTTCTTTGTAGCGCTTGATGGTTTTTGTAACTGCACTTAGTGACACTTTCAAAGTTTGCCCAATTTTTCGCACTGACTGACCTTCATTTCTTAAAGTAATGATGACCACTCGTTTTTCTTTACTTAGCTGCTTTTTTCTTGCCATAATACAAATTCTAACAATCTATTCAGTAGGACTATCAGCTGTGTATCCACCTGACTTCTGCACAACACAACAAATGGTCCCAACCCCATTAATAAGGCAAGTAATCCCACTTATTAAACCTGACAGGGCACACCTGTGAAGTGAAGACCATTTCCGGTGACTACCTCTTGAAGCTCAACAAGAGAATGCCAAGAGTGTGCAAAGCAGTCATCAAAGCAAAAGGTGGCTACTTTGAAGAACCTAGAATATAAGACATATTTTCAGTTGTTTCACACTTTTTTTGTTAAGTATATAATTCCACATGTGTTAATTCATAGTTTTGATGCCTTCAGTGAGAATGTACAATTTTCATAGTCATGAAAATACAGAAAAATCTTTAAATGAATAGGTGTGTCCAAACTTTTGGTCTTTACTGTGTGTATATATGGGTGTGTGTGTGTGTATGTATATATATATATATATATATATATATATATATATATATATATATATATATATATATATATATATATATATATATATAATATAAAATATATAATTTTATTTTATCTTTTTTATTTTTTTTTGTACATTATATGGTAAAATGAGTGGGGTCATTCAAAACTACAACTTGTCCTACAGAAAAAAAATAAGCTCCTGTATGTCTGCATATGGCAAAATAAAAGAGTTATGGCTCCTTGAAGACGGAGAGGAAAAAACAAAAGCGAAAGATATGGCTGCATCTCCAAAGGGCGAAAAGTCCTTAAAATGTACATTTCTCCTATTTCAGGCCACTTCCACCCTTGTGTATTTTGGTCAGTATTTATAAATTAAAACCAGGAGTGGGTCCAAATAATGAAATAGATGCAAATATTTACATTTTATACTTTTCTTCTGTATATTTTCATCTCAAATACTGATGAAAACTACTGATGTAAATACCCAAATGTGAAAGTGGCTTTACACATTAGACTTCTGTCTGCCGAACCTGCCAATATCGGTGGTCTAATGTGTATGGTGGTGCCGGCCAACTTATCATCAAGAGATTTTCAATCAGCCATGTCCCATTTCGGACTGTTGATCGCATTGTTCTCTCTAAAACAAGCCGCCGGCTATGTGTCACTCGGCGGCTTTCTCATAGAGCTCTCGGCTGAACGAGCTCTTGTGTTCAGGGGAGTTGGATGAGATGGCCGACAGCCGAACGATCTTATGGCCGACAGCCAGGAGCGGACATACCGCCGATGCTGCTGCACCGGGGCCCGGAGGTGGAAGGGGTCTGAATACTTACGACCATGTGATATTTCAGTTTTCTTTTTTTAATTTGCAAAAATTTCTAGATTTCTGTTTTTTTTACAGTCAAGATGGGGTGCAGAGTGTACTTTAATAAGAAAAACAATGAACTTTCTAGAATTTACCAAATGGCTGCAATGAAACAAAGAGTGAAAAATTTAAAGGGGTCTGAATACTTTCCGTACCCACTGTATATAGCTACATTATGTTGAAACATAAATTTTGATGGGATTTTGCTTTAATATTGCACAAAACTAAACTCAGATACTTAATGTTTAATGCTACCAAATTACAATAACCAGTCAACAGTAATATATATTTTGAATTGGAAGTTGCACAGTCGACATGCTAAACTAATTTGAAATACAGAATTTTCCATTAGTTCCTCCAGTAAAAGCAGTTTGGCACACAGAGACAAAATTTATGCCTGACCTGTAATTTGGACAAAATGATGAATTTAATGGAGCATAAATAGGGTTACTTTTTATGAGCATAATAAAAGAACAGCATGTAAGTAATATAAAAAGTAAAAAACAAACTTTTTATGCTCTCACAGACTACCATATAGCTATTATGTAACAAAAATATTTTCCAAAGTCCCTCATCATTCGTGGCTTCTGTGCACAGTTTATTCAGGTGATGACTGTGAAAGGAGTCAATATGAGATTACTGTCCTTCACAGTCCCTTTGTAAAGAGGAATGAGTTATACACAGGATCTAATGCCTTAGTCCAATCCTGCAGCATAATAAGACATCAGTATTATAAATGGCACATCAGGTGGGGAATCTAGTTACAAATTTTGCATTGGTTCTCAGGACGTTTAATAGGGTTTATCACTATGCAGGTATCTGCAAGAAGATGGAAGTTGTGCTCACGTTCCCCCTTGTTGATATGTGCTTTACTATGCTGTGATGTGATGCATTATATTGTTTTACATTGAGATGTGATAGAGTTGTCTTCTGCCCAGCAACAGGTAGTGAATAGGTATGGGTAGAGCTAAAGGGGTATTCCCATCTCCAAGATCCTATCCAAATATGTAGTAGATGTTCTAATAATAATATTAGATAATACCTCCAATTACAAATGTAGTATAGTTTTTCTCATTCTCTGTCTCTTTCCTCATGTGCAGGCATTGCAGGACCTTAGGTATCCATGGTTACGACCACTAGCAACTAGCTGTCACTAGATCAGTGGTTGTAACCATGGATATCTAAGGTCCTGCAATGCCTGCACATGAAGAAAGAGACACAGCGAAGCAGAAAAAATATACTATATCTCTAATTGGAGGTATTTGCTAATATTATTATTATTACACCTACTACATATTGGGATAGGATCTTGGAGATGGGAATACCCCTTTAAGAGTTGGGACTAGCTTAGAGAAGGAGGGGCTATGTAGCAAGATCAGAGGGGACTTCCTGGTAGTGAGTCAGACCGGGCCTAGCTTGTAGCTAGAGCAGACCTTTGGTCTGAGTACTCTGCAGAGCCGCATGAGTTGGGTGTCCCCAAAGTAAGTTAGTTAATTTAGTGACAAAGTGGTGGAGAAAAGGTGAACTTAATGGATCCAGGTCTTTTTTCAACCTATATAAATGGAGACCGAGGCAGTGGATAATGTGATCCTGAGCAGAGAAAGGAAAAGCAATAGAAAGAGTGATTTATCGGAGACTGGTCCTGGGACAGGACGACTAGGAGTATGGCCCCGAGTCCGCAAGGTAGAAAGGGAACGGGCCCAGATGGGGCAGGAAGCGTGAGATGAAGTGAGTGCCCTGGGCGGAAGTTCCATGGCGTCAGCAAGCAGAGAAGCTAAGTAAAGGCCTTAGTGGCAATCTAGCTCCCCTAAAGGGAAAAGAAGGATGCGGAACCGTGGGTTGAAGTATAGGACTCTCATTTACTGCATGGTGGTACCATTATTGGGGACTGGAGAGACTGCCGAAATACTGTGCTGTGTGGTGAATGTAGAGATGCTGAGGCAGAGGCAAGTGAGCCTAGAGAAGGAAAACAGAAAAATGTGTGTAAAGAGTTCTGTATTGTAAAGGAAACATTCGTGAAGTTATGCACCCGCCATCTATTGTACATAGTTCCTGCCAAGTTACTGTTAAGTAAAAAGCTGTTTATTGTTGGCTGGTGGTCTCCCTCATTCAACTCTTCAATACTTGGTCCTGATTAGCCGAAGTCACTGGCATCATGCGGCCTGCAAGGTCATAGCACCCCCCTCCTGGACGAAGCTCACACACCCAGCCAAGACCCCCATCTTCATGTAACATGCTGGGGCGTGAAAGATTAGTACCTCGCCCACGGCTACCGCCAATGAGATCTATACCGCACTGTCTCAGTGTAAGCTATGTGTTGTATATATAGCAGTCTGTGTCTCCTATAACAAATTGCCTCTTTAGAGAACTCTAGTGCCACCTATTGGAAGTAGCAATCCCTAAAAGTCCATATAGACCCTTTAATGAGCCTTGCCATATTGCTTAGGATAAAAGCCAACTCAGAATCTCAATTTGCAGACAGTGTTTTGGGGTATTGCCCCTTGGCACTGCAAAGAATGAGATCTGGTTTGGCTGGGTGAGAAGCTTAAGATATGATATATATACAACAGTCTCAGTGCCTCCTATGTGATGTGTACAGCAGTCTGTGTACCATATATGATATATTTGAAGCAGTTTCGATGTACCCTATGTGTTATATATAAAGCAATCTCAGTGCATCCAATGTGATATGTACAAGTGCTTCTCACTAAATTAGAATATCATCAAAAAGTTAATTTATTTCAGTTCTTCAAAGCAAAAAGTGAAACTCCTATATTATTTAGAGTCATTACAAACAGAGTGATCTATTTAAAGTGTTTATTTCTGTTAATGTTGATGATTATGGTTTACAGCCAATGAAAACACAAAAGTCATTATCTCAGTAAATTAGAATACTTTATAACAATATCTTGAAAAGTGTTTTTAAAATCTGAAATGTATGTTCAGTAAATGCCCTCAATACTTGATCGGGGCTCCTTTTGCATCAATTACTGCATCAATGCGGCAATGTGGCATGGAGGCGATCAGCCTGTGGCACTGCTGAGATGTTATGGAAGCCCAGGGTGCTTTGATAGCAGCCTTCAGTTCGTCTGCATTGTTGGGTCTGGTGTCTCTCATCTTCCTCTTCACAATACCCCATAGATTCTCTATAATAGATTCTCTATGGGGTTAAGGTCAGGTGAGTTTGCTGGCCAATCAAGCACAGTGATGCTGTTGTGTAAACCAGGTATTGGTACTTTTGGCAGTGTGGACAGGTGCCAAGTCCTGCTGGAAAATTAAATGTTCAACTCCAAAAAGCTTGTCGGCAGAGGGAAGCATGAAGTGCTCTAAAATTTCCTGGTAGACGGCTGCGCTGACTTTGGTCTTGATAAAACACAGTGGACCTACACCAGCAGATGACATGGCTCCCCAAACCATCACTGATTGTGGAGACTTCACACTAGACCTCCAGCAGCTTGGATTGTGGCCTCTCCACTCTTCCTCCAGACTCTGGGACCTTGATTCCCAAATGAAATGCAAAATTTACTTTCATCTGAAAACAACACCTTGGACCACTGAGCAACAGTCCAGGTCTTTTTCTCCTTGGCCCAGGTAAGACGCTTCTGGCGTTGTCTATTGGTCATGAGTGGCTTGACACAAGGAATGCGACACTTGTAGCCCATGTCCTGGATACGTCTGTGTGTGGTGGCTCTTGAAGCAATGACTCCAGCAGCAGTCCACTCCTTGTGAATCTCCCCCAAATTTTTGAATGGCCTTTGATTAACTAGACTTTCAAGGCTGCGGTTATCCCGATTGCTTGTGCACCTTTATCTACCACACTTTTTCCTTCCACTGAACTTTCCATTAATATGCTTGGATACAGCACTCTGTGAACAGCAAGCTTCTTTAGCAATGACCTTTTGTGGCTTACCCTCCTTTTGGAGTGTGTCAATGACTGCCTTCAGGACTAGAGATGAGCGTTGTTCTACTCGAACTGTTCGCCAATCTCAAATTCGAGCTGTTTTGGGCGGTGTTCGAGCCGTTCGGCGAACACTAACGATTTGAGAAAAATTCGGCTGTTCGAGGTTATGTTAGATAACTGTTCGTGCACCAAAATCATAACTGGATTTTTTCTCAGTAATGATGAAAATTAATGTTAATACGCAGTTTGAGTGTACAGCGGGGTGGGGGGAGGGGCAGGGGATGGATCTCTGCAGGATTAATGAAGATCTCCATTTTTTTTTCTCTTTCCCGCATTTGCAGTGGGGAGGTGCAATCTGTCAGCCTATCAGCAGCGCACACACGGAGCGAACTGCTGTTTTTCACACAAGCAAGGGCATGTGTCATTGGCAGTGTATGTCACATGTCCTTGCCCTATAAGACCAAGCCATTTTCCCCGTCGCCACCATTTTCTCACTGCTGCAGCTGCGTGTTAGACGGCACCGCTGTTGCTGTGTGCGCTATACCTTGTTAATTTCAAGCCAATTTTCGCACAAATCTACAGATAGCTTGGGAGTAGGGAATAGTTGTGATTGCAGTCCTTTTAAGGACTAGGTTAAAGCATTTCCTACGACTTTTATCAGGCAGGTCTGTGCTCTTAAATAGATAGATTGTGGGAGTAAAGACTAATTGTAATTGCAGTCCTTTTCAGGACTAGGTTACATCAGTTCCTATCAGTTTTTGCCAGGCAGGTCTGTGCCAGTGATGTGCAAGTTTTTATCACAGCATTTGGCTGAATCTAGCAAAGCTAATCCTTTTTGGCCTATTGCAGAGTGTGTTAGTCAGTGGAGTAGCCTATCTGTGTTGCAAAATATACCACCTGTGTATAGAATACCAATTTTTTTACTGCACCTAGTGAAGTAAAATCTTTTGGGCATAGCATCATTCTATTAGTCCATCTATACTGACCTCCATCAGGTTGCAAACTGAATATAATTTTT
Organism: Phyllobates terribilis; assembly: GCF_046119375.1. Lineage (NCBI taxonomy): Eukaryota > Metazoa > Chordata > Amphibia > Anura > Dendrobatidae > Phyllobates > Phyllobates terribilis. The sequence continues at coordinate 68,919,261 of NW_027362767.1, forward strand.
TTCTGCATCTAGCTCTGAAAAAATATTTGGCCTTCTAGTAGTGTGTGGGACTTACTCTATTAGTCCATCTACACTGACCTCCATCAGGTTGCAAATTAAAAATAATTTTTATCTGCATCTAGCTCTGAAAAAATATTTGGCCTTCTAGCAGTGTGTGGAACTTTCTCTATTAGTCCATCTATACTGACCTCCATCAGGTTGCAAATTAAAAATAATTTTTATCTGCATCTACCTCTGAAAAAATATTTGGGCTTCTAGCTGTGTGTGGGACTTGTTCTATTAGTCCATCTATACTGACCTCCATCAGGTTGCAAACTGAATATAATTTTTTTCTGCATCTAGCTCTGAAAAAATATTTGGCCTTCTAGCAGTGTGTGGGACTTTCTCTATTAGTCCATCTATACTGACCTCCATCAGGTTGCAAATTAAAAATAATTTTTATCTGCATCTAGCTCTGAAAAAATATTTGGCCTTCTAGTAGTGTGTGGGACTTTCTCTATTAGTCCATCTATACTGACCTCCATCAGGTTGCAAATTAAAAATAATTTTTATCTGCATCTAGCTCTGAAAAAATGTTTGGGCTTCTAGCTGTGTGTGGGACTTGTTCTATTAGTCCATCTATACTGACCTCCATCAGGTTGCAAACTGAATATAATTTTTTTCTGCATCTAGCTCTGAAAAAATATTTGGCCTTCTAGCAGTGTGTGGGACTTACTCTATTAGTCCATCTATACTGACCTCCATCAGGTTGCAAATCGAATATAATTTTTTTCTCCATCTAACCCAGCCAATAGTTTTGGCCTAATACCACAGTTTGGCCACTCAGCTCTGCTCGGTTCCCATCCATTGTTTTTTTGTGCAAACAACTCCAGAGTTGTGAATTAGTTAACCACCAAAATGAGTGGAAAAAGGCCTGCTGCTGGTGGAAAGGGGAATAGGCGTGTTGGGAAGGGGAAAAAAGGTTGTGTCCGTGGGGTAGGTGTTAAAGCAACAGTAACATCTGCAGAAGAAAGACCATCTTCCAGCCAAACTAAAATGTCTACTTCTTTTAGCGGACAATGTGATAAGATCCCTTTCTTACGGCCACGCCAATCGCTACAAATTCCAGATGAGGCACAAAAACAGCAGGTGCTTCAACGGATATAAAGTGCTCCTTTAAGTGGGCTCTCCTCCACATCAACTTCAACATCACAAATACTCCAGTCCTCAAAGGTGTCACCCCAATCGCACTTGCTTCCTCACAGCTCCCAAATCTCCAGCTGCCCGTCTGAGTATGAGGTAGAACAGATGGTTGAGTCTGCAGAGCTGTTTACTCATACTATAGCCTGGGAATCAGAGGTCGACTCCAGCGCTTCTGTGAATCCAGACGAGGAAATGATCTGCACTGATGCCCAGAATCTTTATGAGTCGGATCCAGGACCAGACGCAGAAGGTTCAGACCATAATGTAGACCCTCATTCCCAAACTGTAACTCCTGTTGGTGGAGACAATGAGGAAGACGATGATGAGACTCAAATACCTGATTGGAGCGACAACTTTAGTTTTTTGTCAGGGCAGGAACAGGTTGGCTCTGAGGACGACGGGTGTGATAACGCACAGGGTGATGATGATGAGGTTGGAGATCCCACTTACTGTCAACCCACAGTCAGCCAAGAGATGAGGTCAGCAGAGGAGGTGGAGGAAGATGCTAGTGACAACGAGGTCAGGTTGCGCCTTCCTGGACAGAGACGTAGTACTGGAAGCACGTCAACAACTGCATCCTCAAACACAACTCTGCCTCTCACCACAAGTCGTGGTGACTCTTCAGGTCGCATGGGTGCTAAGCCTTGCATAGCCTGGGCATTTTTTCAGATCGATAAAGATGACCCAACTCGTGTTATCTGTAACATTTGTCAGCAAAAGCTAAGTAGAGGCCAAAAAATACATAGTTTGAGTACTTCATGCATGAACCGGCACATGGACATGAAGCATAAGTTGCAGTGGGAAGCTCAGTGTGCTACAATGCGGCCTAGCCGGCCGGGCCAACCACCGTCTGCCATATCTTGTGCATCCGCGGCCTCTTCATCCTCTGTGACTAGGGGGACAGCAGTCACACCTGTTTTGGGGCGCAGACCTGCCACCTCTTTACCCGCAACAGCCAGCGTGATTGGCAGGTCATCATTTTCTTTGGAGGTGGTAACACCAGCTGGTATTGAGCGCTGTCCGACATCGATAGCACCACCTTTGGATCAAGGCAACCTAACATGTCCGCCTGCATCTTCCTCACAGACCGGCAGTTTGCCGGGGACATCCTTATCAACCCCGTCTAAGCACAATAGCCAGCCCTCGGTCCCTCAGATGTGGACAAGTAAAAGACCATTTCCTCCTAGCCATGAGAAAGCTAAGAGGTTGAATTTCACCATCTGCAAGCACTTGGCTGCAGAAATGCTGCCTTTCCGCCTGGTGGACACAGAGGATTTTCGAGACCTTATGTCCGTCGCAGTGCCCCAGTACCAGATGCCCAGTCGGCACTACTTCTCAAAGAAAGGTGTGCCTGCGCTCCACCAGCATGTCGCACACAACATCACCGCTTCTTTGAGAAACTCTGTGTGTGACAGGGTGCATTTCACCACAGACACTTGGACGAGTAGGCATGGACAGGGGCGTTACATGTCACTGACTGGGCACTGGGTAACTATGGTGACAGCAGGACAAGGGGCTGCTGTCCAAGTCTTGCCGTCCCCACAAGTTGTGCGTCAATCCTCTTTATGTCAAAGTTCCTCCACTGCTTCTGCCTCCTCAACCTCCTCTCGGTCTTCCACCTGCACCCAAAGCCTGTCTGGTCATGCCACAAGCTTTCTAACTGCGCAGAAGGGATCCTGCACACCTCCTTACTATGCTGGCAGTAGGGCTCAACGTCATCAGGCGGTTTTTACTTTGAAATGTCTGGGAAATGTGAGTCACACAGCTGAGGAGTTGTGGTCAGCTCTGGAGAACCAATTTCATGAATGGTTGTCTCCACTGGACCTGAAACCAGGGAAGGCCGTGTGCGACAATGCTGCAAACCTGGGTGCGGCCCTTCGCCGGGGCAATGTCACACACGTGCCTTGTATGGCTCACGTGTTGAACCTGGTTGTCCAGCAATTTTTAGCCCACTATCCCAGACTAGATGGCCTTCTGCAGAGGGCACGGTCGCTGTGTGCTCACTTCCGCCGTTCGCATCCCGCAGCTCAGCGACTTACATCTCTACAGAAGTCGTTGGGCCTGCCACTTCACCGGCTAAAATGCGATGTGCCTACCTGGTGGAATTCAACTCTGCACATGTTGCAGCGACTGTGGCAGCACCGACAAGCCCTGGTGCAATACGTTCTGACGTATAGCCTGGGCCAACGAGATCCGGAGGTGGGGCAAATCACGCTGGAGGAGTGGTCTCAGATCAGGGACCTATGCACCCTTCTGCACAGTTTTGAAATGGCGACGAAGATGTTTAGTGCTGACGATGCCATTATCAGCATGACTATTCCGGTGATTTACATGCTGGAGCACATGTTAAACAGAATTCGGAGTCAGGTGGTGGCACAAGAGGAGGTGGAGGAAGTAGAGGAGGAGGAGTTGTATGCGGAAGGGCTAACATCTGCAAGGTCCAGACGGTCGGCAGCACCAAGGCGGCAGGCATGTGAGGGTGGGGGAGATGGTTTTACCAGGGCGCATGGTAGCAGCCAAACTAGTGAGGAAGGTGCAGGAGCCCAGGAAGAAGTGGAGGACGAACTGATGGAAGACTCATCAGATGAGGGAGACCTTGATCACATTTCTGTTGTGCGAGGTTGGGGGGAGAGGACAGAGGAAGGAAGCATGATTGTTACCTCGCCACCAACACAACAGGGACTTGGTGCTCCTGGATGCGCAACACACATGAGTGCCTTCTTGTGGCACTACCTGCAACATGACCCTCGAATTGTGAGAATTAGAAATAATCCTGACTACTGGGTTGCCACACTGTTAGATCCCCGGTACAAAAGTAAATTTGCCAAAATTATTCCTGCCATAGAAAGGGATGCACGCATGCAGGAGTATCAGCAGAGACTGTTGCAGAATCTTACATGTGCTTTTCCACAAAACACCAGTGGTGCACGTAGTGGTTCCAACTTGCCAACCGTGGGACCGTCAAGTGTTCAGCACTCAAACCGTAACAGAACCACAGTATCTGCTGGTAACATCAATTTTGCGGAATCATTTCACCACTTTTTTAGCCCATCCTTTGCAAGGCCACAGGAGACAAGAAGTCTGACACATAGTCAACGCCTAGAGACGATGGTACAGGAGTATCTCCAAGTAAACATTGAAGCCATGACTGTGTCACTGGACCCTTGCTCTTTTTGGGCTTCCAATCTGGATAAATGGCCGGAGCTAGCCACTTACGCCTTGGAGATCTTGTCATGCCCCGCAGCCAGCGTTCTGTCTGAACGTGTGTTCAGCGCTGCTGGTGGTGTGCTGACAGATAAGCGCACGCGGCTCTCCACTGATAATGTAGACAGACTCACGTTCATAAAGATGAACAAATCATGGATCCGAAACGACTTTTCTACCCCTGTGTCATCCTGGGGAGAGTAAAAGCTTGATGATTGGTTAAAATCACCCTACCAACCGTTTTAAGCTTTCAAATTACTAATCATGTTTATCTGTATCTTGGCTGGAAAATAATTTGGGCTTTGTAGCAGTGTGCAGCACTGATTCTATTAGGCCATCTATAATAAGCTCCACCAGATTTAAAATTACTAATCATGTTTATCTGTATCTTGGCTGGAAAATAATTTGGGCTTTGTAGCAGTGTGCAGCACTGATCCTATTAGGCCATCTATACTAAGCTCCACCAGATTTAAAATTAATAATAATTTTTAGCTGCATCTAGCCCGGAAAATAATTTTGGGGCTCCGAGATGCGCAAGACACATAAGTGCCTTCTTGCTGCACTACCTGCAACATGACCCTCATATTGTCAGAATTCGAAGTAATCATGACTACTGGGTTGCCACACTCTTAGATCCCCCAAACTTTTCGATCAACCTTTTCATTTTAATAAAGACCAAAAAAATGGTCATTTTTGAAATTATAAGCATTAGCAGGTTATTAGAAACTGAAATCAAACAGTTTTCAACTCAAAACTTTATTCTAGGTGATGTTACATTTTCACATAGGACCCCTTGTTCGAAAGGAGCTTCTGAACTCTCTCGTCCATTGAATTTGTCAGGTTTTGGATGGTTTCTGCTTCAATTGTTTTGCATGAGGACAGAATACCCTCCCAGAGGTGTTGCTTAGATGTGAACTGCCTCCCGCCATCATAGACACTCCTTTTGATGATGCTCCAGAGGTTCTGAATGGGGTAGAGGTCAGGGGAGCATGGGGGTCACACCATAAGTTTGTCCCCTTTTATGCCCATATCAGCCAGAGATGCAGATGTTTTATGTGCAGCATGAGATGGTGCATTATCATGCAAAAAAATGATCTTGCTGTGAAATACACGGTTCTTCTTCTTGAACCATGGCAGGAAGTGCTGTTTGAGAAAATCCACATACATTATGGAGTTCATCTTTAGCGCCTTCAGGGATCCTAAAGGGGCCGACAATCTCTCTCCCCATGATTCCAGCCCAAAACATTACTCCACCTCCTCCTTGTTGGCGCTGTAGCCGTGTTTGCGTGGGGTGTCCATCAACCAGCCATCCTCCACTCCATCCATCTGGACCATCGAGCGCTGCACGGCACTCATCCGTGAACAAAACAGTTTTGAAATCAGTCTTCATGTAATGTTTAGCCCACTGGAGCCGTTTCTGCTTGTGTGAAGTGGATAGAGGAGGTCGACAGGATGGCGTATGCACAGCTGCAAACCTCTGAAGGACCCTGCATCTTGTTGTTCGGGGGACGTTGGAGGCACCAGCAGCTTCAAAAACTTGTCTGCTGCTATGACCAGGCTTTTTTGCCGCTGCTCTTTTAACCTGACGTAATTGCCTGTAGGAAAGAGTCCTCAATTTGCCCTTATCAGCACGCACACGTGTGTACTGTGAATCAGCTACATACTTCTTGATTGCCAAGACACTTCATCCTGATCATCGCACAATGTTGATTGTAGTCATGCCTTGACCTAAACACTCCACAATTTGTTGCTTCTCAGCAGCCGACACATCCTTTTTCTTTCCCATTTTGGCAGAAAATGTAGGCTGCTTAATAATGTGAGACAGCCTTCTTAAGTAGTCTTGCCTTTCATTGGACACACCTGCCAAACTAATTAGCACAGGTGTCTGCAATTGCTTACAGTGATATAAAGAGCCCTGACACACATCACCAACAATGAGTTTAACTGACAAACAAACAAATTCTTCCCTTATCACTCCTAAACACTTTTTGCATAATAATTTGGAACACAGTGTACATGTGCTTTTCCACAAAACACCAGTGGTTCACGTAGTGAATCTTACAGTTCTAACTTGCCAACCGTGGTCTGTATGGAGTTGTTCAATAAAGGGCCCAAAATTAAGATAACATAGATGGGAGAGGTCTCTATGAATAGGAATTCCTAAGTATTTGATACCCTGTGAGGGCCAGGCAAAGGGAAAGTTGGACTGGATGGAATCCTATATGGATTTGGGGAGGGAGACATCGAGGGCCTCAGACTTCGCTGCATTGATTTTAAAATTTGACCATGTAACAAAGTGATCTATTTCAGCCATAACAGCATGGATGGATATATGTGATTGAGTGATATATACTAGGACATCATCAGCAAATAGAGAGCACTTGTACTCGGTGCCTCCCACCTCAATCCACCTAATATTGGGGTTATGGCGAATTGATGAGAGCAGGTGCTCCGTCACTAGGATGTATAAGAGAGGGGACAGAGGACATCCCTGCCTTGTCCCATTGGTGATTGTGAAAGGTGATGAAAATGTTCTGATGCACCCCCTGGGCCTTGGGACACCCGGAGCCCGGACCCTTTTTGGTGGATGCTGGTGGTTGTAGTCTTCGTGGCGGCGACCCGGTTCCGTGGCTCAGGGTGGTCAAACCAGTGGCGGAACTATTTATGTGGTTTTGATGTTTAAATGTCCGACTACGCCACCCGTGGATTGCGGTCAGAGTGAACCGCCGCTGCAGGGCAGACCGCTGAGGCTGGTGTTGTGGGTGCAGCAGAGCGTAGCATAACTCCCCACGGGAGGAGTATAGCCTCAGGGCAGTGTATGCGGAGGATGGGGGTGATGGTGCAGGGCAGCAGCAGTAACGACACGAAGTCAGTGATGCAGTCCAGGGCCTTTACTCACAGTTCTTATTATCCAGACCACGTCTGCAGGTAACGGCTGCCCACGTTGTACTGTGCTCACCAGGTGAGGGGCTCAGACAACTCCCAGATAACTTTGGAGCGCTTCACAGGACCCCCTTTGTGTGTCCTTTGTCTGGCCTTTCTTACCAACCCTTCTGTCCGGCTGCCTCGGGCCTCCTCTTGGTAAACTTGGCGCCAGTTTCCCTGACCCTATGTGGTGCCTTCCTAGCGGGTGTAGCGAGGGGCTGCGCCACATAAAATGTCAGAGCCTCCGGTTTCTAGCTGAGGGTCGTTTCCTGCCTCCACTAGTTTCGGGGACCGGTCTCCCCCTTTGGCCTGACCCCTCCACGCAGGTGGATTCGGGCGTGCGGTGGCGACTCGCCCGTCCGCACCCCTGGGATCCCTTCATTCCTCGTTCCTGGAGCCTTCTCCGCTCCTCTTCCTTCCTTCTCCCTCTTCCAGGCCTGGGCCTCTGTTACTAGGCCTGCCTCCGGAGCAGAGCTCATGCAGAGCCCCTGCTCCCTGCCACTTCTGCTCAGACTTCTCTGCACTGAACTAAGATGGTGCCCACCTTTTATACTCCCTTCTCAATGCACCCAGGAACTGCTTCCTCCCTGCTCCTGCACTACAGGGTTCCCCTTCCTCAGTGTTCCCTCCCCCCACTCCAGCCAGGGACAGGGACTGTCGTGCCCATCTCAGGGGCATATTGGTCGCCCTGCCCCACGGCAATGTGGTGTAATGCATGCAGGTGTCGGGTCTTGATCCACACTCCATCCTTACCTGAGAGTGAGATATCACGCCTCTGGGTGAGGTGCAATACCTCTGTAGCAACCGAGCCCTCAGGGTGCTACAGTTCCATTTATCTTCAGCGTAGGTGACGTATTGTGATACAGGGCCGTGATTTTGGCTATAAAAGGGTCCCCTAGACCCCTACCCCAAGCTTTTTAAGAGAATCATATATGGCGTGCCAGGAGACTCTATGGAATGCTTTCTCAGCATCCAACGAGAGTATCTAATTACAAATTTTTAACTGCATCTAGCCCAGGAAATACTTTGTGCCTAGTAGCAGTGTCTGCTAGTCAGCGGATTATCCCGGCTGTTAAGCAAGCTACACCACCTGTAGTCTGGACACTTAATTTTTTCAAAGGAAATGCTTCGGGAACACGGGATACTCAGTGAAGAGCATCAGGAGGCACCCCAAGGCATAGGGGCTGGGACTGGCAGTAGGATGCCTTGCGGTGGACAGCCGAGCTCGATCCTTATAAAAGCTTTTTAACTGCAGCAGCTTTAGTGGACGCTACTGGAGCTGGAATTACGCGGCTGCTGGCATGAGACTTGCCCTCCAATAGATCCTTGTAAAAGGATTTAAAGTGTATTCATTCAAATTAGAGAGACAATTTAAATTAAAAAGCTTAGAGCTGCCTCCACCACAGGGGGGCTCGCTCGACCCACCAGCGGACAGGCACCAGTATTGGGAGAGGGGGGCTGGCCGCCAGGGTTCACCGCGGCTCTGGCACAAACCCGGCGACACGGAGGTGGCACGGGCAGGAGCGGACTGAACGTGTCGGCTTCTCACTTTTTGGATTTTAGAAGGGCATGACATGCCTATATTTGTGTCTCCCCCTCCTTTTACTACTCCACCTCTTTTCTTTTCGCATGACTATATGTACTTGTCACTTTTCCATGTGTTAGTTATGTCTTCTGAGCAGTTTGTCAGCTTTTGGACACCTTTGAAGGTGTTTTCTATGTGTTTCTATGTGTTTTTGTTTGCCTGCCATTGGTTTTAACGGTGTTCGACGAACAGTTCGGCGAACACACGGGTGTTCGACGAACCGAACCGAACTCGAACACTACGGGGGTGGCTCAACACTATTCAGGACATCTGTCAAGTTAGCAATCTTCCCTATGATTGTGGAGCCTACTGAAACAGACTAAAGGACCTTTTTAAATGCATAGGAAGCCTTTGCAGGTGTTTTTTGTTAATTATTTTCATTTAGTGAGATAATGATTTTTGTGTTTTCATTGGCTGTAAGCCATAATAATC